>NW_015628411.1:363289-386039 GCF_001515625.1 Sinocyclocheilus rhinocerous
TCATTTTTGGTCATACAGATAAGAGTAATGCATCTTTTGTATCTGTAAAGACTCTACGTTTATTCGTGTGCACTCAGAATAACAACGAAAAGTTGCACTTTTGTAAAATAGGCCTAATGAAAGCAAACAGGATGCGCTTTCTGCCGTCTCGCTCTGTGAACTTGAGCGCGTCACTTCGAAACTCCGTGTATGCTTGCCTTATTACAGACATGAAAAATATATCTATAGAGAGTGAAACTTTTAAATGAACCAATTCAAATAGAAAACAAATATTCTCAGATTATGTAATGCGTATGAAACGTGCATACAGGCCCATACTGCGGAGATGACGAGTCAGTGTTATTAAAATGTTAATGCAGGGTACTTGCTGTTTTTCCCTAACACATTCATAATTATTATATTTGCCGGTGCGCTGTGGCAAGCCTTTTTTGCGTGCGCTTGAGCGCTTATTAGCTATGTATTAAAGGCTCATTATTATGATTTATATGGTTTATTAATAAAAGTGCGACTAATAGTCGACTAATGCTTAAAATGAACGACTACTAGTCGACCAGAAAAATCTTTAGTCGAGGGCAGCCCTAATGCATATTGACTAATTGTTTATGAGAAGCATACATATAAGAGGCTGGCAATTAGCTGAATATATAGCCTACTTGTTTAATTGGTGACACTTAGCCTGCATTTTAAAACCTTTATTTGAATATGGCAACATAACATTGCCCTCTACAATATTTCTATAAATATATATCTCTGACAGAGACTATCAGCCAATCACTGTGTGCAGTTAGTAAGTATCATCTATAGCAACAAGGTCAACCCCGCCCTTACTCTTAACTTAAGACTTCTGTCTATTCCTTAGTAAAAGTTTGTCTCAGCAGCTTTGTGAATAGGTTTTAAGAGAAAACTCTTAGCTAAAAACGTTTATTGCCATTTAGGAGAACTCTTAGTGGTAAGATAAAATGTTTTGTGAATACGGGCCCAGGCTTTTATGGCTCACACTTGAGGAAAAACTAGCTCGGTATTATTTAGAGGCCCAAACTGAGCAAAAATATGCAATTTGTTCAGTTGCTGATATTTATATGGCAGAAAAGAAAGATGAAATTCTGACAGCTTGCAAGCATTGCAAGAGTACTTAAATAGCAGACTATACTTAAATAAAATGCATATAAATAGTTGTCACTCTATATCTCCCAATAATATGTACTAAGATGGTATTTAAATCCTGCGTAATATAATCAAAGCTCTGTAGTTTTTATTGTGAGGGGCAAAACATAGTGTAATGTAATGCAATACAATATACAAGTAAATGTTCCCCAATGTGTCTCAGCTGATCGCATTTTAACACGATTTTTCTAAAAATGATGTATTGATAATCAAGTAAACCTAAGTTGCTTGTTCGTCTTTAAATATAACGAACAATATAAAAGATTATTTTAAAGTTACTTTTTAAAAATAAGTAAAGATTTCTCAGCAAAAAGACAATTGTACCATGACCTGAAGGTGGACCAGGGGCGTAGGCAGCGGACGGGCCTGACGGGCAGTGACGGGCCCCCCAGTTTATTATAGAAATATAATATTTGTTAAAAAAACATTTTCATATTTTTTAACACAATTAGAGAACTATTATAACATCTCAAATAACTAAAATAAATCATATGTTTTTGCATAATTCTTGATGAGTTTGACTGACAGCAGTGTTAGCCAATTGTTATCCAGGCTGTTTCTGGCATGTCGCGCATGTAAATTCGTGCGTGGTCATCCATTCAGTTGGACTGTAATTTGCAGCTGTGTGTTAGAAAATGTTATAAAAACAGCAGCAATGCATAATTCTGTAAAAAAAAAAAAAAAAGACTTTTAAAAACTGGCACTGAAGAGAGGGAGAAAGCCCGTCCATCAGTCCGCAAGTAACGGTAAGACTTTTTAGTTCCAGGCGCGAACCGGTTCATTCTGTGAAGCCGGGAAACATATACTGTCAGGCCGATTATGTCATTTGAGCTCAGCCAGTGTTTTCAGTCGGTGTTCAAAGTCGTTTGGTATGCGGTGTCTAAAGAATTTAAGACCAGCTGTTGCCAGTCGTCCTCACAAAGATTAGCCTATTTTTTTTATATATAGCCAGGTCTATAAACTTTATGACTGACGCCTGCGATTAACTGCACCTGTTTCCTTATTTGTAGACCATTTAAATAACGAATTGACACAAAAAAAAATAATAATAAAATAATCTGAATAAAATAATTGTATACACTTTAGTTATATCTAATTTGGGATTTTCAGTGAATGTAGGCCTGTTACATTATACTGATTATTAGGCCTATTAATATTATTAAGTTACTTTTATTATTAAATTAATATTACAATTAATTTGCCCCGCAATAATTTCATAGTGCATCACCGCATAACTGATGCGCTGCGATGATAATAAAGATTAGGCTAGCTTACTCCTTATTGAAAATGTTTTTAAAAAGGTCTTTCAAAACAGGTTTAATTTTCAGTGAATGTAGGCCTGTTACATTATTCTGATTATTAGGCCTATTAATATTATTAAGTTACTTTTTATTATTAAATTAATATTACAATTAATTTGCCCCGCAATAATTTCATAGTGCATCACCGCATAACTGATGCGCTGCGATGATAATAAAGATTAGGCTAGCTTACTCCTTATTGAAAATGTTTTTAAAAAGGTCTTTCAAAACAGGTTTATTATACAATGAATTATAGACCTAATTAAAATTATTAACACTGCAATCATCAAAAAAAAGGAGCTTTATTTCAAGCACCGACTTTAAAAAAAAATAAATAAAAAAAAACCTGTTTAACACGAAATAGCCTACGTTTCTTCTCTCTTTATTTATTTATTTTACACGAAATAGCCTACGTTTCTTCTCTCTTTTTTTATTTAAAAAAAAAAAAAAAATTTAATATTAGAAAATATTAATATTATATAAATATTAAGGGAGTAAATTAAAACATTTAGCTGCTGTATATACCATTATCAGCATATGAAGTAGATTTGTCTCTCATCGTCTCTGAGAAAATTTGCGCTTTTAATGCAGTGTCAGATGCCGAAAGCGCCATCAGTTTTTACTTTCACTTTCTAGTGAATGGACTGAAATTAAGAGGTTCACCTCATAACTCTTATGCAAAGTTTGCACGTAGCTTGTGTGATATCCATTGGCTCGCCTTCCTGGTTTAAAACAAATATTGTCACGCTTTCTCCGAAGAATGTCGAACATTATAAGGTTTTCAGTCGACGCCTTTTTACTCCCCCAAGTTACTGGCACGGTAATGTTTTCATTGAAAATAAATGTCAATAGGAGAGGCTGGGGCTAGCTGTCACGCTTTTAACTCCAGAGATTATTTGTAGTGTGAGGTTGGGTTTGAAATTGGGTTTATTCATATTTTCATACCTTGAAGTCTTGACTGCACATAACTTGTGGAATATAACATTTTTGTATGGAATATTGAAACTTTCATTGCCCTGGGGGGGGAAATTAATATTACACGCATTGACCTATAAAGGGATCCTGCTGTGAATTGACATTGATTCACTGATTTGAAAAGAATAATTTCCAGAATATTTATCTAAAATAAAAAGCCATTCTCCATATGACGTAACATGTCCGAGTATTTAACAGCATTTTCAGCAAATTGTAAACAATAAAACTTGAAAGAAATAAAACAAAACTAAGTGAATTATTATTATTTTTTTTTTTAATGTATGAAACCACAAAAATAGTTTTTAATGAGTAGAAATTACAGCATGTAAAACATGACATGACATCCTTCACCTGTCTAATATGTAGGCATGTTTAAATATTACATAAATGTGTGTGTTGATGCCATATTTACTCATTTTTACAGTACTTTTTCCTGCATTGCACAATATCGGTTCACAGAGCCACTACAAGTGCCACAGCAAAGTCATGTACCTATAACCGTGTAAAGAGAAGGTGAGTAATTGTGTTTCACACATACTGTGTCAATGCAGAGAAGCGGCATTCACTCTTAGTTCTTATCCTGTACCAACAGGTGGGAGGAACTCTACACCGATGCATCTGCTTGTGCTTGTTGTGATTCCGCATGTGAAATTAAATCAGCTTGTAGGTAGAAAACATCAGAGATTATCAAATGAAAACACTGTCACACATCAGTGTTTTGTTCTTGCTTCCATAACAGCTTCTTTGCCCCATGTGACACAATCTATAACAAGCAAACCCTGGATTTTGGACAAAAATGAACAATCTTTAATCAAGACTATGGAAGGATGGGTCAAAGTTCAGGAGGACACAGAAAGGATGAAGTTCAAGAGTGTGGAAGGAATCGATGAAGAGGAAGAAGATGGTGACACTGTGGAGATTGTGACTAATACTGAAGAACAAATGGAAGCAAAAGAGAAAAATAAAAAGGTGCCCATGAATGATTTAGATGAGGATGTAGAAGTAATTGCTGGGACAGAGGAAACAACTGCTACAGAGTTAAAGGATAAAAATGGTGATGGTTCTGGAAAAGTAATGCTTGTTGAGGAGCAGAAGAACGGGGATGTAAAGATCGGAGAGGATGCTGGGAGACACAAGAGCACAAATAGAACCGATAATGTTGGACAGCCTAGCGTTCAGTTGATCGAAGAGCTTTTGGGATATGTTAATGACCAAGCATCCAACAAGAGTGGAGCACAAGAAATGATTCACTTTACCAGAGAAGAACTGTCCGAAGATAAAATACAGCCTGAAGATTTTGAGGAAAACATGCATGTACAAAGCACAATATCAACACGAATGTTGATGGATGAAGAGATATTTTTAAATGCCAAACATGAACCAATGGAGTGGCATCAAGATGAACATTAACTAACCCAATGTGGGAGAAATGGAGGACTGACTTTTGAGGTCGTTCCAGGGTCTCCAAGGTATGACCGTTTAATTCATTTATTATGAATTTAGCTGCCATTTTAATAACAGATCCTTTATATTTTCAAGTGTTTATTTCTCATTTAGGTTCTTTGATTGACCTTTTTGGAAGTTGCATCTGTGGGGCAAAAGATCTCGGTATACTTTTCTTATGGATTCAACTGAATTCAATACGTCACTTTTTCTGTACTTGTATTGAAATTTATGCATTCATACACTCTTCGAAGTACGATGCTGACATTAACTGTAATGTCATCAGAATATTAAAACATTTTTGATTGATAATTTTTCTTTTTCTAATGTCCTGTGACCTCGTTGATGCCTGTCATTGAATGACTTATTCTTAAAGGGTTAATCTCACAGTTCATATTTTACCCCCCAAATCAAAAAAATACAAATGCATAAAGAAAATGTAATTGATTTTTAAGACCATTAAGTTTTTTTTTGTTTTGTTTTTTGCATGATGATCCTCTGTCTAAATGTGTTCATAAATCACAGGAATAAAACCGAACAGATTAGACATGTGAATAAATATATGTAGGAGTCAGTAGGACAATCAACACATATGTGAAAATAAAGAGCAGTAACGGATTTCTGTAATCTCTAATGTACTGTCAGATTTGATAACCATGCTGTATGTTTATAGCTGCTCACATGAGATCAAAATGCATTTTAAAATACAGATGAAAGGTTTAGACATCACTACAAGACATCATTAGTGTAACAGATTTTGGTAACCTGCTACACTGCCTTGTCAGATTTGGTGACTACACTACTCAACATTTGAAGTGGATCAAAACCTTTCATCAAAGTTGTCCTAAAACCTACAACCAAAATGTGTTCTTGACAACTTTGATGAACTTTTTTGATCCACTTCAAATGTTGACTACTGTATATCTGCATCTGTTCTCATAAGACAAAAATGCTTTCTAGGATATAAAACCGAGGAGGTTAAACATCAGCAGAGTAAATGTAGGTACCATTAAAGCCATTATGTGTGAAATAAAGAGGGTTAATAGATTTTGGTAACTTTTAATACTGTGCTGTCAGATTTGGTGACCCTGTTATATGTCTGTTGCTGTTCACAGTAATATGCTTTTTAGGATATAAAACCGAGGAGTTTAGACATCACCAGAGTAAATTTTGAGGAGCATTAAAGCCATTCTGTGCAAAATAAAGGGTAACAGATTTTGGTAACCTAACCTGTTATGCTGCCTTGTGAGATTCGGCAGTCCTACTGTATGTCTCCAGGTGTTCACATCAGACCAAAATGCTTTCGCAGGGATTAGACCTCACCAATATGGGTACCATTAAAACTCAATAGCAACTAGATCATTTTATTATTGTATTTAATGCATAAATAACAATCAGAAAGGTCAAACACAAACAGAAAAAATATTGATACAAAATAATGATAGACCAAGCAATAGCTTAGAACTTGGTAAGTTAAAAACCTTATTTTTTGAAAAAGGCGCCACCTTGCACGAACTTACACTGTAAAAAATTTCCCTGTAAATTAACGGTAATATACTGGCAGCAGGGTTTCCAGGAGTGTACCGTAATTTTACAGTTTTATTACGGTATTCTGAATTACGGCTTTTTTGTAAATTAACGGTAATATACTGGCAGCAGGGTTTCCAGGAGTGTACCGTAATTTTACAATTTTATTACGGTATTCTGAATTACGGCTTTTTTGTAAATTAACGGTAATATACTGGCAGCAGGGTTACTTTACTGGTCTTTTTCTCCACATAGCCTATGTGTGTGTACGCGCTACGAGCTGCGCCGAAGCACGCGAGCAATTCGACCTCAGCAGCACTGGACATAAGATTTGGAGAAGATTTCGACGGATCTGCTGTCAAGAGTCTCGGCTCGCCATATTTACAACTTCCCGTTTCCAGCATTCTAGAATCCCTCTTTTGGACAAAGCAGTTCTCTCCGATACATGGATCAGGTCGTGAACAACTGCCCGATGAGGCGAAAAAAGTCCTCCTTCCGCGCACCACACAGTACCTGCTGCAGGCGGGCTTCTATAGGCCTCCGCGGCCGCGGTCGATCACGTCGTTTGTCAAATGAAGAAAATGATCGTTAAAGTTCACAAACACATTTTAGGCATCGACGGCTTTCAGTCCGAGTTAAAACTGGGAACATGTGACATCAGCAAGACTACAAAACACTATCATGTGTTTATTTACGACATGGAGTGTGGAAGTAAGAGAAAGGTGTGCTTAGCGAATGTATTTTTCTTTAGTTTAATCTTTTTCCTCCTACTAACTAGAAGAAAAACAAAGTGCAGTAAACTGTAATTAAATTTATAATATAACAAATATCAGTCTTCAATATTAAGCAGCATAACGCACTACGTTAAAAAAAATAACTTGGATAATCAGCCAGAATGTAGATGTTGCTTACTGTATTTAAGTTGGCTTGAGAAAGCCAACTTACTGATCTACTATTTAAACTTATGGCTACTGAACTGTTACCTCTAGTCATGTATTAGACGTATTTTTTCATATAAGATGAAAAAGCTTTGCTTTCATTGTTTCATTTATTTATGTTTGCCTATGTCTGTATTCCCATGTTAACTCAATAATGTAAAAATAAAATAAAAAAATACGTCTCCGATTTCGTGACGTAAAATGCGCTGAATCTGTTTTGAGACCTGCTCGAAAGAATCCATTGTTGCATTAATTGTTGAAGTTAAGTGTTTATACTTGCAATACATTTAAAAAACCTGCTCGAAAGAACCGATTCGCGGAAATGAATCTGTCTTGCAGCACTAGTGCTTGTAACAGCTGACAGGTGCATTAATTATCCGTTTCAGCTATGTGAAATATGTCAAGGATACAAACACTGTTTGAGTGAGATAGCGACTGTTACAATTTATTTCATGCTGTTTAGAGATATGAAGCTTTATTTCCCAGCAATATTTACTTTACTGGTCTTTTTCTCCACATAGCCTATGTGTGTGTACGCGCTACGAGCTGCGCCGAAGCACGCGAGCAATTCGACCTCAGCAGCACTGGACATAAGATTTGGAGAAGATTTCGACGGATCTGCTGTCAAGAGTCTCGGCTCGCCATATTTACAACTTCCCGTTTCCAGCATTCTAGAATCCCTCTTTTGGACAAAGCAGTTCTCTCCGATACATGGATCAGGTCGTGAACAACTGCCCGATGAGGCGAAAAAAGTCCTCCTTCCGCGCACCACACAGTACCTGCTGCAGGCGGGCTTCTATAGGCCTCCGCGGCCGCGGTCGATCACGTCGTTTGTCAAATGAAGAAAATGATCGTTAAAGTTCACAAACACATTTTAGGCATCGACGGCTTTCAGTCCGAGTTAAAACTGGGAACATGTGACATCAGCAAGACTACAAAACACTATCATGTGTTTATTTACGACATGGAGTGTGGAAGTAAGAGAAAGGTGTGCTTAGCGAATGTATTTTTCTTTAGTTTAATCTTTTTCCTCCTACTAACTAGAAGAAAAACAAAGTGCAGTAAACTGTAATTAAATTTATAATATAACAAATATCAGTCTTCAATATTAAGCAGCATAACGCACTACGTTAAAAAAAATAACTTGGATAATCAGCCAGAATGTAGATGTTGCTTACTGTATTTAAGTTGGCTTGAGAAAGCCAACTTACTGATCTACTATTTAAACTTATTATTATTCTGCTGAGCCAAAATGTAAACACTATCTCCTCCTACAGCTTTCAAGCTACAACCACCAAACTCGGATCAGACCTTCAGACTGGTCTGACTCCTTGTGCAATATCTTGTCTAACTGATCCAACTAATGGCTTTCGTAAACCAGACCATGAAAACCACCTAAAATCTCATAGACTTTCATTGAGGGTGTGAACACTTTTATACAATGAGACTTATGGTGTTTTAAGCTGTCTACTGCCATAGCAAAGCTTAAAAACTCCCTACTGAAAAAACAGCTAAAACCAGCCTAAGCTGATTGGCTGCTTTGGCTGGTCTCCCAGGCTGGTTTTAAAGTGGTTTTGGCAACTTTTTAGCTGGTCAGGCTGGTCTTAGCTGGTAAAGCTGTGAGTCCTACTAAAATACCAACCAAGCTTAACCCAGATATTTTCAACTTAAACCAGCTAACATTAGGCAACCAGCCTAAGCTGGTTTTAGCTGGGTTTTTACTGAATCAACTGGGTTTAGCTGGTTTTAGGGGCCGTTCACATGTCGCGCCTAAAACGCGTGGAAAACGCTAGGCGCGCCGCTTTCTGCTTTTTCCCAAAGCGTTCGGGCGCTAGCGTGACGCGCACGTGGTGCGACGCGTTCATTTTTTCCAGGCGTGACCGCGTTGCTTCCATTATGAGCGTGCCTGCCACGCGTCTACATTTGAAATAACAAACTTGAGCGCGCAAAAGACGCGATATGTGAACGGCCCCTTAAGCTGTTTTTTTTACTGAATCAACTGTTTTTAGCTGGTTTTAACAGTATTAGCATAGAAACATGCTAACAAAATGCTGGTAACATGCTAATCATGCTAGAAACATGTTAGCAACATGCTAGTAACATGCTAATCATGCTAGAAACAAGCTAGCAAACATGCTAGTAACATGCTAATCATGCTAGCAACATGCTAGTAGCTTGCTAATCATGCTAGAAACATGCTAGCAACATGCTAGTAACATGCTAATCATGCTAGCAACTTGCTATTAACATGTTAGAAACATGTTAGCAAAACATGCTAGTGACTTGTTAATCATGTTAGCAACATGTTGTTAACATGCTAATCATGCTAGTAACTTGCTAATCATGCTAGCAACATGCTATTAATATGCTAATCATGCTAGAATCATGCTAACAAAATGCTAGTAACATGTTAACCATGATAGCAAAATGCTAGTAACTTGCTCATCATGTTAGAAACATGCTAGCATTATGCTACCAATATGCTAATCATGCTAGAATCATGCTAGTAACATGTTAGTAACTTGCTAACCATGTTAACAACATGCTAGTAACTTGCTAATCATGCTAAAACATGCTAATCATGCTAGAAACATGTTATTAACTTGCTAATCATGTTAACAACATGCTAGTAACTTGATAATCATGCTAGAATAATACTAACAACATGCTAGTAACTTGCTAATAATGCTAGAAACATGCTAGTAACTTTCTAAACATGTTAGAAACATGCTAGCATTATGCAAGTAACATGCTAATCATGCTAAAATCTTGCTAGTAACATGCTAATCATGCTAGAATCATGCTAGTAACTTGCTAGTCATGCTAACAACATGCTAGAAAAATGCTAGTAACTTGCTACTCATGCTAACAAAATGGTAACACCATGCTAATAACATGCTAATCATGTTAACAACATGCTAGTAACATGCTAATCATGTTAGAAACATGATAGTAACACTCTAATCATGTTCGAAACATGCTAGTAACTTAATCATGCTAACAAAATGATAACACCATGCTAGTAACATGCTAATCATGCTAGAATCATGCTAACAACATGTTAGTAAACTTGTTAATTATGCTAAAATCATGCTAGTAACATGCGAATCATGCTAGCAACATGCTAGTAACTTGTTAATCATGTTGACATGCTATTAACTTGTTAACCATGCTAACAACATGCTAGTAACATGCTAGAAACATGCTAGTAACTTGCTACTCATGCTAACAAAATGGTAACACCATGCTAGTAACATGCTAATCATGTTAACAACATGCTAGTAACATACTAATCATGTTAGAATCATGCTAGCAACATGTTAGTAAACTTGCTAATTATGCTAAGAACATGCTAGTAGCACGCTAATCATGTTAGAAACAGGTTAGTAACTTGCTAATCATGCTAACAACATGTTAACTATGTTAGAAACATGCTAGAAACATGCTAATCATGCTAGCAACATGCTAATCATGCTAAAAACATGTTAGCAATATGCTAGTCATGCTAGAATCAGCCTAGCAACCACCCCAGGTACCCTAGCAATATGTTTTATATCTATTTTTCTGATAGACTGTATTGCCTTGAAAACATTCAATCTTTAAAACTATTTTAACTTTCAAACTACTTCAAACTAAAAACTTTCAGACTGCAAGCTTTTAAAACTACTTCAAACTTTCTGGCTAGGCTTTTTCGAGCCAACTTAAAGTTTGTCTACAAGCTTTACTCATCTAGTTTATCTATTTCTTTTTAATTTGTGTAATTTCAAACAATATGTTCACAATAAGGCTTTGCAAACATTATGTAACCTTATGTAGCTGTAACAGCAAAACGATCATGAAGAATAAAAAACTGCAAAAAAAAAAATTATAGATTACAAAAAGAATGGTCTGAAAAAAAGTCTAAAAAATAACAAAGGAAGCAGACTCATGATAGCACTAAGGCTCAAAAATAACATTTTGCTCAGCTCATCTTGGGTCTGCTCTTGATAAACTTTACTGTGAAATTATCTTTGTCTTTTTGAATGCAGTTAATAAACAATAGAGTAACATATTCCAACATACAGCGCTACTCTCCAGTGACAGACCTGGGGCCAAATCCGCCGTGCCATGCCTTTCACGCTCCCTGTTGAGTGTCACTTTAACAGGTAAATCTATGTCTTTGGATGTACCAGATGTGTGTTGATTGTGAATGTGTTCCACTTGCAGTACCTTTTTGTGTCTATTTTGTATGCCTGTTAATCACCAATTTACTTTTTTTAATAATCTAACACCTATTTTTTAAGATATCATTACTCATTCAAAATTGGTTACATACCACAAGTCAGATATCAGAACTACTTCAAACCCCTGAGAGCTGTGGACAGTGTTGTACTCACTCCCCGTGAAAGTAAACGAGTTTGGCTAACGAGATGAGTACTCTGTTGTATTTCAGTCAATGAATCCTCACCATCCTGTCTTTTAGAGCTGTGGAGAAGGTTATTGTCCACTGAAGAGTACACCATTGGTCACCCCATGTACTTCCAGGCAGACGGACCTCCTCTTGCTGAGGACGAGAGGCTGTTTGTGGATTTGTGCTGTGTGACTATCAGCAGTTCACATTGTCCATGACACAATTTACAGTCATTGAAAACCATGGGTAACACTTTGTTTTTATAAAGTGAATGTAAGAATACATTTTATTTTATTAATATTTAAAGATAAATGCTTACTGGGCTCTTAGATTTACTTAATTATTAAAGCAATATTTTTTTAGAAAAATCATGATAAAATGTGAATATCAAATATGATACATCATGCTTTTGAGGAACGTTTATTTTTACACCTCTTAATCATCATTCTACTGCTTTGCATTATATGTTTTACTCCTGCAATATAAACTACAGAGCTCTGATTATAAAGCATTGAAATATCATCTTACTAAGACATGTCATTGGAGATATAGAGTGACAACTGATATTTATATGCATTTTATGTAAGTAGTCTGCTATACTGTTACAAAGATCTCATTGACTTACATTACAAGCTGTCAGAATTTCATTTTACTTTTTGGCGCGCCATACAAATAACAGCAGCTGCACCAAATTGCATATTTTTGCTCAGTTTGGTCCTTTGAATAAAAGTATGAGCTGCATATTTACCTATATACTATATGAAATATAAAATCCTGATGCAACAAATATGATGCTCATCAAGAAACACATGCAAACTTTTTCTTTTTTTCTTTTGTCTAAATATTCAATAAAATGTTCCATTAGAAAAACTATGTTATTAGTTATTTCTAACTAATATTTCATGACATGTCAGGAGTTACATGTACGCTCTTTTTATTTCAGGTGCATAACTGATAGCAAGAGCAGTAAATGGTTCAAATTCATCCAAAGTGGACAAAGAAATGTGCGGTTCTCCATACATGCATTTCTGTTCCATGGGATGCTGACAGAGGTGAAATAATAAGCCAAAATGGCATGCCGATGTTATTCAATTTCAGAAAAATGTTGCATGCTTTTACCACCAAGAGGCTCAGGCTCATGATTTTTGATGAAAGTCCATTTATTGAGGTTGCCTGTTCATTTTGTTCTCGGCATCGTTACATGCATTGTGAAATATCTGTCGGAAGTTTCAAACCAACATCAAGTGCAAAGTCCTGCATTTACAACCAGTCAACAAAACGGTATATTGAATTTTGGTTGTACTGTGAGTGTCATTTTCAGAACTGAACTAGTATTCATTTGGATCATTTCATCAGATGGGAAGAGTTATACGGTTCAAATGCTGTGTGACTCTGCTGCGACTCCGCATGTCTGTCTTCTGACCTGTCTGGTGAGAAATGTCAAGTGATTTTAGGACAATGTAGGACACGTTGTTGGTACATAGATCTTTTCATAGCACTGCATTGAGGGCAAATGCAATAATGCATGTTAATATGTCAGGAAAGTCTTGCCACATCGTGGAGGTTTTGTAAGATTTTAGTGACCTGTTTTCTGAACTTATAGAATCTCAGCTTTACGTTTTTATGAATCCATTTACAGTGTGTAGTAAGGTCATCACCAGTGAGCCCTGGATCATGAAGTCTGATTTGGAAATTGTCGAGGAAGAGCAAACAACTCCATTCATGACAGAGGAGGTGGGAACAGGCTTTGTTGAAGTAATAACCACACCCACAGCTGAGATTGGACCACGTCATTTTGTGCCAGACCCGGCTGTGGTGGAGGAGGAAGTAGACAAATTTGTGGAGCCACGCAGAATATTTGAGAAGGTATTTGGATTGGACTAAACAGAGAACTAAAGACATTCCGATTTAGAGTTTTCAAAGTTCAATGGCACTTGATTTGTTAATAAATACGTGAGACACACTTTTGAAATTTGCATATTGTTCTTTACTTTTAGCTTTTTATAGTGTCATTTTTTTTTGATAACCTAACACTAAAATATGGTGTGAGTCTGTAAGACAGTTGTGCCTTGGGAATTGCTACTGTAAATAATCAGGATAAGAACCTGTTGAACACTCTACCAAAGCACCCAAAAACTACACTACACTACACAAAGGTGGAAAAGGTTCTTTAGATTATGAGATAAATGTTCTTCAGTTCTTCTGTTCGTTTTAAGAACTTCAAAAATGTTGAGCACAAACGTTTGAAAGGGCTATTCTTTGTAATAAATAGATTGTTGGTTATGCCTATAAAAAAAAAGACAATAATAAAATTCACAGATGCATTAAGTGAGCTACATGTTTTATTGATTTGAAATATAATGTTACACTTAACAGTGGCGTTATTTGATAAAAAAAAGACTGTACAATGCACTTGCGTAAAAAAGCATATTACATTTTAAAACAGAGATGAATATGCATGCTTTTGGGGAATGTGAGAGCAGTCTTTTCAAAGCCTTATATAAAACATGCAAAACATATTTACAATTTAGCCCTGAAGACGTACAGCTTTGTTCGATATGCATATATATACTGTACAAAAAAAAAAAAAATGCGACAAGATGGAGAACTTGATGTTTGGAATTGCTACAAAGGTTTTTGCATTGGATAAGGATTCCCGAAAAGTTACCGTTTTTGTTATTCTTGGTTCTTCTACGAAAGCCAGGGCTTTACAATTATATTGTTTTAGTAATAAGAGTTCAAATGAGAGTGAGTGCTGGGATGTCGTGGCATGGGTGAGCTGGGATAGACCACTCCTGTTGCGGAGTTCCAGTAGGTGGTAGGAGGCCCAAAGAAATTCCCAGTGGAAACAGGCATAGGGGTTGAATGAGTGCCCATGAAGTGGTGTGGAATGGTTTCGTTTCTGTGTGAAGAAGGTCGAGCAAACATCATACTAATAGTCATACTAATCATGATGTGCTTGGTTTGTCAGATGTTTTTCACAGGCCTTCAAATCTTAAAGGGATAGTTCACCCAAAAATGAAAATTCTGTCATTAATTACTGACCCTCATGTCGTTTCAAACCCGTAAGGCCTTCGTTCATCTTCGGAACACAAATTAAGATATTTTTGATGGAATCTGAGAGCTGTCTGACCCTGCATAGACAGCAACGCAACTGAAATGTTCCCAGGTCCAGAAACATAGCAAGAAGATCGGTAAAATAATCCATGTGACATCAGGGGTTCAACCGTAATTTTACGAAGCTACGAGAATACTTTTTGAGTGCTGGGATGTCGTGGCATGGGTGAGCTGGGATAGACCACTCCTGTTGCGGAGTTCCAGTAGGTGGTAGGAGGCCCAAAGAAATTCCCAGTGGAAACAGGCATAGGGGTTGAATGAGTGCCCATGAAGTTCATTTTTGGCTGGTGGCTGTGGTAGCTTTGCACATACGGCACTTCGGCCTGATATTTGAGCACGCCCGCTTCTTGAGGATGGTTCTGGTGGGCTTGGGAGATGCCCTGGAAATCGAATTTGTATGCATAGCGCTTGCCGTGCACCTTGGTCATGATGTTCTTGTCATAGTAGTAGCGGAGGGCCCGGCTGAGCTTGTCATAGTTCATGTTAGGCTTGCTCTTTCGCTCCCCCCAGCGCTTGGCCACCTCGTCTGGGTCGGTCATCTTGAATTCTCCATTAGTGCCCTCCCAGGTGATGATAGTGGCATTGTTGCTGTCAGAGAGCAGCTCCAACAAGAACTGCCACAACTGGATCTGACCAGAGCCTGTGTGAGGAAAAAGAGTGTCAGATCTTTAGCAGAGGATGGAAGGGCTTTTTTGGGGCAGGTTGTTTTCTCCAAATGTGACCTTTTTGATGTATGTTGTACACAGAAACAGAATGTGGGTCGGTCAGACACCTACCCACAGTCCTGTCAGTGCTGGTGACGGGCAAGTTGTTAGAATTGTGTTTGGTCGGTCGGATCTTGGTGTGGAATGGTTTCGTTTCTGTGTGAAGAAGGTCGAGCAAACATCATACTAATAGTCATACTAATCATGATGTGCTTGGTTTGTCAGATGTTTTTCAATCCGTGTGACGCAGCTGACACAGAACAGCATACGCTGTTTACGTCCAGCTGATATTCTCCAAAATGGCACTACAGGGTGACGCGGAGGAGACGAATTGTTGAATAAAGTCGTTGTTTTTTTTTTTTACAGAATTTTCATCTTTGGGTGAACTAACCCTTTAATATTTAAAAACAAAATATATAAACTAAAGTTTGGGGTCAGTAAGATTTTTCTACTGTTTTTTAAAAATGTCTTATGCTCACCAAGGGTGCATTTGTTTGATAAAAAATATGGTCAAAACGGTAACATTTTTGTTTTTCTACATTTTATTCCTGTAATGGCAAAGCTGAATTTTCAGCAGCCATTACTCCAGTCTTCAGTGTCACATGGTCCTTCAGAAATGGATGATTTGGTGCTTATTATTATTATTATTTGGTGCTTATTATTATATATATTGTGGAAACAATGATACATTTGTTTTCAGGATTCTTTGAATAGAAAGCTCTAACAGCAATAGATTTTTTTTTTCTCCAAATGTAAAAATTGTACTGTTACTTTTGGTCGTTAAAGACTTTGCTGAATAATTTCTTTAAAAAAAAATCTTAACGGCCCCAGACTTTTAAATGATCATGTATATATGTCAGTTAAATTATAAAAAAAATAAAATAAAGTGTAATATATTTAATAATAATATTAATTTATTTTGTCTTAGGCATGTTTAATTTGTCCAGATTATATTCACAACAGAGATTCAGTTATTCAGGTATCATATACCTGATATAACTTAACAAATATATGGTCTAATCTCATTTATTATTTAATTATAAAAGGGCATAAATTACATACTCTAAAAAGGCCACATTTGTTGTTAAATAGTTCATGTTAGGCTTGCTCTTTCGCTCCCCCCAGCGCTTGGCCACCTCGTCTGGGTCGGTCATCTTGAATTCTCCATTAGTGCCCTCCCAGGTGATGATAGTGGCATTGTTGCTGTCAGAGAGCAGCTCCAACAAGAACTGCCACAACTGGATCTGACCAGAGCCTGTGTGAGGAAAAAGAGTGTCAGATCTTTAGCAGAGGATGGAAGGGCTTTTTTGGGGCAGGTTGTTTTCTCCAAATGTGACCTTTTTGATGTATGTTGTACACAGAAACAGAATGTGGGTCGGTCAGACACCTACCCACAGTCCTGTCAGTGCTGGTGACGGGCAAGTTGTTAGAATTGTGTTTGGTCGGTCGGATCTTGGTGTGGAATGGTGATGATTTGGTGCTTATTATTATTATTATTTGGTGCTTATTATTATATATATTGTGGAAACAATGATACATTTGTTTTCAGGATTCTTTGAATAGAAAGCTCTAACAGCAATAGATTTTTTTTTTCTCCAAATGTAAAAATTGTACTGTTACTTTTGGTCGTTAAAGACTTTGCTGAATAATTTCTTTAAAAAAAAATCTTAACGGCCCCAGACTTTTAAATGATCATGTATATATGTCAGTTAAATTATAAAAAAAATAAAATAAAGTGTAATATATTTAATAATAATATTAATTTATTTTGTCTTAGGCATGTTTAATTTGTCCAGATTATATTCACAACAGAGATTCAGTTATTCAGGTATCATATACCTGATATAACTTAACAAATATATGGTCTAATCTCATTTATTATTTAATTATAAAAGGGCATAAATTACATACTCTAAAAAGGCCACATTTGTTGTTAAGTTGACAGTGATGCATAAAGTTTTCTGATTTGTTAATTCTCACCTGGATTTGCAAGACGGCTGCTGATGGGACCTAATGATTGGTAGGGGTCTGCAAAGATGGAAATGTACAATACTGATTAGATATTTTGAGGTGTAGTTTAACAAAAAAGATGATTGAAGACATTTTCTTTGAGTATTGAATTAAAGGTGCACTTGTCGACCTTGTGGAAGTCTTGGTGGGGGCTCTGTAATTCTGGTGTTGTGCTGATGTTCGATTGGAGAACCTGTGATTTAAAAAATGTGAGTTTTTTTTTCTTTTTAATATGGTTATGGCAAACAACTCCATATTTATACAATATAATTATGTGACATTGTGATGCTTTTGTGAATGCAGAGCAACCTTTTGGGACAGCTGGTAAGGCACTTGAGGACCAACTGTTCCTTCTGCCAATCTCCTCAAAGCTGTTTTCTGTGCCGAGGTAAAGTCAGATAGGAGCAGTTAAAAAAAGGGAGATTTTACAGGAAAGAATGGCTTTAAAGAGTAAGGAGAAGGGCAGCCGCAGAAGGAAGGAAGCCCTGCATTAAAGATCCATAAGGAGAAACGAAGGGGCAGAACAAAGCCAGCAGCAAAACCGTAAGAAGGCCTGAAGATGGCACACAATTCCTCAGGGTGATTGTCCTTTTGTTCTGACTGATTCTCTTTGCCATAGAATTGTCAATTGTGTCCTAACCTAAACTCTACACCCCTTACTTCCTGTCCTGATGCAGCTGTTTCCTGTCTGAAAGTGCAACGATTCAAAAACCTTGCAACGCTTCGGGCAAAATTCATTGAAGAAACAAACTGCAGTCCTTATAGCACCTCTCTACTTGATCTTAACCAAAAGCATTATATCAGTGCAGTCACTTGCATATATCTTAACTACCTACATAAAAATAAAGATTATTGGAGTATGTTTTAGAAGAAAATACTACTTTATACTTCAGAATTTTTCATTCATCGTGTTACTTGCTGTTACTTTGTAATTGTTAAATTTCAGTGAATGTAGGTCTATATTGTTTAGTTAAAATTAAACCAAAATAAAAAAAAACTATTTACAGCTTTTTTTCAGCTTTGGTAAGGGTAGATTTGAAGGAATAGTTCACCCAAAAATGAAAAGTCATTTACTCACCCTCAAGTTGTTGTATGAATTTCTTTCTTTAAAATATCTTCTTTTGTGTTCAACAGAAGAATGCTGCCGGTAGCCATTGACTTCCATAGTATCTTTTTTCTATACTATGGAAATTAATGGCTACTGGCAACTGTTTGGTTACCAACATTCTTCAAAATATCTTGTTTTTGGGAGAACTATCCCTTTAAGAGTTTTAGTAAAGCTAAAATAACCATTTGACTTATCAAAGGGCAGAAACCGCGTTATGATGCAATACTGTAAGTGTTCAGTAAATAGTTGCATTGGTTCAAATTTACAGTTAGAATATTACTAGGCACAAAATTGCTTATAGTTCACTGGACTAACTTTAGGATCATTACAATTACAAGAAACATCTCATTTTGGTGCATTAATATAAAATGTGGTGTACATTTATACAGAAGCTCCAAATTCAGCTCATCCAATCAGCATTTACAGTCAGAACAGTCATTTACAGTCTCTGTCTCTCTCTCTCATATATATAGTTAATCTACTGTATATATAAATAGAGAAAACATTTCCACAATGTACTAACAATGCATATAGAAATTGAATTGATTAAAGTGGCTTCATGGTTTTTCCTGATGTTTTCTTGACCAAATTAACAATTAGTAATGGATTATTCATATGGAATTACGGGCGAAGTTCCTTACTCTCCCGGAGGTAGTTTAGATGGGAGAGCAGGATGTCTGTATTGTATGCTGAAGTGAGACGCATCATGTCCTCTTTGGTCATTTTGCAGAGCGCTTTTCCATCCATGGTATGGAAGAGGGACACGTCCACATCAGATAGGCCATATTCCTTTATTGCCCACTCTACCCACTGCCGCACATGTTCTTGTGTCCACACTTCTGGGTCTAAAACAGGACAGAAGCAAGAATAAAATGAGGAACAAGTGCTTCAGCCGTGACAGGACTTATCAGAGGTCAAACATGAGGTAAAAAAGTCAATGCACCCTCTGTTACTACTGCTCTTACTTTCACTAAGATAGTGCTGATTGTATGAGTTTTGTTCTGATATATATTATAGATGAAAACATAATAAAATATAAAATAAAAAATACATTTTTATTATTCATTTTAAATGTTTTTATTTTCTTTTTATTACGCATTTCATTCGTTGTCATTTATTTAAATATTTTAAATATATATAGTATAAAGTTTTTATAACAAATTAAATACAAATATGAATTAATTCATATTTTTCTGTCTTTTTACATCACATCTCAGCTACCATTGCGATGAATGGGAATGCTAACGGATATCTTTCTCCAGATATTACAGATCTCCTGTTATAAGCCATCATACACTCTTATTTGTCCTTGAAATATGACGTCATATCCGAGAATTATGAGCATTATAATTGTTTGGTCTGGGTGACTCATGAGGAGGAATCCCATACACTCACTGTCGCACAATGCATGGAGCGACTCCCCCGTTCTGCCCTTTTAATAATGTTACGACGACCTTTGCTTCAGCCGTGACAGGACTTATCAGAGGTCAAACATGAGGTAAAAAAGTCAATGCACCCTCTGTTACTACTGCTCTTACTTTCACTAAGATAGTGCTGATTGTATGAGTTTTGTTCTGTTATAAGCCAAGGGGTCATGGTTTTGCTGGTTATACCATTTGGTTTTACCATCTTATGCATCTTTCTCCATCCATTGAGAGACATTCAAAATGCGCAATTCTGACAAAAAAATGAAAATAATAATAAAATATAAATAAAAAAGGCCTATATATATATATATATATATATATATATAATAGATGAAAACATAATAAAATATAAAATAAAAAATACATTTTTATTATTCATTTTAAATGTTTTTATTTTCTTTTTATTACGCATTTCATTCGTTGTCATTTATTTAAATATTTTAAATATATATAGTATAAAGTTTTTATAACAAATTAAATACAAATATGAATTAATTCATATTTTTCTGTCTTTTGACATCACATCTCAGCTACCATTGCGATGAATGGGAATGCTAACGGATATCTTTCTCCAGATATTACAGATCTCCTGTTATAAGCCATCATACACTCTTATTTGTCCTTGAAATATGACGTCATATCCGAGAATTATGAGCATTATAATTGTTTGGTCTGGGTGACTCATGAGGAGGAATCCCATACACTCACTGTCGCACAATGCATGGAGCGACTCCCCCGTTCTGCCCTTTTAATAATGTTACGACGACCTTCAAAACGCCTCACTGACGATAACTCAACATCCTAATTGGTTTGCGAGTAAAGAGTGATTATCTCTATTGGAATCTGTGCAATCATTTGTAGTTTAGTCTGCTAGGTTACTGGGATCTACCAGAAGGAAGCGCATCAGTGTTTTTTTTTCTTTCTTTTACAATGCGTGTATTGCAAACTAGCCTTTTTCCCACAAAACGCAAGTTCCTAAGTGATGCAAGAGCCTGTGGCCACTGCATAATTACCACATATCTTTGTTTAGACATCTTTACATCCTCTAGTTTTAGAAATTGGTCAACTGCAGACTAAATCTGTCCAGTGCTAAAATGCTTCCCTTTTCACAAAACATTACAGTCAACAGGTTATTTTAGTATTATCCATATACTATTAGGTATGTATAAATATTTTGATTTGGCTTTTATTTTTATATTTTTAGTTTGTGTTTTTATTTCATTTAGTTGCCAAGGCAACATTTCTCATTTTAATTTAAGTTGTTAATCGTTTTAAATGTTTTAGACTTAGTTAACAAAAAAGTTTACATTAAATCAAAATGTATCAAAAATGGTTTACATAAAACGCAGTCCTCATCTTAAGAAGGTGCATGATATAATTAATGATATTAATAATTAATTAATATAATTTGGATTATGATATAAATATATTTCAAAATGTAATTTCTTCCTGTGAGGGCAGAGCTGAATTTTCAGCAACTATTATTTCAGTCTGTCAAATGATCCTTCAGAAATTATTCTAATATGCTGATATGGTGCTTAAAAACATTTCAATATTATTAATATTAAAAATAGTTGTGCTGCTTATTTTATGTGGGAAACGTGATACATATTTTCAGGATTCTTTGATAAATAGAAACAAAAGAAAATAATTTAAAATATAAATCTTTTGTTACTTTTACGGTCACTTTTGATCAAATTAATTCATCTGTGCTGAATAAAATTAGAAATGTCTGTGTTTGTAGCTTATTACAAATGTAAAAAGGCTTGTGAATGCATTTTCATGTTAAGTTACAATCAATGTAAATATACAATCAGACACTACTGTTCTGTATAAGTAACAGTGCAACCCTCGATCACATTTACAGTGAAACTACAGGTCTCACCCGCTGGTACAATGACCCTCTTCTCCTCCGTGGCGCTGCTTGGTGGGGTGACAGTCTGCGGGCTGCTCCGTGGCTCTGGATAAGAGGCCTGGTAGGCCAACGGTCCCCCATCACTGTTACTCATATGTCGGGTCCTTTTAGTCACACTGCAGTCCACTGGGGACTCACGGCTGTGGCATGGATGAGACAAAATAAGAAACGGAGAGGTCAAATGTTTTTGTTCTAAATGCTCACAGTTATGATCTTAAAGGAACAAGGTTACGCAAAAAATTCAAATGTCTCCGCAAAATGCATTGTGACAGGTTTGATCGTGATACTTAATGGCACTGGTTTCGCACATGTAATGCAAAATGGTGACTATAAATATAAAGTATGAATGATATATATATATATATATATGTGACTTCACAATACTTGTCATGTATGACCTGTATAAACTCATTTATGGTGCTTTTCTTGGTGCTTGGTCACTGCTATCATTGTGTGGCAAAGAGCAGCTTTCTTCAGTATTCCACAAAAGAAAGAAGGCCATATGGATTTGGAATGACATTAAAGGCACAATATGTAATTTTCGCCGCTGAAGGGCGCACATTCAAAATAAACAAAGAAGCAAAGGCGTAGTTTGATGACGCCGTGACTGAGTGTGGAATCATGGGAGTTGTCATCTTCATCCCCACATCCGATGCAATCCGATGGGACTCGGGCAGAAATCATGTTCATGGATGAGCTAATGATTTATTAACGTAGTAGAATGAAGCAGG
>NW_015628411.1:386120-386961 GCF_001515625.1 Sinocyclocheilus rhinocerous
GAGCGTGACACACGGCTCGAAAGCAGCGGAGCTTTTATTATGCCACAGTCGCGCTCCTTCCGGTCGTGAGTATGTGGGAAAAAAAGCAGCACTGTTTTATCATACTAGATACTAGAGGTCTACACGGAGGACCCCAGACCTGAGGACCCGGGACCCGACCCGGGATCCATACGGGTTTGGGGCTATATTTTAAATGGTCAGCCGGGTCCCAATCTATTACTTCGGGTCACGGGTCTGTTTAACATTGTGTGTAATACCCGAGTCGATCGGACTCGGAGAACACCCGGCTGTTATCGGAGTCAGTCAGCACTGTGCGTGTGTTGTTTTGTAACTTTCAACTTGTAAAATTAGGATGAGAAACGTGTGAGTCGGTAATTTGAAATAAGGTGGGGAAAATAAATAAGTAAAGCTAACGTCAGCAGCCATGGCACTGGACGAACAATTATAATCCCAAATGGGCAAACAGTCTAAATTATTAAGCAAGTTGACTCGAGATACAAAAACTGCAATTTGTCATCCGTCACCGTGACAGCAAGTGGACTTTTGAAACTGGAGTAATGAGTGGATTACGCATTTCAATTGGCAAGATAGGAATAACACGGATGGAACTTTCTTGGCAAGGAGGATTGTGTGCATCACAGTCAGGTACAAGGGAGAAGGCTTCTTACATTAGGTAAGACAAAAAGTTTAATTTTCGCAACTTGTTTATCGACTTGTTAATAGCAATTTGCTGTGGAATATGTGCCGATCGGGTCCAGTCGGGTCTGTGTCTTCCCGGCCGGGTTCGGGTCCATCTTTCAAATAAATGATGGTCCGTGTCGGTTCCGGGTAGTACATTTTT
>NW_015628411.1:387832-400218 GCF_001515625.1 Sinocyclocheilus rhinocerous
GGAGGACCCGAGACCCGAGGACCCGGGACCCGACCTGGGATCCGTACGGGTTCGGGTCTCTATTTTAAATGGTCAGCCGGGTCCGGGTCGGGTCCCAAATCTATTACTTCGGGTCCCGGGTCTGTTTAACATTGTGTGTAATACCCGAGTCGATCGGACTCGGAGAACACCCGGCCGTTATCAGAGTCAGTCAGCGCTGTGCGTGTGTTGTTTTGTAACTTTCAACTTGTAAAATTAGGATGAGAAAAGTGTGAGTCGGTAATTTGAAATAAGGTGAAAAAAAAACAAAAAAACACGAGCAACATCATCAGAAGCAGGGTGGGCAGAGTTAATGCACACGCACGGTGATAATGTATACCTTCATGAGTGATGTGAGTTATTATTGATTATTTTTTAAATAATATTATGAATGAACCGTCTTGTTGTTATATCTAAAAAAAATTCGGCTCAGAGAGCACAGAGATGATAGCAAATAAGTAAAGCTAACGTGGCACTGGACGAGCAATCGTTATTATAATCCAAATGGGCAAACAGTCTAAATTATTATGCAAGTTGACTCGAGATACAAAAAATGCAAAACTGCAAAGTCGCATTTGTCATCCGTCCCCGTGACAGCAAGTGGACTTTTGAAACTGGAATAATGAGTGGATTACGCGTTTCAATTGGCAAGAGAGGAATAACACGGATGGAACTTTCTTGGCAAGGAGGATTGTGTGCATCAGTCAGGTACAAGGGAGAAGGCTTCTTACATTAGGTAAGACAAAAAGTTTAATTTTCGCAACTTGTTTATCGACTTGTTAATAGCAATTTGCTGTGGAATATGTGCCGATCGGGTCCAGTCGGGTCTGTGTCTTCCCGGCCGGGTTCGGGTCCATCTTTCAAATAATTGACGGTCCGTGTCGGTTCCGGGTAGTATATTTTTGACATTTCTCGGTTCTGCACGGGCCTGGGTCCAACTTTCAAAATAATAGACGGGTCCGGGTCGGTTCAGTGTAGCACATTTACGGGTCTCTTCGGGTTCCGGTACGAATTTTTGGACCCGTGTAGACCTCTACTAGATACATTTGAAAGTTCTGTAATAATGCTACTCTGTGCGGTCGTCACCGGTCTATTAAAACGCACAACATATTAAAGCGTCTTTGGTGTTTCCATGTTTTCTACAAAACAAAACCGGAAATCGAGGGGTTATGACGTCATTAGCAGGCGACACAATGACACTATTGACACGCTCTGTGTCACTAGTTAAAATAGCTTATTTCTCTGGATTTAAACATTCTTCGAAACATTTGGGATAATGTAAGTACACAAGTCAGCAAAATATATAACACTGTTCTAGTGGTTTTTGGATATTTTAATTTAAAAAAATCTTACATATTGTGCCTTTAAGGTGAGTAAATGATGCCAGAATTTTATTTTTATTGGATGGATGGATGGATCCTTCCCTATATACGCACTTACAAATAAAGTTTCCAAAAGGGGGTTTTCGCAATGACGCCTAAGAAACACCATTTTTGGTTCTACAAAAAAAAGACCTTTTTGGTGAGAAGTTCTTAAAAGAACCATTTTTTTTTCTTAATGTAAAGAGTATTTTATAATGTTAGAACCTTTTTACAGTGTAAAGAACCTTTTGTGCATTGAAAAGTTTCTTCGTGGAAGCATAAATACCAGTAAAGAACCTTTATTTTTAAGGGTGTATAAATGGAGACTTGGATCTTTTGACATCAGTGTTTGTTGCCCTACCTGGTTCCGTTGATGTGTTCTGCTCTCTTTGCAGGGTTCTGTGCGGCTGATCCGGTCCAGTCTGGCTCGGTGGGTTCTACGCTCTCTTCAGAACCCTGTCTGAACACTGCAGGCGAGGTGATCTCTCCCTTCATGTGCATGGCCTGGGGACCACTGAAGGGTGACTCGAATATGGACTGGTTTTCACTCACCACCGATAGAGCTTCCTGTGAAGTACACAACACTCACTGGTTATGTACACAAAAAACACTTAAATTCCTTGACCTAGGTGAACAACAAATCATAGCATAAGAATAGAAATAACACTTAATCATTTAGTCAGTAATTCCAGAACAGGGATGTTACAGGCTTCCGCTGCTATCGCTACGCTGTGACTTTCTAATCAGTAACTAATGTCGTAAGAATTGATTTGGGGCGTGAACTTAACAATGGAAAAAAAACTCTAGTGAGGAGCTACACTCTTAAAAATAAAGGTTCTTTATTGGCATCTGTTGTTCCATGAAGTATCTTTAACATTCATGGCAATTTAGCATTTTACAAAAGGTTCTTTATAGTAGAAAAAGGTTCTTTAGATTTTTAAAATGTTCTTCACACTAACAAAAATAGTTCTTTGTGAAACCAAAACTGGTTCTTCTGTGGCATTGCTGTGAAACCCCCTTTTGGAACCATTATTTTTAAGAGTGTAAAGTTAATATAAATGACCTTTAATTCAGACTTTTGAGTAAAAAATACTAGCTCCAAAACATCATGATACTATAAATTAGCACTAAAATTACTTATATGTTCTCTTAATGTTCAGCTACAAGGGATATTAATTTTGAAACTGAAAAATAACAGTTTATCGGAATAATTTAGGGCGTTTTTTTTTACTTCCAGGTAGATATGACTTGGCACAAGAGTCATATAAGAAATTGAGACATCATTGTGCCTTTTCTTCCTGTGTTTAATGTTGGTAGGCTGTTCTCGGAAGCACTCTGGTCTAGGTGTGTCGCTTTGTAACTTCAAAAAGACATTTTAAACATTCAAATGTATGTATGTGTTTGTGCATGAATAAATGTTTGTGTTAAAGCTGAATTGAGGGAGCTTAGAGGGCTTTAGTATTGTCTTTAAAGCTGAAATACGTCAGCACTGAGCTTTTTCGGTGGCTCACAGGAAATCTGGCCCCCATGTGCAGTGAAACCTTTTGGCATGGGGCATGAGATAGGAAACAGAGGAGTGGTAGAAATGTGGGTCATTTAAAGCTGAAAAACAAATTTGTTTTGAATGCTGTGAGGTTGAGGGTCACCAAACAGGGAGGAGGCAGCATTGTAGGGTGCATTCACCTGACCTGAAGTATTGCAAATTTGTTACGAGAATCTGTTATGGTGTTCCGTTTAAGTGACTGGCATCATTTACCTATGAAGTCGCTTTTTGATGAGATAAAATTGGTCCAAGGATTTGTATATTATGCATATTTCAGGTCAAGACAACCGGGGTAGAATGTTCTATTATGGACCCATCAAACACCAACTGCTTTGGGCGTTGTTGTCAATTCAGAACTGAATTGAGAATCCCTGAATTCGAATTGAAGAGGCAAAATGGGAAATTGAATGTAAGGAAGTAGAATTACAGTGAATTTCAATGGAATTCATGTAGCTAATTTCTAACTAGAAAAGCCAATACAAACTTTGAATGTTGGCCTGACTAGGCTTTGTTTGAAAGCTTTGAAGGTTTATAGGGCTTGCTCATAGATGGATGAATGGATAAATTTGATGTGGCAGTGTGAATTAGTGAAACAAGTGACAAGTCTCAGTCAATATTACTGGTTTCTCTAAATATATCTTACATTTTTGCCGGTTATAATCCACTATGAAAATAGCACTAGCTATCACACACATTATGTGATCCAACTGAATAATAAAGGCTATGAAAAGTCCTGCTCTAGTAGAGAAGTGAAAGCGAGCTCAAAACAAGGCCAAGCTGAGAACTCAAACCATTTTCACCGCCTAGTCTGTGTGCATTTGCAAGCGTCAGTCTTGTGTGCACATATACAACAACAAAGAGCAAATCCACAGCCTTAACTTCTGGCACAGATGATGATGATGTACTTGTTGCTGCTCTGTGTATAGGAGAGATGACATGCACTAAGATTGCATTGTCCAACACCATTTGAAAACTCACTTAAGGTAGATTTAAAAGTTAACTTGGATCAGTATACAAAAAGCCTGGAGCAAATGTGTTAGTTGGATAAATTACAGCCAACTAAACTGCAGCTAGTGAAACGGCTGGTATTTCATTCTGCAGCTAAAATTATTCTGCACCTATGCACCTTTTAAACCACAACCGCACACACATAGTACTGCTCTCTCTCCTCCAAAGTGATGAACATAAACATACTTTACCCTGGCCACCAATGCCACAACTGACTTCCTGTTCAATGAGTTTCATATCAGTCTCTGTTACTAAGAAACCAAATGCAATATTTTAGCAAACATAAACTGCACGCTGTGTGCAAAATGTCAGAGTCGAGGTCAGTAAGATTAATGTGCATCTCACTTCAAAAACAACACAGAGATGCGCATAAACACAGTCATGGTATTGTTGTGCCGTCCTTGGCACCACTGGGTGCCTGTGACATGCGTGCAGTGTTTTCAAGTCAATTGCAACAGGCCTCGATGTGGTCTTGTGAAAGAAATTCTCATTTTTTCACAACAGAGCTTGTGGTAGAGCAACACTGCACAAAACAAACTCAGTGCTTTTAGGTTTTGGAGGTTTTGCACAAAAACTAATCACACAGTTGATCACCCTCAAAGGGCGGAGCTCACTGCAAACTGATTCTGTGATAATCTAACAGATTTACTAGATTACCACTAGTAAATCCAGAAATTAGACTCGTTTTTTTTTTAAAGGGCGTACAGGTTTGAATCTGATGCATGTTAGTACAGGAAGCATTGAGGAGCACTGTGGTCACTTTGGTAATGAAATCAGGTTATGAAATGTCCTTTTGCTAATTATCATATGGGACATTGGGTAATATGGGACACATAAAGTCTAATGTGTATATTTCTTTCTGTATCACAAGACTGTTGGCATTATCATATTCTAGTTGGTTTGTTGCTGTGAAGTCTAATTTGTTGGTCTGTTGGAATTCAGACATGCAAAAAATTTCTCTGGTTACACTATTTGACCTTATGTGTGGTTCAAATACTGTTACTGCACAAATACTTTGTACTGTATACCATGTAGTCATGCTTGACAGTTATCTCATTTATTATGATTTATTCTCATCATTTTAAATATAATGAATTAGTTTCCAATTCCTTAACATGTAGCATTATTATGCATAAATGTATTTAATAAAATGTATAATTTGGGCTATTTGCCATGTAAACCCATTAAATAACTATATAAAAAA
Organism: Sinocyclocheilus rhinocerous; assembly: GCF_001515625.1. Classification (NCBI taxonomy): domain Eukaryota; kingdom Metazoa; phylum Chordata; class Actinopteri; order Cypriniformes; family Cyprinidae; genus Sinocyclocheilus; species Sinocyclocheilus rhinocerous. Next base: position 392,967 of record NW_015628411.1, read on the forward strand.
TAACTCATTAAGGCATATTATTAGGGAAGACAGGGTTATTATAATTGCACATTTATCACAAAATTATAAAAATAACTTGCAGAAAGATATTTCAAATATCAATAAATAGATATGGAAACGATTTATATTTTGATTATTTTAAAGGCTGATATATTATGCAACCTGTCTGACAATTTATGAAAAGAGTATTAATGTAAAATAAGAAAAATTAATAATTCATAAAGGTGGACACATAGTACTCCTAGTATATTATCGAAATGACTACTAGGAGAAAACAAAAAAATAGTACATCAATCATGTACTATCGAAAAATAATCTTAGTTTTGTTTTAAAACCACCATTTTTATATTTTCTGTTTGTTTCTTCCTCTAATGTGTTTTTTTCTCATTTAACGCAGTATGCAAATCAACCCCACAACCTGGGGATGGTGGACACAGCTTTAGTAATGAACGAAATTTAGGGGAAAAAATTTACATTTGTGTTTTTCTTTTTCTTTCATATGTTTGATTTGATTTTACTGCTTGTTTCGCCAGAGATAATCACGAAAGAATGAAAAATGTGCCAACCAAACCCGGTCTCACCGACCACTGAGATCATGTTCAATTTTTCGTATCGTTTGTAGCTTATTGACTGTGATTGAACTGCAGTCACTGCATTCTAAGAAACAAAATGCAGCTTTGATACTTAACCACAGGAACTGTCATGACTGAGGGAATGAATCGTTTAATTTTTCCATTTGGTCGTTATTATTCGTTACTACCCGCGTGAGAATTTGTCAATTTAGTACAAATAAATTACAAATAATAATAATAAATATTATATAAATTAATTGAATCAATATGATCATTTTTATATAAATAGTAATAACACCAGTAATAATAATGCCAATTACTACATTTTTATATTTATAGTTAGGCTATCATTTCTAATGCCATATAATAGGCTAGTAATGTTAATTTTTAAAGATCTATTAGGCGCTGTAAACGCACGTGAATTCGCTCATGAATCATGTTAGAGCTAGAACTTTCACAGTTACGATGTTAGTCAGTTTGCGAGAGTGAAAGCAGAAGTTGACGCTAAGGCATGCTGATTTTGCAAAGAGACACGCAGCTGAGCTCTGAGCTGCAAAAACACTTTGTGGTTTTCACAAGTTTTAATCAGCAACATCTTGCAAGTGGAGAGACGGGGGCGCTTTTCTGAGGAGAAGCTGCATTAGCAGGACGCCACAGCGCATGGAGACGCAGCGCGTTCGAATTCGTTTCAGATGATTGTCCGATAATTTGACTGAAATGTAGAACAATGCATTGGCATCGCACATCTATCGAATCATTTTTGTTTTGTCAGTCTTTGTTGCCTTTTTTTTTCGAAGAGAGACTGCGGAAGTGTGTGCGGAAAGTCTGAGGTTTGAGACAGGAAGCCTGCTCAGTTCTGATAACGACACCTGACAAGCGCCCAGCACATTGCTATAAATTATTCCTTAAAGAACTAAATCAGGCATGGAATAACTACAAACACCATACGCCGGAATGCAGCAGGCTACCCATCTGCTCTAGTTTGCAAAGGGGATGTGTAGAGATCATTGCGTAAAAGGACAAGATGAATCAACACAATTTTTTGCAGAATTAACAATAAAACGACTCCAATGCGTCACATTCAAGTTGCTCGCTAAAACAAAAAAAATGAACAAAGTGAGAAATTATAATATATTTGCGATATATTATTTTTACACGTTAAAGAGCGCTTGTGAGCGCCTTTTTACACTTGTTTGAAGATCATGTCAATTTAAAAAGAATACAGCCGCTATTTGTATATAAAAAAGACATATTGTAAATAATACACACATAATAAGACAACAACTAGCAAACAGTAACCAACTGACGACAGTATTTAAATATCATCGAAATGGATTTCAATACGCAGATAATGACTGGGATTGGCGTCATTTTATGATTAGTCCCTGTTTTTGTTTGGTTTGGTTTGTTTTGTTTCGTTTTGTTTTTTTAATGAATGTACAGTTTAAGCTAATCCAGGTTCTAGAATAATAGCTAATTAACCTATCACTCGCTTAGCTAATCTTCAACATAATAATCAACATAATCAAAATGATGTAGCTTTACTGGGAAGTTTTCAGCACGAATAAAACACTTAGCCACGTAATGTATTATTAATATTAACTGTTGCTTGCCACCATTTTCTGCCGTGACATGTTACCATCCAAATAAATCTAAAGAAATTCAGCCTATGCCGTTTATCACAGTTAATACACATTCACATATTAGTTCTTGCAAAGTGTTATATCAATTTTAACGAGTCGAAGGTATGCAAAATAAAAATACTAGACGCATTTCGTTTTGTGATTTTTTTTTAAAGTCTCCACAGTATACCTTGTTGTTGGCACCATAAAGCCACCTGCCTCGAGAGCGCCCCGCCATAATTGTGCCATATGTGAAATTCGGTATTTTGTTTTCCAGTTTGCATTTGCTTGAGTTTTCGTCGTTCTTTTGATGGTAAGCAAAAAAACAGGTTAGCTACATGTACTTAAGTGCCTTGGATAGCTCATTAAATATGCCATTTTGCATCCTAGAACGTAACTGTTAAAAAAAGAAAAACAAATGGAAAAACAAATTTGTGCATACCCCCTCTCGCGCGCTGTGGACACCATTTCGTTTTTTATCTGAGTCTAAATGTTGTAGCGGTTTCTTGTGTTATTAAAGAGCCGACATTCAACCACGAACGGGAAGGAAGAGGAAATTTTGTACAAGAAGGAAAGAGTGGGGACCTGCATTACCGCCTTGCCTCTCTCACCAGTAGTCTCGCTAACCGTGTGGGTGTTGCGCACTCGCTACTCATTTTCAGAACAGACAATAAACCAGATCAAACGCCTACCTTAATAGTACAGTCCATTGCAGATTTCTGTGGAGTTCATGAAGAAAATACTTTGGTAAACTTAAGCTATGTAAACCCAGGTACTTTGATAACACAGCTGAAACGCATCGACTTGTGTGCACAGGCGCATTTAGTCATAGGCGCAAACCATACTATTTTCGCTTAGACCATAACCGGATGGCAACGTTTTTTTTTTCTTTTTGAGCTCTCCTTTCTAAAATTGGGAAGTGAAGTCACACAAAAGCATCTAGCTCTGTTCCTTATTGGTGAACTCATATTGCACTAACTCCTTAGAATATTTGTTAAACCAAAAACCTACTGTTCAAAATTCACTGATTATAATGAGGTTTTGCAAACTAATACAAAGTAACTTTTCAAATCTGACCTTTTTCCATTTAAGAACTATAAGACAATTTAAAAAAAAAAATTATTTGCGGTGAAAATCTATTAAACGAAGATCTACAGCCTTGATTTGTATATGTGAACATTTTACCTAGAACTTTATTTTAACCACTTGTGGTAGGCTATTGCACTTTTATGGTGGTCATATTTTTTTTTTTTCCCTTTTTCATTGCTTGATTGATTAGCATTTAAGATTAAGAACATAACAGGCATTAATAGGCTTATAGCGTACGTTTTATGTTATTTACCTTGATTTTAAATAGATACACATTTGACATTTTCTTCAAACATATCAAATAAAATAAAAAAATGCAGGAAATCGCGCCTTAAGTTAGAATTTTCAAACCACAAACTAGTGATATGAACCACTGTATCAGTATCATAAATCAACAGCTGCATAAAAGAGCTTCAAAACTCTCGGAACTGAAGAGAATCCGTTGCATTATGCACATATTGATTGTGTACGAGTGTAAAAATGAAAGCAGATGAATAATAGATTGTCTAGTCCGTACACATTACTTAATAGTTTAATAATTAAACTTAAGTATTCTGAATAAAAAAGTATTTTAGTAACCTGAAGAGATGTTGGTGTGTCTATATGTTTTTTATACTAGCTACAAAAGTAAGTATTATACAAAAAGTATTTTTTTAACATCTCTTCATGTTGAATTCAGAGACAGGGCGTGCGCATGTGGAGGTGCCATGGGAATTCGACACTGATTGTATCCTCTTCAGTGAGCGGGCTCCTTCAATCACGACTCAAGCCTTGCACGATTTGGCAACTTTTCCAGATGTATTTTTTCTGCGCGCCGGAGGAAAATGGCCTGAGGTGTTTGTTTGTACAAGACCCTTGGGTTGGTCTTATCTGTGCAAAGCACTCACGCCGTGATTTCAGGCCTCCTCGACTCGGGATTTTACAGGCCATTGTTCTCTTGAATGGCTTTTAAAGATACGAACGCCTCATTAAAGTCTAAGTTGCTGGTTCTGATTGATCTTATTTCTAACTTCCAGCTAGAACATTTCTCCTCTCGTCACTTTACAAGAATGTATTCAGATCGGTAAGTGATATAGACCCCAACAAATTAGCCTCAGCTGTTCTAGTTTCAGCCAGGCCTAATGGTAGTCAGTTCTCATTTATTGATGCAAAATATTAGATCACATATTTCAGACAAAAATCGAATGAATGCAGTTCAGATGTATAATTCATATTCCTACATATTTCGTTTTCTAAGTTCTAGCAAGTTACACGCAACACGAAAACGTTGCTGTTGTAGCCTACATTTCGATAAATTTCATAATTATAATAATGTTAGTAATTGTTGTACTTCGTATAGCCTATAGCCGTAGGCCAGCTAATAAAACAATCATAGGGCTTTGCCTTTAAAATTTATTAGGGGTTTGAAACACTTTAGCAATTTTTAGTACTATAGATCACATTCAAGTTTGATCCCATTTTTAATTTATGAATGAAAACGAGGCTGTGAGGGACAGAATAGTCCGGTCAGTTTGTACGACCTCGTTTCGCAGAGTTGTGTTGTTTTGGGTATATGTTTCAGTGTTATTTCCAGAGTTTCTTATCACCAAGAAGCTGAATGACCAACACATATTCAGAGCACTAAAAGTAAAGGTTCCAAATGGGAGTTTTCGCAGTGATGCCATAGAAGTACCACTTCCCCCCCAAAAAAACAGTGAACCGTTCTAAAAAAGAACCAGAACTTTTTAATAATCTTAAGAACCTTTTTCCATTATGAGGATGCTTTTGCGCAATGGAGAGGTTCCATGGATATTAAACGTTCATGGAACCATAGATTCGAATAGTATTTATTTTTGAGAGTAAACATTAGGCCCAATTAAACGGACTGTCATTTAATTTGAGAAAACGCGAAAGATTCATAGACCTATGGTTTTCGAGATTGTTTAAGCCTTTTAATCTTACATCAAAACATTTAGGTCAAACGGTCTCGTATTCGGGGGGAAAATGTGAAGGGACGTGTCCGTCAAACCTATCCAGTGATGTTTTTTCTACTCCCCATGGGCACCTTTTCTGTGAATGGAAGGGTAACAAATCTGTGGTCGTGACTCCTGTCTGACGTCACGAGGAGTAAAAGGAGGGAACCGCAGTCACGACGCATTCCTTCACGAGCCGCGCGGACACGCCCCATCGCGCACGGCCTCTTTATAACGGTCCTGAGGCAAGCAGCGACAGTCAACAGAACTGTAAGGCAGCGCTTGAAGCTGTAGTACATCCTTGATATCTGGAAAAAGGACTCTGTGAGAACTTTAAGGTAAGGTTTTCTATTCCATTAGATTTCAATGTCATTTGCGATCTGAGATTTTTAATCAGTAGCTATTATAAGTGTTTGAATCACTGGCTGCCATTGAAAATAATGGACTGTTTTACACACACTGATAGGCTATGTTTAATAAATTATACTCAAGGGTGTGAGAATTAGACTGTTTTTAATTTAATAATTAGACTGACAAAACATAAAACTAACCCAATGAAGAGAATATTCTACATTAGTTATCTAAATCAGTTTATTTTTTTCTTCAGATATGGAAATGTATCAAGCTGGATTTTACACAGAAGACTTCAGAAGTCAGGAGGTTCCTGGTGGATTTGACTTCAGCTTATATGGTAATATCTTATTTCAACATGTTTTTTCTCCATCCAGTGTTTAAATATGAAACTCTGCATATTAAAATGTTCAGTCATCTCTCTCAATAAATAAATAACAACGAAGCCCATATTTGCAATTATCACATTCAATTTGCCCTCAAGGGAAAAATCTGTCAGATTTTGTGGGATTTAGTATTTCTCCAGCTTTGTTTCCTGAATGTCCGTGCAAAACATTTCCGTTGTCCTTGAGCTGCAAAGCCAGAATTGCAACACCCCTGTCAAAACCCTAAAAATCAGACCTTGACATCTTGTTTGTGTGCACTAACTCAAAGCTCATCAGGAAAAGGGGATGTCAGGCTATGCATGCTCTGAGATTTAGGAATGTCCAAACCAGGGATGTAGAAAAAAGGGGTGGTTGGGTTAAAGATACACCCGTTTTTTCTGCTCCCTCCCTCTCTTCCTAATCCTTTCCTCCAGACTTCCTCCTCAAGCAGATTTAGCACCCCCTCTCCTTCATCACTCTGTCACGGCCCCTTTACTAGTGTTTCCTTTAATTTCTAGCACAGTTCAGACTAGGTGTAGAAAACTTTATGGGAGGTCACTTCCATTGATCCATTGTTAATTCTAGAATACACCATTTCTCCTGACACTCTTATTCATTTTACATCTTTGATAATGTACCTCCAGACTGCAGTGGTGAAGACCTGTCCTTTTTATTAGACAGCAAAGGACCTGCCCAACAGCAGTATCCAGAAACATATTCCGAGTCCCAGAAGGAGCATTTGCACAGTTCTAAAGGTAACCATCCATGATGTACATATTCCTATGCATTATATTAAATCACAGACAAGTACTTTAATGATTACAAACATTTTGTGTGTTTTTAATGAATAGGTCATACTCTTGCAGTCAACTCCACTGACTCTGGTCTCTTTAATATGGACTCCTTCCCTGAGTTTAGCTGTTGGGCATCTTACACTAATAGTAAGTATCAAATGACAGCACTCATTTTTTTTCTTCTTCTAAAGATGTTTGAAATTCGTTTTTAAGTGACGTGGCCTCATGCTGTGTCATTTTCCAAAGTTCCAGAAGGAATGGTAGCAGACAGGCAGCAGGTTGCCTTTCAGGAATCAAATCAAACCTACCAGAACCTCGTCCCTCTGTGTACTCCAGCACAAAGCAGTCCATTCAGCCCAGGGATGGACACCAGCAGCCATTACCAACCTGGGAAAGGTCCAAATCACAGAGCAGCATCCGGTACCGTCAATCTGGACCATCTAGGTAAGCATTTGAGAGATACATAGACTTATTATGATATATATATATATATATATATATATATAT
>NW_015628411.1:400240-417224 GCF_001515625.1 Sinocyclocheilus rhinocerous
TTACACATTTTTTTATTATATAAACGTTCATACTTATTATTGACAAGGACTTTCTTTCATTTTTTAAATAATGTCATTGAAATATTAACTCGTGTTTTTCTTGTGTAGGTGATACTGAGAGAACATATGCCTTGTATGAGGCAGAGCAGCAAAGCAGGCCTTCATATTGGTCCGACTATGCCTCACCCAGTTACTGCTCTTCCATGCTTGGACAGCCAGCATCCTCTTCATCACCTCCACTTACTAAATCCTCTGAGCAGTTCTGTCCCCGTGTGGCCAAAAGGCGTAACGCACCATCTCAAAGATCAGACAGAGAGGGGGAAATGACACCCATGTCCGCCTATCCAGGTGAGGTATTGTTATAGGAATTTCTAAAAAAAAATTATATTTTTCATAACACAGAGTGAAAATCATTTGTTCATGTCGAGATATATGACTAGATATTGTTTGTTGTCCATCAGGATCCGGACCCATCCAGCTTTGGCAGTTTCTGCTAGAACTTCTGCTGGATTCTGCTTGCCACACTTTCATTAACTGGACTGGGGATGACTGGGAGTTTAAAATGTCAGATCCTGCAGAGGTAAAATTCATAGTTCAACCAAAACACAACAACACATACAGTCTCAAAATATTGTAAGCAAAAGGGCACTTGTTATCTTTACATCTGGCATTTTCCACATTCTCTCAGTTGTTCTGAAGAGGTCTTACTGGTTGGTTTGAGATACATCTCCCTTGTCTCCTTCAGGTGGCGAAGCGGTGGGGCCAGTGTAAAAACAAGCCTAAAATGAACTACGAGAAGCTAAGTCGTGGTCTGCGCTACTACTACCACAAAAACATCATTCACAAAACAGCAGGAAAGCGTTACGTCTACCGCTTTGTTTGTGACGTGCAAGGAATGCTTGGAAAAACGGCACACGAGGTCTTTGCAAGTCTAAACATCTCTCCATCAAATGGTGCATCTCCACAGTCTGTAGTAAGCACAACCAGATCGGAGGAAACCACAGAGTCCTGGGCACATTAGAGGAGGGCATTTTCAAATGCTTGTAATGATCGAAACGAACTGTAAAACATCAGAAGTCATGCCCTGGAAATAGTAAGGACAGAGAAAAGACTGATGTTCCATTCAAAGATATGTACTTTAAGCTGATTTGGACTTTTGACTGAGTGACATTTTCAACAACACATCTGAAATCAGCCATCAAATGCAGTTAGGTGCCTTTAGAAAACATTGTTAGCTACCTCTTTTGACATTGGAACACTAATCTTGTAAATGTATTTTTTTTTCTTAAGTAAACTGATGTTTTGACATCAGAGTGTGCATTCTTGTAAATAAATTATATGTTACAGTATACATCTTTTATAAAATGTTGTTAGCCCGGTTTCAAGTTTCGGTCCCACTTTACATTATTGGCCTTTACTACTATGTTACATCAAAAAATAAGTATGTACTTATTGTGTTCATATTGTATTGCAAAACATTTTTGCTGCTATTGAGGTGGGATAAGGTTAGGGACAAGTTTGGTGGTCTGGGTAGGTTTAATGGTCGGTTAAGGTGTCAGGGATGGGTCAACAGTGTAATTATAAATGTAATTACAGAAATTAATTACAGATGTAATTACATGCAGGTAAGTACAATGTAAAAACATGTATGTACATTGTACCAAATGATTAATTTAAATGTAAGTACATAGTAGTTAAGGCCACTTAATATAAAGTGGGACCCAAGTTTCTTTATACTCTGTTATTACAGATGGGTGAAATGTTTTAAAGTTTGCTACCCTGAGAACCAACAAAAACTATATGGATTGTGAGATTCTTACTAAAAGGCGCAAGTCACCTACAGGTGGAGTGTGCATGAATATTTATGGTTATCGACTTGTTCATTGGTCAATATAGAAAAAAAAGTGAAACAAACATGCAGGCGACACAGAGATCACAGGGGGCGTATGTAGGCTATGTACAAGCCTCCGTGAAAACCTTTTACAGCCACTGGAAGAGGCACGAAACGTCTGAGCAATCATGGCGAAAAATATTAAGGAGCATCTGGAGGATACTTTTAATGATCTTGGGAAGGACGAGCTAAAGAGTTTTAAAAATAAACTCTGCGATCGGAAGAAAGAACAGGGAGTCCGAAAAGCTAGAATCGAAAAAGTTACCGACGCTATAGATCTCGCTGATTTAATGGTGAACACTTTCACGTCGACTGGTGCGGTTCCTGTAACAATCGACATTTTAGAGGTTATTGGCTGTAACGAACAAGCAGCGGAGCTCAAAGAGAACACAGGACAATGTAAGTAAACTATTGTGAAAGATACGAAACTAAATGTAGGCTAGAAGGAAAACGGCTGTCTGTTGCCAATAGTTTTAGCTTTCAAGAAAAACAAATGCAAATCAGAAAATGAAAACAATTCTTTACCAAAACTTTAAAACTTTCCAGATCTTCTTTAGAGGAATCATAAATGCAATATAGTATGCCTATTATTATATAAACATTGTAGGCTAATATTAACAAAAGTAGGCTATGGTAACATAGATTCATTCGTAGGCCTATTTATAAAATTTAAACAAAACCCATTATGTAGGCCATCTTTAACAACACGTTGTCATATGAAACAGTATCAGTCCATGTTCAGTAATTTAAAACGCAGTTGAAAATACAATTTGCAATTCCTTTTGAAAATTGTCCGGAATATCGTTCCATACCCGCGGGCCAAAATGAGGAAGAATAGGCTACAACATGCCATCGCAGCATATCCTCATTTCTAATTTACTTTGTGTTTTAACACACTTTGTTGTATTTTTGCATTGAAATTTATTATACTGGACGTGAATTTAATTTAGGCTACAAAAAAATTGTATATTTGTATATAATTGCTCTTGGCGCTTTTGTTAAGGATTGTTGGCCCTTCAGAATGAAAGATTTGGGCATCTCTGGTCTAAAGCATACCGCCAACTCATCATATTACTTTCAAAGTCATTGGATTGCTATTCCTTTCGCACTGCACAACTGTATCGTCGCTTAAGTCATTTACAGTTAACTGCAAGACTATACAGTATATAGACCATACATTTAGACTTGTTGCAGACAGGTTGATTTTGTAATTTTGTCAGCAAGCTCCATTAACTGGCAGGTTTAGAGGGAGGAGTTATAATTAGGGGCGGGGTTAGGATTATCAGGTAGGCAATGAGGGGGGTAATAATTTGGCAGGGGGTCGAAATTGGGCCCAACACCGGCGAGTGGTAGTGTAAAAGCAGCAATTAGTTTCGTTTCGAATCCGATTAGACGGATTTGAATTTATGGTTCGGAAGCACAGTGGTCGTTGTAGCCTATATATCGCGCTGTAGTTTCAGTAACCTAGTGCTTTACGGTGACAAGTAGTGCAGGAAACGCTGTCAAAGTATTTTAGTATGATGTTCCGTAGCCTAGAATGCACATTCAAGAACTGTTAATCCAAATGAATGAAAATCATTTCGTGGTGGTATTTTTATTTTTTTAAACTTCTGAACATATGGGGACTTGCAGTCTGGGGTTTCAGGTTTAAATGTCAAAACATAGGAGTGAGTAGTATCGTATATATTAAAATAGGATTACTGATATGCTCATGACCTGTTTTCTGCTTTCTAGGTTTACCTGTGGCCCGGTCACGTGTGGATGTAGTAGACTCAGGAGCAGGTCTGGGTCTGAAGGTCGAGTTTGCTCTGTCAGATGATTGGCACACAAAATTACATGTTCTTCCATGCAGCCAAGAATTTAAAAACAAAATTCTTAGAGAAAATGGACAGGAGGCAAGTATCCATCCAACATAGTTTTTGTTAATAATACACATTAATAGTCTTTCTAATGACACAGAGCTATAGCTTGAATGACAGTTGCTATAGTTTGCTATTGAATTGGTTGTGGTTTAATTCTGCATTAACATTTCTTGGTTGTTTTTTCTAGATTTACAAAATAAAAGACAAGTCTGTAAGAAAACGTCTTGCCCTGCTTATCAACAACATAGATTTTGATGATAAAGATATGACAAGAAGAGGGGCGGACAGAGATGAAGACAACATGGAATGGCTGTTAAAAGAGCTGGATTATCAAGTTGTCAAGTACAAAAATCTCTCTGCAAAGGTGCGCAAGTCTGATCTTATGAAACTAGTTGATTTGTAGAGAAAAGTATTCAGATGATGCATACAGCTTTTTATTGAAAACCTTTATCTTTTATTATTATGCATCTAAAATGTTTATCTTATTGTATTTATTATAAGTGTCTTGATTTTGTGTTTTAAATCGAGTTTATTTGATTGGCAGGACATAGAGGAAGCAGTCAAGGACTTTGCTAAACGTCAAGAACATGCATATTCAGACAGCACCTTTGTGGTTATAATGTCCCACGGCAAAAGGGATGCCATATTGGGTGTCCATTATAATCCAATATCCAATCCCTCTGATACCTTCCTGATTGATAAAGTCTACCGCTGTCTGAACACTGAGAATTGTCCAGGTCTGCGTGATAAACCAAAGGTTATTCTTATCCAAGCCTGCAGGGGAGGTATGAAAATGACAGAAAAAATACAGTTGTTCATTGTTTTTGATATTTGAGGTCTCATCATTATAATAACTACACATCTCACCTGTGCTGTTGAAAAAGGTTTACACATTCTTATCCAAATATCTTTTCAGGGGAGCATGGACGCGTGTGGTCCAGTGACGGTGAGCCTGATGAGTCGATGGCTGTAGAGGGCGATGACTTTGTGCACACGGAGAAAGACTTCATTTCTCTGATGTCCTGCACGCCGGGTAAAAATTCTGTTTGCATTTGAACTTTGTTTTCATTAGATGAAGATGTATTAAAAACTTTAATTGAAGGGAATCATGACCACACACAAAAATTCATGAATAAATTTCACCAAAACATATTTTGTAGCTTATTCAAGAGGGCGATGACTTTGTGCACACGGAGAAAGACTTCATTTCTCTGATGTCCTGCACGCCGGGTAAAAAATTCTGTTTGCATTTGAACTTTGTTTTCATTAGATGAAGATGTATTAAAAACTTTAATTGAAGGGAATCATGACCAACCAAAAAAATTCATGAATAAATTTCACCAAAACATATTTTGTAGCTTATTCAATGTCAGTTTCATTATTGTTTGTAAAGTTTAAAAGCACCTAATTCCACTATTGAAATTTCTCTGTCTGTATACAGACACCAAATCTTACAGGCATGTTCAGAATGGAACATTTTATGTCCAAAACCTAGTGGATGTGTTAATGAAACATGCACATGAGGATCACATTGAGGAATTGTTCAGGAAGGTAAATCAGATGCTGCTGCAAGAGCAATCAGAGTGAATTATGTTTCTTTTAAAAAAAGATCAAAAGTATTTTTCATAACCTTCAGAACTTTGGTTTCTTGTCACCAATGTTCATTATGTTCTCTTTTTACAGGTTATTAGACGCTTTGACAGCTCAGATTTGATGGGGCGCTTCAGACAAATGGCATGTAAAGACAGAGCGTCGCTGCCAAAGTTCTTCTACCTGTTTCCGGGGCTCTGATATACAAGTTGTACATGTTCTGACTCCTCATCTGTGAATTTTGAATCTCCAGCGTAGCCTGAACCATCTCTATACTGTATGTCTGAAAAAAGTTCTTTCAAAAAAAGAAAAAAAAATTCTTAAACAGTTTTAGTAGGCCTAATTGTTTACAAATGAATCAATAACTTTGCCTTTTCTCTGGAAAGAAAACCTGTTCTAATACATAAAAGTCCTGTCTTGCACAAACGAGTTTTTTGTTGTGTGTTATACGAAACCATAAAGACCTTCAAACGACACCGGGATATATTACAATACACTCGCTAAAAATGTGTGTATAACGTGTTGAGTGACTAATGTGTTTCTATCTGAAACCATTTGTTGTCCAACGTGTTTTAAACAATTTAAAATTCTAAAAGTTACTTTATGTTTTATAAACAAATGTTAACATAGCTCTTCCTTTTTATAACAGCTATAGCTAGTTTTTGCATTATAACACTAATAATAGCACAGGTGGACTTTGAGCAAAACAATTTTTATTAGATATTACAGCAACCAGTCTAATACCAGTCTCCTTAGGCACAAAAAATGCTGCTTGTGAAGTGTTTGACTCAGGATTGAGGAAGTAAAGCTGCCTCTTTTTTCCCCCAACTAACAGTGTGAAACTAACAACGAATTCAGGAGATCACGTGAGCTCCGCAGAACCTTGTACTAGAGGAACCTAGGGAGATCTGTATACAGTGGTGTGAAAAAGTGTTGTTCCTGATTTCTTATTTTTTTGCATGTTTGTCACAGCAGCTACCTTCTGTATTCCTGGAAAGTATCATGACTTTCTCTGAGGTACAGTTTGGCTGAGTCAGGATGCTGGAGTGCTACAGTGTGTGATATCCTTCAATTTATCAGTGACTGCAACTTTCTATACTGAGAATTTCTATACTAGTGAGGTCACATAATTAGAGCATACATTACAAATGGTGTGTATTAGATTGCAAACTAGATAAAACGTACCTTTCAAGTATCACAACAAAATAACATGGGATTTGTGCTTCTAATGCTTTCAGAAAAGCAACTGAACACCAAAGTCCACGTTCTTGTACCCTATATGTTTACAAGAAAGTGGCCTATATAGGGCGGGAAATGTTTAGAGTAAGTCTAAAGACACACCCTAATGTAGGCTACACATCAAACGTCACCGAGTCCTGTTTAGCAGCAGTTTATCCTCCTCAACAGCTTTTAGAAGAGGAACGACACTTTTAATGAACTAAGGAACTATGGCGAAAACTATTAAAGATCACCTGCAAGATACTTTTGATGATCTGGGGGAGGAAAATCAGAAAAGGTTTAAAAGCAAACTGTGCGACCGGAAGACAGAGCCTCGCGTACGACGAGCTGCAATCGAAAAAGCTAAGGATTCTATAGATCTCGCCGATTTAATGGTGAACACTTTCACATCGACTGGTGCTGTTCCTGTAACAATCGAAATTTTACAGGCTATTTGCTGTAATCAACAAGCAACGGAGTTCAAAGAGAACACAGGACAATGTAAGTAAACTAGTATAAAAGAATTCGAATACAAATTAAATTCATAACGTTTTAATTATCACAGATACAAGCGGTTCCATTTAAAAGAAAAAGGATTTTAATGCAAAAAAAAAATCCAAATCCGAATTCTTTTTGATTCCTATTTCTAATTACTCCTGAGTTGACTTCAACTCAATTTTACTTTCAATTTCCTTTGACTTTCGTGTAAACCGCCATTTGATTGCAATCGTTTTAAGAGAACAATAATTTTAAGCACAGGAAAAGAGGCCAGTTAAATAATCTGTAATAATAATAATTAGCTGTAGTCTTCATTAACAACCTAATCCATATATATATAGTTTCTGTGCACGTGTATGAATGTGCAACGTGGAGATTTACTGTAAGAGTATCATTAACTTTAACTTGTTTTTCAGCAGCTCCACTTGTTCCTTTACCAGGCCCAGGCGCTCCATCTATTGGTGAATAAGTGTAACTGTTTTTGAACGGCATTTATTTGGAAAATAGGTTTCAAATCACTTTACTGTTTGGTATCGGTAATTAAAACGTTCATTTATGACCTAAAATATCACAATGCATAGCACTGATTATTATAAACTCCATCATCAGTATCCACACAATCCGACCACATGCTTGTTTCCATCTCTTTCATAGAGCACTTCATCGACAGGAATCGGACAAAGCTGAGAAGACGAGTGTATAACGTAGATGCCATCCTAGATGAACTTCTAGACAAGAAAGTCATCACAGAGGAGGTTTACAGTAACATCCGTGCTGAGAAAACCCCACAAATCAAGATGAGAGAATTATTAATGGGCCCAATTAAATCTGCTGGCACTAAAGGGAAAGATGCCTTATACAAAGCTCTCAAGGACACTGATGTTTGCTTGATAGAAGACCTGGAGCATCAGTGAAAACGCCTGGATATTTTTACATTTAATGTTTTTTATTTACTTGTTGTCTAATTAGTATACAGGATACATAACGAAAGCAAGGAACTTCCATTTCACAATAACAGCAAACAAATGGTGTTTTAACATTTTAACTTGCCATTGTTTGAATGTTGTTTCCCATACTTTTTTCTTTTGTCTTATCTTTTTATCACCAGTCAATAAATAAGCAAATCAAGAAACCAGATGATTTTTATTTTATTTTTCGCAAACCATTTTCGTTTTTTCAGACTGATGTAATTCACAATTAAAATGTTTATTTATTCAGACTCTTTATATTCCTTATTCAACTTTGCATATAATGTCTTATGAATACAATATGTTGTATTTGTTTTTATTGCTATGTGAGCTTAGTCAATGCAATGCTATACTACTGTAGAAATGTCACTAGAAATATACAGAGGTTTATATTGGCTGCAAGACTAGTCCTCCTCACCATCCTCATTATTAAAGGAATAGTTCACCTCAAAATGAAAATTTGCTAAAAATGTACTCACCCTCTGGTAATCCAAGATGTAGATGAGTTTGTTTCTTCATCGGAACAGATTTGGAGAAATTTAGCATTGCATCACTTACTCACCAATGTATCATTTGCAGTGAATGGCTACCATCAGAATGAGAGTCCAAACAGCTGATAAAAACATCACAATAATCCACTAGTAATCAACATACCTGCATGTTTGTAATAAAACAGTTCTAAACAAATATGTTGGTGGATTTTGATGTGAGAGGACAAAAGGAAATTGACTTTTTCACTGTAGAAAGCGATATTATGGATTATGGACTATTTTGGCTGGAAGTGACAGTTTAAAGTTAAAAAGCCTTAATGATGGACTTGTTTCTTACAAACACACAGCTTTTCACATCACAAGACGTTAATTGATGAACTGGAATCATGTGGATTACTTGTGGATTATTGTGATGTTTTTATCAGCAGTTTGTATTCACATTCTGACGGCACCCATTCACTGCAGAGGATCCACTGGTGAGCAAGTGATGTAATGCTAAATTTCTCCAAATCTGGTCTGATCAAGAAACAAACTCAGCTACATCTTTGATGGCCTGAGCGTGAGTAAAGTTTTAGCAAATTTTCATTTTAGGATGAACTATTCCTTTAACACTATGTATCAAATATACTAGCAGCCTTGTCTATATTCACTGAAAATAATAAGCCTACAAACCAAAACTGTAGTTATTCCAAATAAATGCCATCACAAGGATCTTTCGACTCAACGAGTCTGTGAAAACACAAGATAAAAGCAGGAAATTTTGAATCAGAAAGATATAAAATAACATGTATGTTGTGTGAAACAAACAACACGAACGTGAGCCTTACTTGTTTTGAGAGCATGCAGCTTTTTTGGCCTCGCGAGCTTCGTTCTCAGCGTAGATCTTCCTATAGCAGTAAATCAGCACTCCAATCATCCACAACTGCAGAACTGTGATCAACACGTATATCATGATCTCAGAGATCACAGCCGTCAGCTCAGGGTTGGCTTGGGGAGTAACAAATTCAGATATTCAAATTACTTGTCAAAATGCACATTTTTGGCTTGTTAGAGGGTCTTGAATGGATCTCACCTTTTTCCACAACTGTGAGTTCCACCTCTTTATTTATTACCACATGTTCCTCACACAGAGGAAGGTACAGCGTGCGGTGGAAGGTACAGAGGTAAGTCCCAGTGTCATTATATGTGACATTGTGAATAAAGATGGCACCAATTTGCACATCCTTTGTCCACATAGTTCCTTGCCACTCTAATCTTCCCTCAAAGTTTTCATGAAGAATGGTGGGGTTATTATATTCATACTGAAAAATCTGAGAGGGATAGAGATATTACTAGAATAAAATCAGATGTTAAGTCTTTAAAAAATATTTTCAGCTCATTTAAACTGAGTAACTTTCTATGCTTTGTTTTAAAACATTTACTGTAAGTTCTATAGGGCTTTTCACACTATGCTTAACTTTGGGTTATTGTCATTCTAAACCCTGCTTTTAACCTTGGGTAAAATATCACATATGCAAATAAGAATGTTAACCCAGGGTTTAGGAATGTACAATGTGAAACATCAGTTTATGAATACCCAGGATTAATTATTAACCCCGGGTAAATTATGAGCAGTGAGTGTGAAACCTGAAGCAAGATAACCCAGGATCCTGTTTCCCCGGGGTTTAGAATGACCCAGGATTGAATAGTTCAAGTGTGAAAAGCCATTTATGCATCAAGCTGACCAAACAACCTGATCTGATTCAAAGAATCACTTTACTAACTTGGATAAACTCCTCAGTTCCAGCTGCTTTGAAGTGCCAATCAACAATAGCAGAAGCAGGAACTTCTTCTCTCCTTTTGCAGGAAATACAACCCAACAGAAAGCCTTTTCCAGCCACAGCCTCCGTCATGGAGTCCACTTCAGCACATCCAGTTTGGCCCTGCGGCACTACAATGAGATACATTGAGACTGATGTACAGAATGTTTAACAAGCAAGAAAAAGATGCATGTGAGTTCTGATGCATTAAGCAATGAACTGGTATGGCAGTAGGTCCCTTTTTGGTCACATTTTAGTTTGGGGACCAATTCTCACTATTAACTATTAACTATGACTTTTGCCTCAATAAACTTATAATTTGCTGCATATTAATAGTTAGTAGTTGTTAAGTTTAGGTATGGGGTAGAATTAAGGGATCTAAAATATGGTCATGCAGAATCAGGCATTAACATGTGCTTCATAAGTACTAATAAACAGCCAATATGTTAGTAATATGCATGCTAATAAGCAACTAGTTAAGAGTGAGAATTGGTCCCTCTGATGATTGAATTAATGATCCACTCGATAATTTTACCCTAAATATATAATATTCTCTAAATCGTTTAGGCCTATATCATTATTTCACATTAGCATGTTACAACTTACCTTGAATATAAAAGATGCAGAGAGCCAAAAATGAAATAATTCCCAGTGCCATTTTCACAGTTCACACAGCTGTATGAACCGATGCATTAATAAATCGCTTCCTCAAAATGTGTCCCACGTTTCGCTTGTTTTTATCACAGTTTCTTAAACATTACTGGGCTATAACATCCTCAGTTCTTATTTTAAATCCAAAACTCATCCCAATCGCGTTCTTCAATTGATTTTCCTAAAAACTTACATTTAAACACAGTCCTCCAGCGATCAAATAATTTAAAGAAATGCGTTAAAAGTTTTAAAATCAGATCACGTCACTAAAACAGGTCGTGTCTTGCCGCAGACTTTGACGTTTAGGAGAGCTAAGTATAGACCGTGTGAATCCTTGCGCTTGCAACTCAACACGCAATTTGAGAAGTCAGATTCAGACGAGGGGCACCCAGTTGCTATAAAATCACCTAATAATCACGTGGCATGCCGTTTTAACATTTATTCCCTTAAACTATTACCTATTTGATGTTTCTAGCACTTGTACTAGAAATAATCCAATAGTATCTATTCAATTGCTTTAAGTTCATTCAGTTCAATTCCTTAATCACTTTCCCAACAGTAATGACAGTAATTGTTTGGTTTTTATTAGTTTTTTGTTTTGTTTTTTTGCGCTATTGGATTCTATGGAGATCTCAGATATGAAAAATTCACTTTTGATTTGAATGTATTCCAGTTAATACTGGTACCTAAATCAGTTTTACTAGTTTGTTTATTATTATTAGATACAAGTATCTGTGTACGAGACAGACTATATCTTACTTTTTTACCTAATGACTACTCAAAATAGCAACTTTATAGTCCAGTCAAGTTAAAAACTGCTTCTAATTATTGGAATAGTAAGCTCTAGATAATAAGTACTGAATATCTAGTATCTAATGAATAGTTATAGAGAAATTAAAAATACATACATCATTTAGTAATAATTTTAAAAATAAATAGGCTACTATAGTCTTAAAGGAACACTCCACTATTTTTGAAAATAGGCTCATTTTCCAACTCCCCTAGAGTTAAACAGTTGAGTTTTACCGTTTTCTAATCCATTCAGCCGATCTCCGGGTCTGGCGGTAGCACTTTTAGCTGTAGCTTAGCATAGATCATTGAATCTGATTAGACCGTTAGCATCTCGCTCAGGCGCAATGATATTACACAGCGCCTGAAAATAGGCTAATTTCCGCCAAAATAACCACAGGGAGCGTGCACAGGGAGCGTGCTGGGGACTATTTTCAGGCGCTGCGTAATATCATTGCGCCTGCTGCACCCATGGTACAGCAGCAAAGTTCCTTGATTATTACGCCGGAATGAGAGTATAGTTCCTAGCCATATCGGCCTAGAAAATCGCAACTTTTCATTTTCCGTCGGTCTTAGTACACGATGTAACTACAGAAGAGTCAAGTTTTAAATAGGAAAAATATAGAAATTCTTTGGTCATTTTTGAGCGAGATGCTAACGGTCTAATCAGATTCAATGATCTATGCTAAGCTACAGCTAAAAGTGCTACCGCCAGACCCGGAGATCGGCTGAATGGATTCGAAAACGGTAAAACTCAACTGTTTAACTCTAGGGGAGTTGGAAAATGAGCCTATTTTCAAAAATAGTGGAGTGTTCCTTTAAGGAACATATGTTGAAATGGCTTGCCATATCAAATGAGCACACAGGCCTGCTTTCCTAATGTCAAAATTCTCAGAAATCATCTTTATATTTTTAGTTGGATTTAAGGAATGAACATGATATCAAAATAAACTAGTTTTAGTAGTATTTGGCTTATAATGAGTTAATTTCAGGGACTATAAGCCAAGGACATTACTGAGATCCAGACCTGATCCTTTATGGTTGGTGTGGTTTGTGCTCCTGAAAATGAATAAACAAGTTAGCTAAATGTAGTACTATGGAAACAGGATTGTTTTTACTGAATTATAATAAAATTTGCATTTCCCTCCTTTGTTAAACAGCAAATGTTTGAAATGATAAGGAAAGGAGCTCTGCTCACATTCATTAAGAATAAGTGTAAGTATTCAGTAAAGATGTGAATAGATTTTTAGGATTTTGCAATATACAGTGCTGTCACAGGGAACACAAAAGAGATTCGACATGCAAAAGAGTTCTGCTTGAATTTCCACAGAATTTTACTGCCAAATGAGCTTAGAGTAAATTACAGTGGCAGGTGCCCTTCGAAGATGCTATATCTGTTCTATAAAAGAAGCCTTTAAAGATTAACAAGCTGCAATATTTCTCGCTGAGGAAATATTAATAATGTTTTTTTTGGTATATACCTAATACATATTATTCATAATTTTGCGAACACCTCACAATGTGTGACATTAATTGAAAATAAAGTATCATTGGTTGTAATATTCAGAAAAAAAAGTCAAAACGTCCAGAGATTGAAATTTGGAAGTGTGCACCACTGTAAAATTTAGTTGATAAATTGTGTTTATGCTGTGACACAGATTTATTTTGCTGTGGTTTATCACACAGCTTCTCTGTTTTTTTTTCATGGCACTGATGTTCAATGTCAGTTTACTTAGTCTTGAGCACAAGGACGTTTCATTGGACAGCAAGGTTAACAAAATATCCCCTAATGGAAATGATAATTCCACTATCTTATCTAATTATTATTAGATTTAAAAAAATTATTTATTTACTATTTGTTCTGACATGCTTTATAAATAGGCTAAATCACATAAGGACCATTGTCCTTTAGACCATGCAGGCTGTGTGTGAAGGTAAAGTATTTACACTAACATGTCATGTCATGTCAAATTGCGTCAGGGGTTTACTGAGCAGCTGATAAACTTCTACGGAGTGATGGTTGTTGTTTTGGTCCTCCAAACGTCAGACCACCCTTCACAAACACAACCCGGCCATACGCAAAGCGTCCCACTTGATTTCCTTAACGACTCCCACGAGCTGGTGAACTTTTATATTTTTATATTTAGCACCGCTCGAGTTTCCAGATGCCTATTCGGTGCCAGCAGACGGACAGCAACACAACCCTATGGAATCTCTCCGCTACCAACACAACTCATAAAATCAGACGACTCACTGGCACGAGAGAGAGCACGTGCTGAAACCCTGTCAAAATCGAATTAAGAGGTGAGTCAAGGTTATTTAATATTTTTTTAATAACCGAAACGTTCTCGCGGAACCTGATTGACAGGAAAAGCTGTGACTGGATATCAGTTAATTTACATAGCATTCTATACATCAAATGAACTGTAGCCCAATGTTTTCCGCATGAAACATAGGCTAAATATGAACGGTTAATATTTAACTTACAGCTAGGTGGTTTCCTGTAAATCTTTTTTTCAAGTATGAGTATGAGTATGAGATCATTTTGTTTTTATAGCTACAATTTTTAACAAAACCTAATCAGTGAAGTTAAGAATATGAGATGAATGGTCAACAGGTCGCCTCAATAATAGTCATAATAAAGTGTCTGTGTTTTTCTTTAGCCCTCTGAAAGCAAGGTGACTATTCTTGGCGAGAAACGGACAAGAAAATATAAATTCCAAACGCATCTCTCACTGCTTGATAGAATAATGATTATTAAAAGTGTTCAAACAAGCATTTAAGGTAAGCAGCTTTATTCAATACCTACTCATTCTTCACTCTTTTAGGATTTCCACTATATTATTATTATTAAATATCAACTGTCATTGTTGGACTCCCATATTATTACGGCGTTCCTCCTCTATTTTGAGTTTAGGTTAAACGCGCTACACTTAATGTCCTGAAGAGGGCGCAGTAAGCAAATAAATCAGGTCAGACTGGGAAAATTTAGTGATGTAGATTATATACGAACTATATAGGGTAGGAATAGCTAATATTTATCTTAAGTATAGAATGATTGAAGCCTATAATTATTTATTGGATTTTTGATGACTTGTCACTTGTCATGCTTTATTATTGCTCTTAATCAGGCGTTGGTAATATGCACATATACTACATTTAGATATTCCATATATTCTATTAATTTATTTCTGTAATTTTAAGAACTGTATCGCTGTTTAAGATGAATTATTTGTGTGCAGGCCTGTTAATACACAACGCCAAAACACCCGTTACTTTTGGTCTGCGCACGCTGAAGAGTCTTTTGATGGATTCTCGCTCGACTGTACCATAAAGTGAAACGGGCGGGGGTGTAGTTAAGTAATTCAGTATAATTTCCATTCATTTATTTTTTCTGCTTTGAGCCGCGTTTTAATATCAACGATGTCCATATTTATTTTTCTCCTCATATGTGTTCAGACTTTAATTACTTATTTCTCAAAGCGTCACTGTACTTGTTTTGGAGTTTGAATCTACCCCTGTCAACTTTTTGCCCGTCGCATTGGAAACTAAGCTCTTACTATCTCTTCGCGTAGCATTTAAACTGAGGAAAAGTTCGTATACTTGAAATGTAATTTAAGTATTTAATTTAAGGAGGCATATTTTAACAGCACAAACAATGACTAGTGCTAGTCTTGTGACTAGGATTTCGGAACGGTCGAAAGGCGAAATCACGGATAAGGAAAAGTAAACAGAGGACCGTTTTCTCTCTCACCGGTATTATTAGCATGCTAACTAGCTTCTAGTATTCGCCTCAACTGAATAGTAACGTTACAGCTGACCGGTGCTAACGCCTACCATGGTTTATTTACTGAAGTGTGATTTGATATTTACGCATTTTTCTGCGTATGTTGACTCGAAATAGTTAAACAGAAAAAAAAAAAAAATAGAAAAAAGTGGCTACATTTGAAAACTGGCGACGAAAGCTACTTTATTTGTTAGCTTGCCGGCTAAATTGGGGTGCTGATGTGTTCCTGCGAGAAAGTGGATTTTAACATCACCCCTCGTACTGTCGCCCGTCTGGTGTATGAGGCCGAACAGGAAAAAAACAATGGGGGTAATTCGTCCAATGGGAGGTAGGAATTATTATTATTAGTTTATTTAGTATTTATTTACTCTTATTAAGTTATACTTGCATTTATTAAGTTCATAAAGTATCTGTCATCATTAATGTCCTTCATTCAGCTGAAGCATGACTTGATCATAAAAACGTTTTTATTTATTACACTGGTGGTTTTTATACTTACTGTGTGTGTGTGTGTGTGTGTGTGTGTGAAAGTGTTAATAGCCCTAGTTTGATTTGTTCAAACAAAACCTAGACATGATTTAGCTTGTTCAAACAGGAAAGTAAATAAAGTGGCAGATCTTGTCCCAGTCAGTCTTGTTCTGAAGCCTAGTGATGAAACAGTTCAGTAGGAGGTTTTCACATGAATTTGTGTTAATTTGCCAAAAATCTGGAAGTTTTACTCAATTTCTGAATCCTGACATTTTAAAAGGCCAGGATTCATAACTGCTGATTTGGCTATGTTTGTCTATCCCTTGGTGAGATTACTACTATTTTGTTTCATGTTTTTTAATTTGTATATTTGAAAGTGGTTATTTCATTTGCAATATTCTTTTGCTTGATTCTTATGGTAGTTTCTTTGAGTTCAGGAAGGTGTCTTTCTCTGAAAGAAAGTGAACAATAAAGAGGACACTCTGTCTAGCTTGAGTATTGTGGTGGTTGATTTGTCTCAGCATGGCTCAGCAGTTTGTGGTAACACTGAAAGGAAAAAAGACTCAGTGGTCTATTGAAAACTGTGCTTAGCTGTGGGACTCTTGTCTTCTTTAACCACAGTAAACACTACACAATATGTACAAATGTCCCAAGATAAAACATGCAAAGCTGATAGTCAAGTGAGAAAAGAAAACTAAGTTTTTTAATTTTCATGTGCATTTCCATCGTGTTCAATCAATCTCCATCGTGGAGAATGTTCAGCAACATGATAAAATCCAGTAATGGGTAAAGCAGCTGTTCAAAATTCACTGGGTATTTGATTGTTTTCTATTGGATTTAACTGTTGATGTTTTACACTCAAGTTAAATCGAAGGCAGTAGCTTGAGGTTCAGCGGCTTTGCTTTATTTGAGTCCGGGATTGTAATCACACTAACTCTGCAAGTTTTGGTTTACCTCTTTTTTTTTTTTTTT
>NW_015628411.1:417396-419210 GCF_001515625.1 Sinocyclocheilus rhinocerous
TTTTGTTTTCCTCTTTTTTTTTTTTTTTTGGATTGAGCCTGTAACCTTCACGTTATCAGTTCAATTAAGTACTTTTCTCTTGTTTTCTCGTCACACAATCTTGAGGTGTTTCTCAAAGCTTTCAGGTGACAAATGATAAACAATCACAGAGTGATGGTTACATTGTACTGTAATCATCCAACGGTTACTCCACCCATACATGAATAACAGCTTACGTGTATTAAACACCGCTTAGCTGAGTATGCAGGTTGTTGTTATGATTTTATGTTTGTGTTGCTCTGAATCTGCTCTGTCAATCATGATCTCATTTAGAGGAGTAATGCCATAAGAATATGGGAGGATTCCAACAAGACTTTTCATTTAGTAGCAAACTTTGTCAGTTATTACATTGTTTCTTACAAATGTTTTTGATAATTATGTGGAAATGTATTAGGGATGCAACACTATGACCTTTGAAAGTTTGGGGTCGGTAAGAATTTTTTTCAAGACATTTATTTTTTACAAAACATTTCTTTTTCAAATAATGGCTGTTCTTTTGAACTTTCTGTTCATCAAAGAATCATAGTTTCCACAAAAATATGAAGCAGTGCAACAGTTTCAACTGCTTTTTTTTAGTAATAATAATTTTTTTAATAATAAAAAATGTTTTGTGAGCACCAAATCAGCATATTAGAATGATTTCACAATATTAATTTTCTTCTGCATTTTTGATCAAGCAATAATGCAGCCTATAGCCTATTTCAAAAATCTTACTGACCTCAAACTTTTGAATGTTAATGTACATATACAGTACAACTTATTTACATTTCTTGAATGTATATGCATTTAGTTTTGAATCTCTTCCACATTTGGCCAAATTGTTAAAGGTTTAGTTCACCCAAAAATGAACTCACATAATTGCTCACACTCATGTCGTTCCAATCCCATAAGACTTTTGTTAATCTTTGGAACACAAATTAAGACATTTTGATGAAATCCGAGAGCTTTCTGACCCTGCATAGACAGCAACGCAATTGAAATGTTTTATGGCCCAGAAAGGTAAGTATATCGATAAAATAGTCCATGTGACATCAGTGGTTCAAACGTAATGTTATGAATAGGGATGGGTATCGTTAAGGTTTTAACGGTATTACTACTCTTACCGATACTGCTTATCGATTCGGTACTTTAACGGTATTCTTATCGGTACTTTTTGTTTTATATATATATATATATCAAATGTTTGAAAAACAGCTGGCGACTCTGGTGAGATAGAATTTGCAAGATAATGTATATATAGCAATAATAAATGTATGTGTGTTTTATTAATTTCTCCAGTACCGATAGCAGAACCGTTAACGTCAGAGCTTATCGATACTCCGGTCTTTCATAATTTAGCCCCGGGACCGATTAAATACCGGGTTTCGGTACCCATCCCTAGTTATAAAGCTACGAGAATACTTTTTGTGAGCAAAGAAAACAAAAATAATGACTTTAATATTCAACAATTTCTTCTCTTTCGTGTCAGTCTTCGACGCGCGTTCTTGACAATACCATGACGGAAAAGAAGAGATATAATAATAAAGTCGTTATACAAAAAGTATTCTCATAGCTTCATAACATTACACTGTAAAAAATGATTGTGATTTTAACAGTAAAAGACTGTAAAAATGCTACAGTAAAAACCTGTTAATTGTTTATCCGTAACTTTCCATACTATATACGGTGAATAACTGTAATTACATTTAATGTAATTTTACAGTAAAATACTGTTAAAATGATGGTTTTTGGAAGTGAAAAAGAAAAAGGCATTGTATAATTTACAGTGAAAAAAC
>NW_015628411.1:420189-420581 GCF_001515625.1 Sinocyclocheilus rhinocerous
TTCTCATAGCTAACATTACACTGTAAAAAATGATTGTGATTTTAACAGTAAAAGACTGTAAAAATGCTACAGTAAAAACCTGTTAATTGTTTATCCGTAACTTTCCATACTATATACGGTGAATAACTGTAATTACATTTAATGTAATTTTACAGTAAAATACTGTTAAAATGATGGTTTTTGGAAGTGAAAAAGAAAAAGTCATTATAATTTACAGCGAAAAACCATAAATTGACACTCCCAGAATTCCCTGCATGACACTTCATATTTAGTTTTTTTCATTGAAATAACTATGTTTATTCTTAGTTTTTTCTTATCAGTTGTGTACATTAGGGATTTATCTTACATCTAATGTTGTTAAATTAATGTTTACTGCATTATTTCAGTATCGT
>NW_015628411.1:420653-420837 GCF_001515625.1 Sinocyclocheilus rhinocerous
GTCGATACGATATAATTCCGATATCGATATGAACACTATTTATCTGCTATTTATCTATCTTTTGTAACATTATAAATGCCTTTATCATCCTTTATCATCCTATTTAGCATCCTTGCCATCCTTGCTTATTAATTTCTATAATTTCTTTCCCAAAAAAATAATAAAAATTATACTGAATGGAATA
>NW_015628411.1:422106-422695 GCF_001515625.1 Sinocyclocheilus rhinocerous
CGACGTGTTTTGATTTTGAAACGTGCAGTGCTCATGTTTGTTCAACGAAGTCAAACGGCACAAATAATCAATGTATGGGAAACTGGTAATGTATATCGAAATATCGGAAATGTGTTTAAAAATCATATCACCGTTATTGAAAAAAATTATATCGCGATACATATTGATATTGAATTATTGTCCAGCCCTATATATACCTATACCACCTTCTATATATATATTAGTATTTCCCTTTCTCAGCTTGTGGAAGAGCTGTTTATGATGAGCTTTGATTCATCATGTGACTTTCTCATCACCACCAGTTTTTGGTGGTTATCAGTATTACAATGGTTCAAAACAGATATTAGTACTTCAATATGCTGGTTTATTAACATTACATCAGTTAAGGAAATACGTTTTTTTATTGTGAATTTAAGTTACGTCTGTAAAACCTAAAATACTGCTACCATATTTTTAACGGTAAAATTCTGGCAACCACAGCTGCTGGTATTTTACTGTAAATGTCACAGATTTTTTTTACAGTGTACGGTTGAACCACTGATGTCACATGGAGTATTTAACGATGTCCTTACTACATTTCTGGGCCACT
>NW_015628411.1:432108-438479 GCF_001515625.1 Sinocyclocheilus rhinocerous
GTTTTTGGTGGTTATCAGTATTACAATGGTTCAAAACAGATATTAGTACTTCAATATGCTGGTTTATTAACATTACATCAGTTAAGGAAATACGTTTTTTTATTGTGAATGTAAGTTACGTCTGTAAAACCTAAAATACTGCTACCATATTTTTAACGGTAAAATTCTGGCAACCACAGCTGCTGGTATTTTACTGTAAATGTCACAGATTTTTTTTACAGTGTACGGTTGAACCACTGATGTCACATGGAGTATTTAACGATGTCCTTACTACATTTCTGGGCCACAAAACGTTTCAGTTCCGTTGCTGTCTATAGAGGGTCAGAAAGCATCAAAAAGTTTCATCAAAAATATCTTAATTTGTGTTCCGAATATGAACAAAGGTTTTACGGGTTTGGAACTAAATGAAGGTGAGTAATTAATGACAGACTTTTCATTTTTGGGTGAACTATCCCTTTAAAATAAAAAATAAAAATAAAAAAGACTCACAAGTGCTTTAAGAGTGACTCCCTAAGTGTTAAATGATGTAATACTGGATACGCATTCCTGACATACCATAACATTATACAATTGATCTGTAAAGATATGTTTTGGTTACGATATAAAGAAGCTCATATAAAAAAAATTTTTTAGTCTGTGGTTTGAAAAAGTTAAAAACAAATACAGTTTTTCCCTTCCTATAAAAAATAAAAATAAAAAAGACTCACAAGTGCTTTAAGAGTGACTCCCTAAGTGTTAAATGATGTAATACTGGATACGCATCCCTGACATACCATAACATTATACAATTGATCTGTAAAGATATGTTTTGGTTACGATATAAAGAAGCTCATATAAAAAAAAATTTTTAGTCTGTGGTTTGAAAAAGTTAAAAACAAATACAGTTTTTCCCTTCCTCAGCAACATGATCTTATCATACCTGATGTGCAAATGAATGTTCTCCCACCATCGTCCGATACGGAGGCATGGTCCTGCTCCCCAAGCCCACGGCCACACCGGTACCACTCTCGCAGGCAAAACCGAGAGAAGAGAAGAGCCAAAGTGTCTCAAGAGGACATATCAAAGAATCGTTGGGATAAAGGGCAAGGGAAACGAGATAGAAGCCAAAGCCCGTCATGTGCTTCTCCATCGCCTCCGATGGTTTCTAATGTAGAAGAGGAAGAGCAGGGCAGCCCCTCCGTGTTTCTCCTACCCCCATCCCGCTCATGGTCACGGAGCAACTCCTTAAGCAGGCGCTCTCGCTGGTCTGTCCGTAGTCTTCTCAGCAAGGACTCAGATTGTGACAGCAGCAGGTCAGTGTGTTCCTCCTCCCGCTTGTGCAGTCAGCAGCATTTCCTTACGCTGCATTTTTTTTTTTTCTGTGCTAGATGCGCAGAGGGATATTCCTGTATGTGCAGATGCAATGAAAAGAGGTGGAGAAACTCTGTGGTTAGGCATGATATGTTTTTGGTTTTAAGACCCACTTATTAGCATTATCTTTTCCATAGATAGAGTTTTTGTCTTTTTTTCTTCATTGTTGTGTATTTATTAGATTTTTTTTTGTTTATTTAATAAAAAAAAAAATTCATTTCTTGATTTAAAGAAGTGTTTGTTTCTCTTCCCTTCAGAGTCTAATTCAGAATTTGTTCAGAGTGCAATGCAAATTGAGCTCTATCAACAGTATCTGTGGCATAATGTAATTTACCACTGGAAAAGGGTTTGACTCCTTCCTTAGTTGCATGTATAAAGACAGCAAGAAACATGGTAAAAGATAGGCACACACAGTCCAAGTAATTTTTGAAGTATGAAGTATTATACAAGTAATTTAATTATTTAATTAAAAGTGTTAGAATTAGTCTCTGTTTAAAAAGAACTGTTCTTGTATCCTTGAGCACATCACATGAAATTTACTGGGTATAACAGCTTTTGTCATGGCATGATAGATAGATAAATAAATAACACCGTTAGTATTACTTATTTAATATTACATGAAAATAAAACCACCAGTAATGCCACAAATGCTATCAGTAGAGTTTACCTTGTATTGATCCAGAACATTCTTTTAATGCAAATGAAAATGCTAGTGTTCCTTAGTAAACTGCCATCATTCAATCCAGAAATATGGCCCGACTCTTACTGTAACAGCTCCATAAAAGCATATAAACGCTGTGTTTTTATTGCTAGTTATAATTACAGTGAATTGGTCCAGAAAAAGTTCCAGGGACCAAATTAAACAGAGTCCTGAAACACTGTAATTAGGTGAGGTTTATTGAGTACTTTTCATTGAATAACAGGAAAGATGATAGAGTGACAGAAAAGAGACCACAGAGGACGAGTGCTCTTGGCAGTGGAGAGATGGAGGTGGGGCTGTATCTGAGCCGTCTGGCTCTGGTACACATGACGTCATCACTATTACCCAGTGGGAGTGTTCCGCCTTTTCTGGTGATGTCACTGCTGCCCAATCAGAAGCCGCTGTTTTGATGCTGCAGTGAAGACTGTCAGCCAGTGAAAAGACTAGCTTTGAGAGCAAAAGGTGTTTTATTTACGCCACATGAACAGCTGTGCCCTTGTCCTTCTCATCTACCAACCGGTTTCACTGACCTAGTTCTTTCTGTTTTGTTGCTCAGCCATTTCGAAGACTAGCACCAAATTGGAGCGTTTTACAAGGTTCTGGATATTGTTTAGCAAGTGCTTATTTATTTATTAGCTTACTAGAACCTTAAACCTTACAATTAATCCAGCAGCTCTGAACACAATCCTTGTTAGTCTGAAACAAACAAAATACATTTTCATGGCTGTGAATTGTCACCTTTGAAATGATTCAGACATGCATGAATGAGCATTACAGTGTGAATCATTTACATGTGATGAATCCATTTATTTGTAGACCGAACTGTGTTAATCTGAAGTTCAAGAGGTAAAGCCTGTTTATTGATCACTTGCATTAATCGTTTTTGCTGACTGTAAAATGGGCCTTGTTTGTTTAGCAGGTTGTTTATCTGTCCAAAATCAATGCAAATTCCTGACATGCAAGTTTGCACAACATCTGAAATGACAAGAGACAAGTTTAGGGTTTGTACCAACATCAGCTCCAGTGAATTGTGAATAACATTAACCAAATAGTTATTTATTTTTATCTATCACCTCCTAATGTAGCATGGATAGTTATAGGATTAAAAGTCAAGCCTGTTTAAACCTCTGTGCAACCCATGCACTTTGTTTTCTCCTTTTCTGCATGTAGTTCACCCTGTTTACATCAGTTGCTTCTTAAGTCTGAAGATTTAATTTGTCTAAGCCTCTTTTGGGTGCTTTGGCCTTTTTGACCATGATGTACTTGTGGTCCTGTGTGCCATATGTCCATATATAAACATAAGATCCTTTTAGGAGACTTGATTAGTGCTGCTGCATTTCTCAGATCACACACATTTTAAGCTATGTTCCCTACAGATACATGTGATTGCAGAAATAGATTGACTTGCTTTGAGCTTCACAACCTAAATTCTAGTGGATTATTGCACAGGCATTTTCTGTGTTTGATCAATGCCACTAAAGGCTCAGAAGTGAAAGGTAGAGTGACATTGATCGCCCCGTTTCCTGAGGTCGAAAGAACACTTGTACATAATTGACTTGCATCTACCGTATTTTCCAGTTGCATCTGAATATAAAGTACACTGGGTAAAAATTGCTTTATTATACATTCTTTTATTACTATATTCAGAAATAATATAAAATCTGTATATTTTAGTTCCTCGTACTCCACAACAATTCATTTACTGAAACTACCAGCGTATGGAATAGCACTTGAAATAAGTCACATTTCAGATTACTAAAAAAAATAGTTTATATTTCAGAAAATACGCCATTGTTTTCAGTCTGACCCCATTGTCGCAATTAATTTTGCTATTTTTTTTATGTTAGTGAAGATGCTTAGAGCAAAATTGATACCTTTGCATTTATTTATTTACTTTTATCCATTGCCATAATGGCTGCATATGATTTAGGATCCTAACTTGGATTTTTTTGACATGCAAATCTGTATTTGTATATCTATATGTCTTGGCCTCCCTTCACCCTTCTTACTGAGATTATGGCAGCCTCTCCCAGGAAAACAGATTATGGAGACAGCCAGACCTCTGAGGATTATAATGCACTGTACGGTCTCTATACAAACTGGGAACGGGATTGATTCCCTTAATTTGAATGACTGTGTCCTTGCCAACTCCAGGTGTCCAGTCCATCAGCAAAGCATTTCAATCCAGTTTTACTGACTCAAGTGCTTTGACATAAACTCTAAGCATAATCCCCTATGGTTTGGCCCTGGTGTGTGGTGGTAAAGAGAGGGCCACTGCCTTAAAGGGGTCATATGATGCGATTTCATTTTTTCCTTTCTCTTTAGAGTGTTACAAGCTCTTGGTGCATAAAGAAGATCTGTAAAGTTGCAAAGACTAAAGTCTCAAATCCAAAGAGATATTCTTTATAAAAGTTAAGAGTTAGCCACACCTACCTAAAACGGCTCGTTCGTTGATTCCCTCCTCCACACAGTTCATCCTCTTTTCTCCTCCCCCTCCCTCTCTTACCCAGTGTGTAGGCTGCTTTAGGATAGCCGGAGCGCTCATGGTGGGACCGCTGTGGTCGTTGCGTTTTACAGGGAGTCCGGTACCTCTTTTGGGATGGGGATGTTGAACGATCGCGTTTTATTGGACTAAAAAGGGCTGCGGATGAACAGAGGACGCAGTGTCTCGAATGCATTCGGCTAGTTAATCTGAATGTACCGTCTGTTGTGTAGGCGCAGTGCCATACTGAGAGGCTACTGTAAAATAAACGTGGGTATCGCGCATTGAATTGAGAAAACACCCAATGACATGTTCGAGTAAGTAGCAAATGGGTTAGTTATTTTATGCAGTGCATGCGAATGTTGTTGTTTCTACACAACCGTATGCTAATGTTTGACCGTTGACTTTTACCGTTTTTCTTGCATCACAGTGCAGTAGTAGGTTGTTGAGGTGTTAACAACACGCATGCAACTGCGATTGCATCCCCAAACCGCACTGATGACATCGACATTCTCTGTTTGCTCTGTCCCGGTGTGCACAAATGCACGTTCAGCACTGAGGATCAGATTGGCGCGTGTTGTAGTTTTACTTTGTGCACGTTCTGCATGCAAATCCCATCTTTCTTAAAGAGTTTACTTTATTTAAATGACAAAATGCATGTATTTTTTTGCACATTTGCATTGGTTTATGCAGTGTAGATGCCAGCAGCTGAAGCTCGCGGCATTAGTATTTTTTTTAGCTTCAGCATTAGACCGCCCGTTCATTCTAGTTGACGTTTGCTGTAGCGATATCCGATTCAATTGAGTCGAATCTTTTAAATGAATTGATCGAACCGGTCCATAAAATCAGGCTGACCGACTCGTTCACCTATTTAACTAAATCGTTCCAAGCGGTTCTGGAGTCAACAACTCATTGATTCATTGAGCTGAGAACACGTGTCCGATTCGTGATGTGCAGAGAATCGATGTGTGAGTTGATAGAGCATTTAGAGTAAAGCGAGGATTTAAATAATCTACCAAAATTACTTCTTAACAAATTTGATGAATCAATGTGATTTATTATTTGATTGAATGACAATTTAATCAAAAGAAAAGGAGTGGCTGTCAATAAATAACATTTGCGATCAGGGATGTAATGGTATGAAAATGTCTTATCACGATTATAGTGACCAAAATTATCACGGTTATCAGTATTATCACGGTATTGTTAAAATGTGCTGGAAATGTTCAAAAAGTACTGACACAAATCATTTCACCAAGTTTTACATTTAAAATCAACAAACAACAAATAAAATGAGTTTTTGTTTGCATAACTAAAACAATAACATTACCAATGATGTTCGGATTTTAAATGACAACGATATCCGATTCAATTGAGTCGAATCTTTTAAATGAATTGATCGAACCGGTCCATAAAACCAGGCTGTCCGACTCGTTCACCTATTTAACTAAATCGTTCCAAGCGGTTCTGGAGTCAACAACTCATTGATTCATTGAGCTGAGAACACGTGTCCGATTCGTGATGTGCAGAGAATCGATGTGTGAGTTGATAGAGCATTTAGAGTAAAGCGAGGATTTAAATAATCTACCAAAATTACTTCTTAACAAATTTGATGAATCAATGTGATTTATTATTTGATTGAATGACAATTTAATCAAAAGAAAAGGAGTGGCTGTCAATAAATAACATTTGCGATCAGGGATGTAATGGTATGAAAATGTCTTATCACGATTATAGTGACCAAAATTATCACGGTTATCAGTATTATCACGGTATTGTTAAAATGTGCTGGAAATGTTCAAAAAGTACTGACACACACCATTTCACCAAGTTTTACAT
>NW_015628411.1:438656-439122 GCF_001515625.1 Sinocyclocheilus rhinocerous
AAAATGATAATTGATTAATAAATTATTATATGTATTTTATCTGCTCCATAAATAATACTAGATACCTTATTGTAGAGACCTGCGCGGGATGGATTTTTCAGTCCCGCTCCCGCAAGATTCTATCCCACGCCTGCCCGCTCTCGCAGAAATATATCTTATCTGGTCCCACTCCCGCCCGCGACATCCATGTTTTGTCCCGCTCCTGCCCGCAAAAGCCAGCATAAAAGTACCGTATTGGCCCGAATATAAGACGACCCTGATTATAAGACGACCCCCCCTTTTTCCAGATGTACCTTTTGGAAAAAGGCTTTTTAAAAAACAAATCTTGTTTTTTTTCAGTAAAACACATTTTGTCTTCAATTATTTTCATATTGCATATTTTTCCTATTTTAATTTTTGTTTTGAAAGTATGGTAAAAACTGGTAAAATGTACCAACAATCACATTAAAAAAAATATACACTTTTT
>NW_015628411.1:439308-462974 GCF_001515625.1 Sinocyclocheilus rhinocerous
TTTAGCAAACACTGAGGAATCAAATAAATAAAAAAGAGAGCCTCCATAGCAAAATGTGAGGTAAACAGCAAAGATAACTAGCTTTTCAAAATGAAAACAAAAAGAAAAGTAAAACTAAACTTGCTGTCGGTGATGGTGCTTGCATGTTTTTTCCCCCCACAAGAATACCAACATGTTCACCTCTGGTTCAAGAAGCGGTCCTTTACTTTACTTTAACATGAAACCCATCCATCGTTTCCTCAATATTCACGTCATTTTTGCTGCACACAGCTTCGCGCTCGTGCTGACGCGGCGAGTATAAACCAGGCTCTACACACTATAAGTGCTGCGCAGTTCAAACGAGTCACGCGGTTTCGTTATGCTTTCAGTTTCGTTTGCCGTTTGATGTTTCTCATATGCAGCAGAAATGGCAGAGCTTATGAGTTGAACAATGCGGTGGTAGCGCCAGTGCGACCGCACACAAAATTTAGTCACACGGGCAGAAATGATGTCACACGGGCAGTCATGACGCAATAGAATCACTGAATGATTTTTTGATCAAAACAAAAGAACCAGTTCACTGAAATTGGGGTTTCCATCAGTAATTTGCTTTGAAATGAGTCTTACTGTTAAAAAGCTGTTACTCTTTAGTTTCGAATGCCAAAAAATGGTTTTATATTTGGACATTTGTTCTGACTATTGTTGGATCTTATTGAGATTGCATGCTGTTTTACTGCTCTTTCACTTTTGGTAGGATCTGTGTGACTCTGGTTTTGCTGACAAATAAAAGTGACTATACCAGCTCATACCTTTTGGTTTGCTGTGTGCTTGCATACATTTCACTTTTGAAACCACTAGACCAACAAGTTAAGTGAGAAGTGTGTTCTCCTGATCCTGCCAGGTTACCTTGGAGACTCAGTAATCAATAAGACCTTATAGATGATTTGATAAAGAGTAGTGGAAGAGAAGTTGAATTAAACTGTGATTATCTATCAAGAGATATCTTTTGTTATACTTTTCTGTGACATGATATTTAGATAAGTGCTTGATCAATATGGGTTTTTCAATTTGTGATTTCTAAATTTTGCATTTGGTCCCTCCCATATTTGGAAATTTGGTTACCTTGCAAACTGCCACAGTGCTTTTTTTAGTAAGGGTCTGACTGTTGTTAGTGACGCCATTGTCTTCTGTGACTCTCTCATCTTGAAGCAGACATGTGTAATTGATGTCCTGAAGTGTGACTGTCTGTTATGTATTTGTATGGTGTTTTGCAAGATAGTTTCAAAACCCTTTCTTGCACTGAACATTTAGTTCGAACTGAGTGAACTCATCCACTCAAATGCATTACATACAGAAAAACTTGTGGTCAAAGTTGGTCAAGGCAGAATATTTATTAGATATTTCAAATGCAGTCCTGGCATTAGTTGATTTCCATTAATGTTGTAGTCTTTAATGGTTTGCATTCTCTGTTATGTAGTAGCAAGTAGTACTGGGTGATTTATTAAATATACACAATATATTCTTAACAGTTTTTCGCTTGTTATTTGACCATCACATTTCCTAAAATTCACATAATTGGTTTGTGATCCATTCTTGCCTTGAGGCTCTCTTTTTAAGACAGCAGTATTTGCACGGAAGCCAATTTTCATATATTTTAGTAAAATATCTGTAGGTAAATATTGCTATTTTTTAAATAAGTATTGTTATATTGAGGCATATAAATGGAAATGATCGATTAATTATGATTCTTCCTGGGATTTTATAGTATATTAGTGCAAAACATTAAATACACTTTTACTGTTTTTGTTTTTATATCTTAACGTTATAAATCATGGGGACATCGTATATATATATATATATATATATATATAATGTATACATGTATTTGTTTTTGCTGTATCACCCAACCATAGTAAGAACATCTGGTATTAAGGATTGATTTCACATGCCTTAAAGCCACTACCAGCACTCCTTTGACTAAACCGGTCTCATATGTCTGGCATTTAAATGTCTCATCAGACTGATCAAATGTTAGTGAACAGATAAGGCTTTGTGTTTGTGTACAGAAGCCCCTATCTGTGTTGTCACCTTTATTTTACTGGAACAGGAATCGAATGCTACTATGGAAACGATTGTTATTCATATAAATATGCTCTTTATTCTTGGGCTTCGACCTGAAATCATAATATAGGACCCATACTGCACATTCTTTCAGTTTGTTCATAAGTGTGCTCGCTAAAATTCTTCATAATATCAGATTGATTGCGTTTTGAAACATCTTAGAGGCTAGAGTCCCTCCTTAACTTACATACTGTATGTTGTAAACCAGAATCAGTTAGTTGTAATCAATACATGCTGTTTGGTAAATAGTGGATAAACCTTGTCCTTTCTGTCGTTTCCTTGTACATGACCCAGTTGCCCTTTAAGGGATGTTGAAGAGCAGTGCTGGAATGCCAGATGACTGTCTGTGTCTCCTTTCTGACCTTACTTCTCCTCCTCCTGCAGTACCGCCAGTAACTCTCCACGCAGTACTCCTGGCAGCTCGCCCTCCCTGCGCCGCCGTGTGCTGGGAGGAAGAGCCAGTGAAGGGGAGACTGGCGGGGGCAGAAGCGGAGGGGGTTCAGAGAGCCCCCTGCCTCCCACTCCCTCCTCATCCACCTCCTCCTACCCGCTCGCAGCCCGACACTTCACCCGCAATGCCAAGGTAAGCCACGTTCTCGCCTGGTGAGATTAGTTAATGGTCCTCACTCTAAATGTCTGAGTATCATCTGAATGTCTGATATGATGGGTGCCTGCTCTTCCACCCACATACTGAGCGCTGTATTGCTGTTCTGTTCTGAATGATGCCTCCTACTCCCTCCTCATCCACCTCCTCCTACCCGCTCGCGGCCCGACACTTCACCCGCAATGCCAAGGTAAGCCACGTTCTCGCCTGGTGAGATTAGTTAATGGTCCTCACTCTAAATGTCTGAGTATCATCTGAATGTCTGATATGATGGGTGCCTGCTCTTCCACCCACATACTGAGCGCTGTATTGCTGTTCTGTTCTGAATGAATAAGGCAGGAAGAATGCAAGTGTTGCAAACATTTATTTAGAAATTGTTCTGAAAGATAAAAAAAATTTTAAACAGGTCCTAGTTAACACAAGCATTTTACTTCTGTAATGTGACATATTTCTTTATAATATTTATAAATAAGGTTATAATATCAAGTCCCATCCAACGCTTCACTAAGATTTTTGAAAGAAGTCTGTTATGCTCACCGAGGCTGCGTTTATTTGGCTAAAAATGCAGTGAAAACAGTAAAATGGTGACATATTATTGCAATTTAGAAACTTTCTATTTGAATTCATTTTAAATTGTAATTTATTCCTATGATGGCAAAGTTAAATTTTCAGCAGCCGTTACTCCAGTCTTCAGTGTCACATCACCCTTCAGAAATCACAAATAAGTTTTAATTTTCTTTTGACCAGTAGTGTACATCACGGATTGATTAGGCATGAAGAATCTGCATTGGATATTCAGGTTTGCAGTCAGTATCCTGAAACACAGACAGCGTGCACTGGTTGAAACATATGTGAATTTTAATTTTTTTATATCTTTTTTTTTTTTTTGGAATAATACGCACTTATGAATTGTGCACAGTAAGACAGATAACAATCATTAAAAAAGAAAATAGGGTAGGGTCCATTTTGATTGTTCACTTTAAACTGAGCTTGTACATGTTCATGCAATTAATGTAATCTTTAAAAAATAAAAATGGAAATCAAGACCCTTATTCATCTTTTCCTCTTTGTTTCAGAAAATGCAGAGCTGGTATAATGTAAGTATCCTGGGGTCTTGGCAAGTTCACGCCTCTGTGTTTTTGCTTTAGCTGACCGTGCTGGTTTCCTCCGCTCATATCTCTGTCTGATATATAGGTTCTGAGCCCTACGTACAAACAGAGGAATGAAGACTTCCGTAAACTCTTTAAAAAGCTGCCTGATACAGAGCGTCTCATAGTGGGTGAGTGTCACTACTTCATGAGTAAAGCCAAGGAACGTAATGAGTGATATTATTTTAAGCACAGCACAGTGTGATGATCACATGGCCTCTGGTTGTGTTCATTTTATGTTGTTTTCTATCTAGACTACTCATGTGCACTGCAGAGGGACATTCTACTCCAGGGCCGTCTCTACCTGTCTGAGAACTGGCTCTGCTTCTATAGTAATATCTTCCGATGGGAGACTACGGTAACCCTCACTTTACTGAAAACATTGACTTTTGCTGTAACAACTAATTGATAATGATCAATATTGAAAATAATCAACAATAATTTGCATAATCTAGTAGCTGGTAAATGTCATGTCAGTCAGATGAAGTGCAACAAAAAATGTGTGCATTTGTTTGAATCAAAACAATATTTGTTGTTTAACATCAAATTAAGTCAAACTTAACATCCTATATGCAATTAGTAAAACTTTATATATTAGTTTTTTTTTAAATATTATTAGTTTAAAATAACTGTTTTCTTCTTTAACATATTTTAAAATGTAATTTATTCCTGTGATTGCAAAGCTGAATTTTTAGCAGCCATTACTCAAGAAATCATTCTAATATGCTGATTTGACATGTTGAAACATTTTGCTTCTCAATGTTGAAAACAATTGTGTTGCTTAATATTTTGTGTTTTTTTTTTTTCAGGATTCTTTGATTTAGAAAGTTCAAAAGAACAGCACATTTTTCTTTTGTAACATGAAAATCTTTTACAACATGAATGATTTTACTGTCCATTGCTGAATAAAAGTATTAATTTCTTACTTACCCAAAACATTCACATGGTAGTTCATAGATATTAATTAGCATATTTGTGCAACCTTTAGTCTGATCCATTAGCTGAGGTAGACATCATTTATAAATCCTTTATATTCGTTCTCTCTGTAAATATCACCAGATAACCATACTGCTGAAAGATGTGACCAGTCTGACCAAGGAGAAGACGGCCAAGCTCATCCCTAACGCCATCCAGATAAGCACTGAACATGAGAAGGTACCGCGCTGCAGACATTGGATATGCATGCTAAAATTACCATTAATGGATTTCTTTTGTTAGCTGCATTTTGAACCTCCTAAGACAATAAATGTTCTGCCTTGATTAAAATCCGATCTTGCATTCGTCAGCACTTCTTCACATCATTTGGGGCAAGGGATCGCAGCTACATGATGATCTTCAGACTATGGCAGAATGCACTGATGGATAAGGTGAGAATTGCACTAGTGACAGACAGTGCACATTTTATCTGTATAAAAGACACAACCATTTGAAGTCTCCTGTCAGAATCAGTGCTGTGTATTTGTCGGTGTGTAGACAATTTCATTTGGCAGGTGACCAACATTGCTTGGCGATTGTCCATTATAATTAGCACCTGGCAAGATGCAGGTGGTGACTACAGATACAGATCTGTTAGAACTGAATAACTGAATAAAGGTTCTGCAGCTTATATTGTTGCAACTAACATTCAACAACTGCTACGTCTGGAATGTTTTCTTGTAGTTTAAGTTTTAGTTAAAAAATAAACTATCTTAAAATCATTCAACAGTAGGTTATTATTTTTAGATAAAACTCTAAACTCCAAACTCTAGTAAGTTGCCTTTCAAGGCAGCATTTTTAAGCTAATTCCAGAACGCATTGTAGTTGAAACTTCAAACAGAGTCAGTGGGAATGTTGATTATAAATATACTTTATTATTATTAAAATAGCTAAATACAATCTGCAATTAAAATGAATATAACTAATTTTTAAAAAATCCTGTCGTTTTTACAGAAAGAAACTGGCCGTTGTGGTTGCCAGAATAATTCTCTAAAAATACAGCAAAAAATGTAAACATCTTTACAAAGCAACCTGCATATTTTACAGTTTAACATTGTTATTTACAAAAATATATATATATTTACGTTTTTACGTAATTGTTTATAGGTTTTCTAATAATATTAAATAACTATATTTATAAGTTTTTCAGTTATTTATTAGTTTTTCACCATTTGATCTGTTAACCAATTAACAGTTTTTTTTTCTGTAGAATTTTTACAATGTTTTACATTTAAAATTAAAATATATATTTTTTTACATTGTACTATTTCAACCAATTTTGCCTTATGCATGATTTTTTATTTTTTTTTGGCCTTATTACGCTAGTAGCTAATAGCTTTAACAAACTGATTTATATCATGAAATGGTGCTTTAAAATTTTAAATGCTGTGTCACCACCTCTGCTGCCTCACAGAAATTGTGTTGATGCAGTTTTTAGCCTGGAAGTGCCCTGCACCGAGGTTTCTACTGGAAGTGCTGAGATTATATTTCTCCTCCACAGACTCTGTCTCCTAAAGAGCTATGGCACATCGTTCACCAGTGTTACGGCACTGAGCTGGGGCTTACTAGTGAAGATGATGACTATGTCTCCCCTACTGCTGAACATATGAATGGCCTGCTGTGAGTCCACACTGAGAGGAATCTGTTTATGAAATTTATGTTTATTAAATTTACCTTAGAACACAAGGACAGACAGAAGGCATATATACAGTGTACCATGTTATTACCCATCTATCTATATTTTATTTTATTTAGTTCAAGAAGGCCATATTATGTACATTACTAGAATTTTATTTTTAATTCAATTTACCAAAAGGACACTGTGTACCTGTGTTTATTTATTCCGTTTTATTTTATTAAATTTATCTTAGAACACAAGGGAAAACAAATGTCATGAAAGCTGAATGTGTACATGTATCTATCTATATTTTATTTTAGTTTTTAAAATAAAAAAAGGCCATAGTATATAGATTGCTCTCATTTTAATTTTTCCCTCTAAAGTCCACTTAGAATACCAGTAGGAAAGCATTTTAGTTTTGCATGACAGTTTTCCTCCCTCTCATTGATCCTTGGCTTTAAATGTACAGTTTTTGCTTCTGTACCTTCAGGCTTATATAAGTTTCTCTGCTTACTGCATAATTTGCTGTCATTGCTGCCAAGTTGATAAATACTGAATGGTTGAAATGTAAACATTGTTGACATGTCAGTGTTTTTGCTGCTTTGGTCAGGGAGTTCTGAGTTCTGTACATTAGACTATGACAACCCTGACGCTTACATCTGTCTGTTTCTGTCCTGTAGGCCAGGCGAGGAGCCGGTCTCCGTCACTGACCTGCTGGATCTGGGATCAGTGCCGGTAGCTCCGGTGGACTCCTCTCCACCCTCATCTGCCTCAGTTCTTCCCTGCGCTTCAGGATCTTCACCTCCATCCTCCTCTTCCTCTTCCTGCCAGCCTGTGGAGTTGCCGTCTACTCGGACCAGCATCGAACCTGAGCCCAGTCCACCCAGCTCCCAGAACTCACTGCTCCCCACCACAAACACTGGAACTGCCCCGTCCTCAACTGTAAGCGTCAACCTACTGTGAAATACCTGAGTGGTTACACTCAAAGAACATTACAATGGAATTACGTTTTAACAATAACAGCACTGGTTTGAGAGTGTTTATTCTTTTTATAGATCTTGGAGGAAGGCGGGGACAGCCAGTCAGAATCGGCCAATCAGTCACTTCAGTCTCCTCCCACTGTCCCGCACAGCCTGGGATACCTCTCCTCACTGGATATGACCAATGATGAGGAGCTCCCAACTGACCCCAGCAATTCCTCTGACACTCAGGAAGAGAGTGAGTGCTTGTAAATCCTCCTTGTTTCTCACAACAAACTGTGACCTTAATTTCTCAGATTAAAACAAAAGATTGAAAAAATTTGAAACCACTCTCTCTATAGAGTAGATAAATATGCGTCAAATAGCTATGTCCTTGATAAGGAGTCAGACTGGTTCATTTTAACACATCTAATATCCACAGGTGAGGTGGAGTCCTTCTGTGCGGACCTCAGCGGCCGGCTGCATATCAACACAGTTGTTCGCATGAGCGTGGACAAGCTCCACGACCTTCTGTTCTCAGACATTCACTTCATACAGCACCTCTTCTCACAACGTCACTTCACTGGTCAGTTCAGATTTAAAACTGCCATTTTGTAGCTGATTTTGCTACTTCTACATCATTGCATTTTTCATTTTCCTACTGTTGCATTCTGTTTCCCTTCAGCATACTTATTTAAATACTGCCCCTAGTCGACTGGAGTTCCTGCTTGCATTTAATCATTGACCGTGTTGTTGGCTGTTCTATGCATGGCTGGTTTCTGCTGTGTTGTTACTGCTTTTTCCTACAGATTTCAGATCCCATGTGTCCTCTTTCTCCCCTCCCCTTTGCTCTTTTCATGCTGTTTGTCCTATAGGGCCCTTTGGGGCGGATAATGAGAGCTTGACTATTTGGTTTCGCTGTGTTCTATATAGCATAAAGTACCAGTCTCATTCTTTTTTTCTTGGTAACTTTATCTGCTTTGTACAGTAAATGATGTCAAACTATTTATGGTAGATCAAGGAATGGTAGCCTGGATAGCACAGTGTGAGAAGTATTTTTTTTCACGTGCTGAGCTTTGTTTGTTGTTTGCATGGATAATTGCCCCCTTCCCTGTGCCGCTTGAAGTGCTCTGACTGTAATCATCCACCCTTCTTTTTCCCTGTCCTATAACTGTTCTTTTCCTCTTTCTGGCCTCTCTCTCTTTCATGTGATTGGTTCAGATCTTTCTGTGCACGAGTGGCAGCAGGACAGCAGCAGTGGGAACAGCAGTAGAGTTCTGAGTTACACCATCGCCATCAACAACCCGCTGGGCCCAAAAACTGCTCCTGTGGTAGACACACAGGTGGGTCCATGCAGCTCTTTTGCTTTGATTGCCTTCATTCTTATTAAAGTGAAAGTTCACGAAAAAATGAACGTTTTGTCATCATTTACTCATTTTGTTCCAAACCTGTATGCATTTCTTTTTGCAAAACAGAAAGAAAGATATTTTAACACTTTTTTGTTTTTGTGATTATGATAAAAATTTCAATTGAGATTTAAAATGCATTTTTTAAACAGTTCCAGGTTTGCTGTGGTTGTTTGTAGAGCAGTTCTGATTTGATTTGCTGAAAAATTTTGATTATATATATCAATATGACTATAAAATAATAATTGTTAATATTAATAATTAATAAAACAAATAAGAAATGTTACTGTTGT
Source organism: Sinocyclocheilus rhinocerous (assembly GCF_001515625.1). Classification (NCBI taxonomy): domain Eukaryota; kingdom Metazoa; phylum Chordata; class Actinopteri; order Cypriniformes; family Cyprinidae; genus Sinocyclocheilus; species Sinocyclocheilus rhinocerous. Next base: position 448,412 of record NW_015628411.1, read on the forward strand.
CATGCTTTTAAATTTTTATAATTTTTTATACCTTTTTTTAAATCATTTTTTAAGAGTTACAGATTTTCTGTTCTTTTTAGTAGGGCTGCACAGTTTGTCCAAAAATTTATTGTATATCAATATGACTAAAATATGATTATTGTTATTATTATTGATAAATTTAAAAAAAACAAGGATTATTACTATTGTAAAGCTATTTCACTAAAATAAAAAAAAGTATTTAAGAAAAATAATATAATAATAATCATAATTATTTTATTTAACAACATAACTATAGAACGGCTGCTTTAATTTCTTCTTTTTCAAACATTAAACCACTAAGTTTTTTAATATGGTGAAAAACAGCAGAGAGCCCTTAAATAATCTCTTTTTTTAATTAAATCACAGCCTTTGTGATTTGGTAATATTGTGATTTCATTTTTATTTTGATTAATCATTCAGCCCTAGTTGAAATTAGTTAATGTTAGATTTACATGGTTTATATAGAACAGCAGTTCCACCTCTAAAATGACAATTTAGCCACCTTTACAGCTCTAATAACACATATAAACATAAAGTGCTTAAAAAAATACAAGCTACATATTTCTGCTTTTTTATATTTACAAATGCTCAAGACTTCCTTGATTTTTGTTTTTACAGATTGAGGCATTTTTTAAATCACAGCCTTTGTGATTTGGTAATATTGTGATTTCATTTTTATTTTGATTAATCATTCAGCCCTAGTTGAAATTAGTTAATGTTAGATTTACATGGTTTATATAGAACAGCAGTTCCACCTCTAAAATGACAATTTAGCCACCTTTACAGCTCTAATAACACATATAAACATAAAGTGCTTAAAAAAATACAAGCTACATATTTCTGCTTTTTTATATTTACAAATGCTCAAGACTTCCTTGATTTTTGTTTTTACAGATTGAGGCATTTTTAAACAAAGCTTGTACTGAACCCAGTACTCCTTTAATGATGGTTTTGTGTATTTTGTCATGTTGTGCAGACTCTCCACAAGAGCAGCACCCGGGGGGAGTGTTACGTGGTGGACTCGGAGGTCATAACCTCAGGCATCCCCTACCAGGACTACTTCTACACTGTACACAGATACTGCCTCACCTCTGTCAACAAGCACAAGAGCCGCCTCAGGTAGAACTTCCTGACCATTGTTATGTGCGTATTGTTATGCTTCAAACGCAAACACTGCTGAGGGACCCATTGTGTGTTTGTCTGCAGGGTCTCGTCTGATATCTGCTACAGAAAGCAGCCGTGGAGTCTTGTGAAAGCTCTCATAGAGAAGAACACTTGGAGCGGCATTGAGGAGTATTACAGACACATGGGTAAATAGGTTCTCATCTCAATGCGAATATTTGTTGTGACATTGGTACTAAAAATCACCCCCTGCGTTCCTCGTCAGAGATGGAGGTGTGTAAGCTGGAGACGCTGTTACAGTCGGAGATTTCTGTAGTGAGCACCGGGGAAGTGCCTTCTGCGGACTCTGCCAAGACGCCACCCGGCCTGCGCAGACGCAAACGCAACTGTCCCAGACGAGCAGGAGAGCGGGAGAGAGAAAGAGAGAGAGCGGGAGGAGGTGCCGGGGAACGGGGCGACCGAGGAATTGGAGTTGAGCGTGAAAGGAGAGAAGCTGGTGAGTCAGTCCACGCAAGGGAGCACCAGAAAGGATTTTTGTCAATTCTGATTTGCGCGACCATGTGGAATGTGTTGACATCTAGTGGTGGATTGTGGAATTGCTTTTACTAGACTAATCAGGGATGTGATTTTTCCGTATTTATACAGATTTCCGTAATTTCTGACCTCAGAAGTATGAACCACGTAAATTAAATTAAATCTGAGGGGAAAAAAAGACAGAAATTGAGACCATCAATTTTAGCATTGTAATTTTACTGCTGTTCTGTAAAATAAATTATATTGTTATTTTTATTAAATGCTAAATTTTACTTTACAGTACAATACTATTATTGCAATAGTAATATGTCTTTCATTTTTTTTTATAATTTAAACATTTTATAAAATTAATATTTTTTATAAAAATATTTTAATATATGATAATGATAACAATAATAACATTATGCTTTTACTGGAATAAAAAGATGTGTGAATTTTTCGACCTGAGAAGTATGACCAACGTGATTTGTGTAAATTTGACTAAAAAAAAAAAATTCTTGGTAATATAAAGAACAGCTCTATAGTTTTAATGTCATAAATAGTTGTATCATAATTTTACTACTGTTCTATAAAATAAATTATTATGATTATTATTATTGTTAAATACTTTAAAAAATATTACAGTAATAGTATGTCTTTATTGATTTATAATGAATAATCATGTAATTTAATAAAGTAAAACTAATATTTTGTATAATAATATTTTAGGTTTTCCTTTTGTAAATTATGTATTTAAATTTTACTATTTAATATTTAAATATTAAATTATATTTATTTAGCCATAAATATTACTATTGTAATTTTACTGTTGTTCTGTTAAATAAATAATGATAATAATAATAATAATAATTAATTTGTATAAAATTAAAAAATGTATAGTAAATTATAGGGCTGGGCAAAAAAATAGATTTTTCGATATATCGTTTTTTAAAATGTGGTCGATTCAATATCGATTCTCAAAGGCCACGAATCGATTTTTTTCAATATTTATTTCCGCAAACATTGAACATAAGATTTATGTTAATCTTATTACTAGTCTAATCCACTAGATGTCACCCCCTTATTTGCCTTGCGGGACGGACCAGCTGCATTTAAATGTAAGGAGTTCATCTACGTTCCTTTTCAAGTGTACTTAAATGTTAGAGGCTGCCTATAAAACAGTTATTTACTTTGGTAATGATGATTATGGTGTAGACGACTGTCATAATGATTATGGCAATTACACTGTACAATTAGTGGTGTTGAATTAACACCCGTAATTCAGAAGTAACTTTTTTTGAACTATCACCCAAAAGCCAGTATTAGTTTTCCTACACCGTTCATAGGCTTGCAGCCTCCATGTTACAGCTAATGCTGTGAGATTTTATGTTTGTTTTGTCTTAAACATAAAATAACCTGATCCTGTTTGATCAAGGCATGCGACTGTTCTGACTTGTCCAATTTTCAGCATCAGTTTTTCATCTTGCATCAAAATTCTGTCTATTCATTGTATGCATTTGAAATATAGTTGGGTTTTGTTTTATTGTACCCAAGTGTACCTAAAATAAAAAGTGTTTAATATACAGGTTTGTGGCTCTTAATTTCCTATTAATTAACCATTTGTAATCTTATGTTCACTGTTCATTTTTTATAAATATAGGATTTGTATTAAATCTATATTCATTCATATAGTCAAATCGAATCGAGAATTGAAATCAAGAATCGAATCGAATATCGAATCGAAATCGAATCGAAAATCGAAATCGAATCGAATTGAGAGCTTGAAAATCGAAATCGAATCGAATTGGAACATCTGAATCGATACCCAGCCCTAGTAAATTACTAATATTGCAATAGTAGTCTTTGAATTGTTCAATAATTATATAATAATTGTATATAATATATAATTCAGGTTTTCTTTCTCTTCCTTTTTCCTTTTCTGATCACATGCCTGCTAATGAGTCATTTTCCTGTTCTCCAGGTGCTCAGTATGTGCAATTAGGGGAAAGGTGGCGTGGAGCCGGCAACAGCAACAATAGCATCTCCACCATCCTGCTCATCGTGAGCTTCATGTGAGTGTTTTCACCTTTGGCAGTCTGTAAATATTACTCTGTATGCATTAGTAATTTCAACATTTACACAAACCGCTGTATCATCAGATGAACAAAATTCAATCTGAGCTCATTGAGACTGCCAGGTTGTCATCACTACAGTAGTGGCTTCTTTTTCTGCACATTAAGCTCGGCTCTGATTTCTCAAGAGCAGAACCGTAATGATGACTGCCTCATTGGACGACACGTTTTGATAATGTTCATTTTTAAGATCAGCGTGAAGCCTATAAATCATTTCATCACAAAAAAATTAAATTCTGTCATATTTTACTCGTGTCCTCATGTCATTTGAAGCCTGCATGGGTTTTTATCTTCTGTGTAACACAAGAAGACATGTTTAGCAGAATTTTCCTGCTGCATTTTTCTGTACAATGAAAGCAGATGGGGACTGGGGCTTTCACTGTACGGTTTTTCAGTAAAATTCAGTATATTTTTAGAAAGCTATCATACAGCTTCAGAAAACTTGGAATAAAGCATACAAGTCATATAGACTACTTTTTAGAGCATAGCATCTCCAGTCCCCATCCACTTTCATTGTATAAAAAAAGAACAGACTAGACATGCTACAAAATATCTTCTTTTGGGTTCCACTGAAGAAATGAGTATATGATATACGAGTGAACTATCCCTTTAAACACACTTAACACTTTTCCGTGCATAGTAATATCACATTCTGGTTAGTGTGTTTTTCTGTTCCTCCTTTCTTTCGCGTCCTAATATGTCTCCTTGCTGATCCTCTCTCTCTCTCTCATCTCGCTTTACTCGCTTCCTCCTGCATATAGGATCTGTGTCAGGTAGAGACTGTCTTTGTACTTCAAGAAAAACGCACACACACTTTTTCATGACCGGATTACCATTGCTATTACATCATTGAGCATAGACGACTATATTGAAATCTCTTCTCTCATCTTCCTTCAGTCTGGTGGTTCTGGTGGCTCTGAACATGATGCTGTTCTACAAACTCTGGGCGCTGGAGCGGGCCGCACACACGCTGGAGACCTGGCACTCGTACTCTTTAACGGACAGGTATGGTAAAACTAATTGAGTAGCTGTACACACACGCTGCTTTTCAGCATGCTGATTCGGTACTCTTTCTCTCCGCAGTCCTCTTCCGCAGACGGCAGGAGAGTGGGTGCAGATCCTCCAGCTCCAGAGGCAGTTCCACCAGGCCCAGATAAACAAATGGCATCAGATCCTACAGTCTTCTGTCACACTTCTGGATCAGGTGTGTTCCTGAGCTGAACTTAAGATGTCGAAACGTTTCATTTGCTGAAAACAAATTAGAAGTAATAACAATCTGTCTGTCAATCAGTCTGTGAATATTTAGTCTTTTTATTACTCTTTCTTGAGATTGGAAGTGCACATTTTGTTCTATAATTCTGTAATGACTCAGAAAAATGACTAGAAATCGTGACCAGAATAGATAACATGACCAGCACATCAACACTTTTGTAATGTTTTTCAGTATTGGGTACTTTTTTAGAAGTTAAAGGCAACACAAAATTGATTTTGCGGTGCATTTATTAAGGGATAATGTTGGTCATTTTTGGTCATGATATCTAAAAGACATCTCAGAGGTAGAGAAGGATTCATTTGTTTCTGGAATAATAAATTCAGTGACAGAATGAAAACAGTTCTGGCTTCTTTGACAGAAATTTCTTCTGTCCAACAAAGTCATTGAAGTTTCATACTTGTTACCCAGTAAATTAATAGCTGGATCAGTGGTGTCACTAAAGTGTCAAAAACCCCTTAAAAAACAGACCTGTATGAACAGGCTGGAGCGACTAACCAGCTTAGGCTTAGGATATTGGCTTTTAATATCTATAGCAATGATAAACTGTGTGCAAATGAGACAAGGTACATTTCTTATGAAAGTAAAAAGGGTTATTTTGATTTCCTCTTTCATGTAGATGAAACAGTCTCTGGAGAAGCTCCACAGAGTAATGATCACACCAGAGGTGAAGCATGAGTCTGAATCAGAACCAGGAACTCTGACGGATCAGTGAGAGCGTAAGGTAACCCCTTCACCCTACCGTTTACAGACTCTGGTCCCCGTGACATAGCCGTCCACGAGGGGCTAAATCATGGACGGGAGATGGTGCTCAACTCAGTGACATTAACATTGGGATTGATGTGGGTATCTTTTATCTTACCCAAGTGTCCCAACAGCAGCTACAGGACTTTATACTAGCTGTATATAACACATTCAACTCTTTTATCAATCGGAATATCATGAACTCTGGGTCTGAAGCAATAACACACATGAACGGGAGCATCTGTGACTTCAGCTGTGCTGCATCTTGAGCCGTTTGGTCCTACTGCGTGTCTGAAAAAGCTGAAGGTGAGCTTTTAGAAAACTGAATTTCATCAAAAAAGAGCTGTTAAAGATTTCAAAGAGGGAAGTGTCTGAAATCAGCTTCTGAGAAACCTCTCAACTGGTCATTTCACAAATGTTATTTTAATGTTTTCATGGAAGAGAAATGTAAATTTTCTCTTGTGTTATGTTACTGTTTTGCTGATTTCAGAGCTGAAACTGAAACTTCTTTAGAGTGTGTCAGACCATTACAGTATTTATTTAATAGACTTGAATTACAGTCTAACGTCATTGTGTGTTTCTGCTCAAACAAGGACCAATGTGGAAATGGGTGGAACGAGTGGTATTAATATGAATTCCCATTTTAGCAATAATCATGTGGAAAATTGTAATGACAATTAGAAGTTAATCTACAAGAAAGAATGCAAAAAAAAAGTCAAATGTGCAACTGTTACTTAGGGTAGAGTTCCAGAGTGAAGATTGTTTTTACACACTTACATGGTTGGTTACAATAGTTACAATTTTAACCATTTCTTCTTTCTCCCTAATATTTTGGTTATTATTTTTGTTTTAAATTCCTGTGTATGTATGACTTAGGGGTGAAATGAGCTCTTTTGTGTAGTTGAGGTGTCGAGTTTCACTGGAATCAAACTTGAACTGTTCAGGGTTACTGTTAGCTTATATAGCTTATATTAGCTATAACATGTACACAGATCGAAGAACTTCAGTCGTTCCTCAGACTGGACATTTGGGACCAACCAGAACTCAGGAGGACTATTGTGAGTTCACTCAACACTGTAGGCCAGTCTCATACAGAACATGTCTGTGTGTTTCACCTCAAAATCAAAAGAAAATAGAAAGATTAGATTTTTATTTATTTGTTTTATTTTTATTTTTTTTTGCATTGTGCCAATTTCATGGCAGTTAAGCACACCTCACAATTTTCATTTTTTATTAATTTTATCTATGATTTTCACTGATGTAATAATGAAAATCATCCTGTGCAGACCATTATTATTTTACATTAAAATTAGCATAATTTAGAAACCATAAAACAAATACTGTCGAGTGGTATAAATAAAATATATTATTTTATTATCCTCAATAATGGGAATTGAAATAAAAAATGTCACAATGCAGAAAAAAAGTATTGATTTTAATGTGAAATATGATGTGCATGTTCTTTGTGAGATTCACCAAGAGGCTATGAGTTGGATTTTTTATATTTTTTTTGTCCTGTTTCATCAGTTTCATTTGGACAGTCTGTTACTGATGTCCCCTGTCAAGCCATTTCATTTCTGTCCCTGTATTTGTGGCCTCACTCTGTCGTGCCCTTCAGCCTCGGAGAACTCTCCCTCCTCGGAGTGTGTTATTATCGGAGTCTGTCTGTCTGTCTGCGGGCGCTGCTGTGCAAAGCCCTTACTAAGTGATGAAAGCATGTGCTATTTATTCGGGTCAGGGAGGGAGAGAGCGAAGGTGGGATGTATTGTATAGACACAATTGTAAAGGCGACTTGTGACAGTCACAAATGTTTCATAAAAAATGCCAAAAAAATTTAATATTATGCGTGTATTACTGATTGGATAATTTCCTTTTTTCACAGGTTAATACTTTCTGAGCAGTGGGAAAGTTGGTATGATTATGATTTTGTATGCTCATTGCTCGTGTTATTGGTGCTAAATTATCATTAGTGATCCTTATTAATGTTGCAAATTTTTTTAAGGGATTCTTTAAATATAAAGTCCAATGAACGGTGTTTTAAAAAAAAAAGTGAAATTATAATTGTCTACTGTAGTGTCACCTTTGACCAATTTAATGTCCTTGCTAAATGAAAGTATACTTTTTTTTTTTTTTTTACTCACCCCAAACTTTTGAATGGTAGTGTATCATGATTTCCACCCAAAAAAAGTTAAGCAGCAAAAAAATTGTTTATAACATTGAAAAATAAGAGATGTTTCTTGAGCAGCAAATCAGCATATTAGAATGATTACTGAAGGATCATGTGACACTGAAGACTGGAGTGATGAATCTGAAAATTCAGCTTTGCCAACAGAGGAAGAAATGACATTTTAAAATTGATTTTAATAACAAATCTTCCTGAAATTGTATCCGTATTTCAGTTTTACTGTTTTTGCTGTATTTTCCTATATGATGGACCCTTAATCTTTTGATAAAATCAATGCATGCAGGTCAAGAGAGGAAGGTTTCAGAAGACACATCAGCTGTATTTTTAAACGTATTTTATTATATACTATCTTGTCCATAATTTTATTTGGCAAGCAACATTTTCACTTCAACATGAAATTGATGATGGAATTGTTGCGGCCGTTAGGTTACTGTACAGACTCCCTCAGAGGTGCAGACATTGTCAGACAGTGATGATATTCTGTGACATCTAAGTGTTAGTACGATACCATCAATGTTGTAATCACAGCAGCTGTGGAGTTAACGAGAATGAAATGGATCCGGTGTTACAACTGTGTCAGTGTTTATGACGGTATTCATAAAAGCGTATTTAAAATCATGCAGTAGAAATCTACCAATTTAACACCCACCGAATGAAAGATATAAAAAGTAAGAAAACCAGAGCTGGGAAGTCTCAAGAATGTTCATTCATGCATAAAGGCAGTGAGACTTTGGCAGTGTTGTGCTGCCCTCTGTAGTCACTACCAGAAATTGGCTACTAAGAGGGAGAGGAAAGACTGGAAGCTTGTGAATGAATACAATTGATTCCTGCTTTCTAGTTCCGTTTTCTTTTGAAATCGTCATGCACGAAGAGCCAGAGGCTTAAACATCGTTCCTACAGGAGGCACACTTGAAACTTGAAGTCATTCTCAATCGATTTCATGCAGCCCTTGAATATCTTGTCAGCGAAGACAAAAAGAAAAGGGGAGGAACTGTGAGGCAAACATGAGAAATGATCCTCTACGGCACATTGTTAATAATATATTTATCACATTAGTTTCGGTTGCTGAATTCGGCTATGAATCTTACACAACAATGCACTTTTCTGACGCCTGTGATATTAACATGTGACATTCTTTTGCTTCTCTATTATTTCTTTTAAGAGAATGATTTGAATAGTTTTATACGCTACTCACAATGTCTGCTTTTTTTTTCCCAGAACAGATATTTTGTGCTTTATAATGCTAAAAATCTTTCCTATTTAATACCAAGCCAGTAAAGACTAAATAGTGGGTGCTGGTCATGATGTTTTGTAGATGCAGTGACAATTTGAGTGAGCTATTACATATCAGTGAGAAAAGTTATGGTTAGCTTACCAGTGGTTAGTTGAGTTTGTTCTGGTTCAAATCCCCTGTACGTGACAGGTGCAATTTTCTTATTCTTCTTCTTTGGAGTTTTTTGCCGTATTCTGCACCATAGGCAGGTGCAGTTTTCAGACAGGAAGCTCTTCTTGTAAATGTGCGTTAAAGGGTTAGTTCACCCAAAAATGAAAATTAGCCCACAAATTACTCACCCTCAAGTCATCCTAGGTGTATATGACTTTCTTCTTTCAGACGAATCCAGTCGGAGTTATATAAAAAATTGTCTTTGATGTTTCAAGCTGTTTAATGCCACTCAGCCGTGCATCACTTCTGAGCGGCGCATGCGCAAAGCTGACCTCATACGTCATCCACCCGGAGCTGCTTCCGTGTAGGACTGTCGTCTGAAAGAAGAAAGTCATATACACCTAGGATGACTTGAGGGTGAGTAATTTGTGGCCTAATTTTCATTTTTGGGTGAACTAACCCTTTAATAGTTGTTGGCATTCGCTATGTAAGGCTAATCACAGTCCCCAGCTGCCAAACATGAGATGTTATGATTTCTCTATATATTAGATGTGTAACGGTACATAAATATCAGGCTCGGCAAGTACTTCGGTTTTGAAGTCATGATGTCATGAGCAATTTTACTCAACGTAACGCTGCTCTTTTTAATAAACAGTGCTTTACTGAACAAACCAGACAGTTCTGTTAGGAAAAAAATCGTGATGCACTTTATGGTTTTGTTCTAAAGAAGGGAAGAAATTTGAAGCGCTTCCTCTTTTGGAACATATTTTAGCAAAATGTATATTTTGGTCAGAATTATTGCACTGTCACGCTGTCTGTTTGACATTTACAGATTAAGATGTAAGTTATGCTGATGTAAACAGGTCTTCAATGCCTTAAACAGCACATCTGACAGACGAGTTAGTTTGAAGCTCTCAATTTTAAGAATTTTCGCTACAAATATGTGTACCGTTACACTCCTAATATATATAGGCTATAACTAAGTTTATATTTTATTATTTTTCTATTTATTGATATGTATTTTTGATCTTTAAATAATGATATAAATAGATATGTTTTCACATATTCTATTTGACAGTTCTTATGTTTTTTTTCTCTCTGACTCAGTAAATATACTAGTGATTTTTATACACATTATATAATATGTTGTGATGTCCTCTGGCTCAGTAGATATACTGTGGTGACCGTTTTATCCAAGTAAAGCTGAGTTTTCATTATGTGGAAACAGCAAAGAGATGTTAAAAGCTCAAACACGTATGTAGAAGTCAAGTTCAGTGTTCTGTTCAGCGTTACAGATTCATGCTTGAATCAATGAATGCATCATTCATTCGTTAACCTCAAAGTTGTCATCTGTCATCTAGAGCCTTAAAACAAAACATTTCCTTTTTATGTAATGTGTGACTGTGTGTTTCCCTGATGGTTTAGAATGGCGGTTCTGTCACAGTCGTACACAAAGGTCAAAACAGCGACCCTGCGGTTTCACAGAGAGCCGGTGAGGGTGACCGAGGAGGCCATTGGTGATGCCATGATGGACAGAGCGTCAAGCTTTTGGCTTGAGACTTTTTTTGGACCTGAAATGAAACAAAAGGCAGATTGTTAAACTGACTTGTAATTCAGAAAAGTCCAGATGTGACCATAATAGTTACATTTAACTAACCCACCTGTGTTATTCTGCCACCGCTACACCTGCAGAATTATCTTTGTTCTCCGAGGTTATAGCTAAATATTCCGCCCTAAGAGAACGGAAGGAGGGAAAGAAAGGCAGAAGGGACAGAAAAGGTAATGAAGAAAAGGACAGCAACGAGAACTTGAAAGGTTTTGAGAACAGCAGCTTGCAGAAAATTATAGATCTGTTTAAGATTGAGGGAAATATAGTTTTGAAGGAAGAAAAGCAGTGAAACTAGAGGTGGAAATGTAAATGTATTTTTTTTTTTTTATCCATAAAATTGATGTTTTAAGGTTTTCAGTGCATGTTTATTAGCTTTGAAGACAGCTGAGACAGCTTTTCACTTCACAAGATTTTAATTAATGGACTGGAGTCTTGTGGATTATTGTGATGTTTTTATCAGCTGTTTGTGCTCTCATTCTGACGGCACCCATTCACTGCAGAGGATCCATTTGTGAGTAAGTGATGTAATGCTAAATTTCTCAAAATCTGTTCCGATGAAGAAACTCATCTCATCTACATCCTGGATGGCCTGAGGGTGAGTACATTTTCAGTAAATTTTCATTTTTGGGTGAACTTTTCCTTTAAAAACAATGGTTTTCTCAGCATTGCCACAGAAGCACCAATTTTGGTTCCCCAAAGAACCTTTCAGAGAAACGTTTCTTGGTGTGAAGAACATTTTAAAAATCTAAAGAGCATTTTTCCATTATGAAGAATCTTTTGTGGAATGGGAAGGTTCCATGGATGTTAAAGGTTCTTCATTGAACCATTGATGCCAATAAAGAACTTTTATTTTTAAGAGTGTATAAGCTATTTGCTAAGTTAGCAAAATTAACTTTTACTATATAAACTCTACAGACTTCCTTGTCTGTTTAGGGTGGTATACAAATACACCCTTCATATGTTTCGTCCATATTTCCTGTTTTAATAGGACATCCCTAAAGGTCCCTAATAAGGCAGACAGGTGTTTGTTATTAAGGAAGAGCAAAGAGAATGAAAGTCTGAGGAAAATGGAAATGTGAAGACATGTGACTCACTCTCTCTCTCTCAGAGCTTCCTCTCCAGCTGCTGCGATCTTCCTGTAACAGTAGACCATCTCCACCACCAGCCACAACTGCAGCCCGATAATGGACACGTACATCATGATCTCGGATAAGATGGACGCTATGCCTCGTGTAGCTGGGGGTGAGTGAGAAAAAATTACAGTTCAGTTCAGAAATCTATATTAGGCTTTTCTATACCTTTCACATTTTCATATAATAACACCTTATCTGATTACTTTTGATTCACTACTCTTTTAATTTTGATCAAAAATGATAGACGTATTTGTGCAGGTTTCAGCACTGTCAGTATTATGTAAGATCTCATAATGTTCAGTAGTGACATCAGTGCTGATGTGGGCCCGACTCAGCCCCTGACTGGAAGTTAAAGATACTTCTAGCTGAATAATCACCGTCAGCATACATGACATGATGGCTTTGTCCAAGTGGACAGACATGTTTTCAGCTGAATCATCAAACTGGACATGTGGCCCTTCAGATTTCTAAGAAGCTGATTTTGAAAAATTACAATTTGATAATTTGTCTATTTTACATTGTATTAAAAGGGGAAAGTGTTTGTCCAAAATACTCTACATCTTCTTGATTTTTCCCCATAAAACACAAAATTAGATATGTTGCTAAATTAATTGCCTTGTGATTACTGGCTATCAAACTCTAAAATTGTCTAAAATTGTTAATTAGAGTGGGAGTTTTTGAATTATTATATTTAAGCTATTACATTTACATTTTCTGTTTTCATTTTAGTTACATTTTTAGTAATTTATGTGTTTGTAATTTCTATTAGCTTACATATATGTATATATGTTTTTGTAATTTCTATTAGTTTATATATATATACAGTGGGTACGGAAAGTATTCAGACCCCCTTAAATTTTTCACTCTTTGTTATATTGCAGCCATTTGCTAAAATCATTTAAGTTAATTTTTTTCCCTCATTAATGTACACACAGCACCCCATATTGACAGAAATATTTAAGTTTTCGTAGTTTTAGTACTTTATTTAGAACATTTTATATTAGTTAGTTGCCATGGCTAATTTAGTTCAATTTTTAAGCTAATAATTATATTTGATTGTATTTTAGCTTTATTTCAATTATCAAATATTATATTTAATAGACTTAGTTTTTGTTTTAGTTAACAATAACAACACTGTTGACTACGTGACTAATGGGACATGATTTTATACATGAGTTTTTTTTAATAATTTGTAATTTACTATTTATTTATTCTGTTGTCCTGCACATTTCCTATTTTTCTGAGCATAGGTAGTTTTTTTTTCTTTTGTCGTGTTTTATCTTGCTTTATCTTCTTTTATCATGTTTTATCTTGAGAAAAAGCTCAGGCAAAAAAAAGTATAATGTTGCATCAATCCACAATAGAAATATTGTAAACTTTTTTTCATCTAAATAACTCTGGGCAAATAAAATATGTACATTAGATTTTTAAAGATCCCTGCTTTCAAACAGATAAGCGTTGGTGAGTCAAATACAGCAATGATGAACGCCTTGATGCTGCTGCTATGACAACACTTTGCTTTCAGGGCCGGTTAAAGGCAATGACAGTGTCAATGACATTTCAAAGGCATTTCTATTCAGTGTTGACTCATCTTTCTTTATGGACACACCCTTGAGTTCCTTTCAAGGATGAATTAAGGATATTGTCAGGCTAATGATGTTGTCACCGCCTTACTTTGATTTGTGTCTGTTTGCATTTGGTTCCTCTCATGTAAATTTCCTTATTCCCACTGTCTGTTTTAATGAACATACCTTTGCCTACTACGTTGATGGAGATAAACCTGGTGGCATTGGTGCGGTACTCGTAATTGGAGAATACAAGGGTGCGGTCGAAGAAACATCGATAGGTGCCGGTGTCGTTGAAGGTGACGTTAAGGATGTAAATTGAGCCGTCCTGCACATCACGAGTTTTTTTACTGCCGTTCCAGGCTAGGCGTTCATCGAAGCGGTCATTCATTATGTAGCCTGTCATGTCTGCATAACTGTAGATCTAATTGTAAGAAAAAAGAGCTCTTATTAGCTTGTGAGACTGCTATGACAAATAACCAGTGTGAAGGACACAGTATCTATGCAGCACCCAAAAATTCTCCAGTACTTTGTGTCTCTAAAAATAGCTGTTAAAAAGGCACAAGGTCAGTGGTTGACTGTTGTCTTTGTCTGTATTTTATAGTGATGTGTCGTTCAATTTGAACGAATCTTTAATATGACTCTGGAACATCGAGTTGTCTCAGCGAGGGGTTCGTTCATTTCGTGTTGACTGCGTATGCGCAACATCCTATTGGTTCTTTACAGGAAACAGAAATGATTAGTTCACCTCTCGAATCTTCGGGTTGGGGTTCGAGTCATTCGTTCATCCCGTGACAGCCCCATAGACTAGAGGCTATGCAGCCTGTACCGAAAAGAGAAATGATTAGTTCACCTCCCGAGTCTTCGAGTCTGAGTCGTTCGTTC
>NW_015628411.1:463601-477193 GCF_001515625.1 Sinocyclocheilus rhinocerous
ATGGCTGCAATATAACAAAGAGTGAAAAATTTAAGGGGGTCTGAATACTTTCCGTACCCACTGTATATATATATATTTTTTTTTTTTCCTATTTCTATTTAGCTTTATTTTTTATATAAATTTATATTTATTTAAGTTTTCGTAGTTTTAGTACTTTATTTAGAACATTTTATATTAGTTAGTTGCCATGGCTAATTTAGTTCAATTTTTAAGCTAATAATTATATTTGATTGTATTTTAGCTTTATTTCAATTATCAAATATTATATTTAATAGACTTAGTTTTTGTTTTAGTTAACAATAACAACACTGTTGACTACGTGACTAATGGGACATGATTTTATACATGAGTTTTTTTTAATAATTTGTAATTTACTATTTATTTATTCTGTTGTCCTGCACATTTCCTATTTTTCTGAGCATAGGTAGTTTTTTTTTCTTTTGTCGTGTTTTATCTTGCTTTATCTTCTTTTATCATGTTTTATCTTGAGAAAAAGCTCAGGCAAAAAAAAGTATAATGTTGCATCAATCCACAATAGAAATATTGTAAACTTTTTTTCATCTAAATAACTCTGGGCAAATAAAATATGTACATTAGATTTTTAAAGATCCCTGCTTTCAAACAGATAAGCGTTGGTGAGTCAAATACAGCAATGATGAACGCCTTGATGCTGCTGCTATGACAACACTTTGCTTTCAGGGCCGGTTAAAGGCAATGACAGTGTCAATGACATTTCAAAGGCATTTCTATTCAGTGTTGACTCATCTTTCTTTATGGACACACCCTTGAGTTCCTTTCAAGGATGAATTAAGGATATTGTCAGGCTAATGATGTTGTCACCGCCTTACTTTGATTTGTGTCTGTTTGCATTTGGTTCCTCTCATGTAAATTTCCTTATTCCCACTGTCTGTTTTAATGAACATACCTTTGCCTACTACGTTGATGGAGATAAACCTGGTGGCATTGGTGCGGTACTCGTAATTGGAGAATACAAGGGTGCGGTCGAAGAAACATCGATAGGTGCCGGTGTCGTTGAAGGTGACGTTAAGGATGTAAATTGAGCCGTCCTGCACATCACGAGTTTTTTTACTGCCGTTCCAGGCTAGGCGTTCATCGAAGCGGTCATTCATTATGTAGCCTGTCATGTCTGCATAACTGTAGATCTAATTGTAAGAAAAAAGAGCTCTTATTAGCTTGTGAGACTGCTATGACAAATAACCAGTGTGAAGGACACAGTATCTATGCAGCACCCAAAAATTCTCCAGTACTTTGTGTCTCTAAAAATAGCTGTTAAAAAGGCACAAGGTCAGTGGTTGACTGTTGTCTTTGTCTGTATTTTATAGTGATGTGTCGTTCAATTTGAACGAATCTTTAATATGACTCTGGAACATCGAGTTGTCTCAGCGAGGGGTTCGTTCATTTCGTGTTGACTGCATATGCGCAACATCCTATTGGTTCTTTACAGGAAACAGAAATTATTAGTTCACCTCTCGAATCTTCGGGTTGGGGTTCGAGTCATTCGTTCATCCCGTGACAGCCCCATAGACTAGAGGCTATGCAGCCTGTACCGAAAAGAGAAATGATTAGTTCACCTCCCGAGTCTTCGAGTCTGAGTCGTTCGTTCGTTTTTGTCACATGACGTGACCGCAGTATCGGATACAGAAATGAGTTAATAATTTCCAACCTTCCTTACAAACATGCGCGTAGTCATTTTTTTAACTCTTACAGTTACGTGATGTGTTTATGATCTCAATTTTTTTTTTATTTCTTACAAGTTAATTACAACAACGAACAACTCCGATCGGGAGGTGAGGTAAACTAACAAGACTGCATAGCCTGAAGCAATGAATTAATCATTTCTTTTTCTCATAATTTGGCCTTGGTTTATAGTTTTTTTTCTTATTCGAAATGTGATCAATGTCGCGTAAGTAGATGTGTTGGGGAATTTGGCTATTAACGTTTAACACTTTAATTATATTCTGCTGAAATTAATGAAAAAGATTGGTTCATTTTGATGAACGAGATTCAAAGATCTGAGTCAGTAAAATGATCCGAACTTCCCATCACTAATGTTTTACTCTACACTGCCCCCTGTCTACAGAAGAGCACCATCAGCTTAAAGGGATAGATTACCTAGAAATGAAAATTTTGCCATTTACTCACCCGCAAGTTGTTTCGAACCTGTACAAGTTTCTTTCTTCTGCGAAATACAAAAGAAGATATTTTGAAGAATGCTGGTAACCAAACAGTATGGAACAAAAATACTATGGAAGTCAAATGCTACCGTTTTGTCAACAGTTTGTTTCCAACATTCTACAAAATATCTTCTTTTGTGTTCAACAGAAAAAGAAACTTGTACAGGTTTGGAACAACTTGATGCTGAGTAAATGATTACAGAATTTTTATTTTGGGTAAACTTTCCCTTTAATTGTCTTGGAAAAGCTGTAAATGTCATGTGATTTTCAATGTGAGTTTTTCAAAGTCATGTAAATGAGTAAAATATATTTTTATATCATAAAAAATAATAAAAACAATATATTAATATAATAAAAATAATAAACAAGAGAGTTTTGGTCTTTTCTAAAATAGTTCATAGGCTAGATGGTGTTCTTGCACTGAAAAAAAATTTGGTGTAGGAGTTACTTATATAATTTATAATAATTTAAATACTTTTTTACACGATACATTGCTAGTAAATTCCACAAATATTTACAAAAACAACACATTGAATTCAAATTAATTTTTCAAGTAGAAAGACTGAAATAGTATTTTCTTGTAATATGTAGTCCAGTTATCTTTGTTTTATTTGCATGAATCATTGTTACAGTGTAGAAGAGTGCAACATTCAACAGGGATTACATTTATACTTTATTACATTTAATTATCTATGAAATGATTTTATAAATCCTTATCCAGTAGTGTGGAGAGGTCATGGAACTGAATTGGATAAAAAATGTGGAAACCCTGAAAATTGCAGGACATAGAATTTGCTTTGCATTACTTTTAATATGCCAATAATCTCACATTTTTTATTAAATTGTTTATATTAAATATTAAATAATATTATAAAGTGTATAAGTAGCAGCTAATTGTTCTAATGGCAAAGGACTTAAACTGCCTTCCTCGTGAAGTGTCCACATATTCCGCTCGGGAATGTTCCTTGCTGAAAATGGTGTGCAGTAATTCACTTCTGACCACAAAGACCATCATAAAAAATGCATGATCTTGGCTTTGCATAAAAAATGCAACAGTTTTAGATCTGCTTTGGGGTTTAGATATTTTTTTTTTTTACCATTTACCATTATTTTGTGCATTTTTCACGCAGGCACACGGCTGTACTATAGCTCTTGGACAAAAAAAGGGGTTTAAAAAAGCAACTGCGTGATGCAATTAATTTTGGCAATGCATCGTGTGCAGCTTAAAGGTCCCCTGAAATGCTTAGAAACACGCAGCGTTACTCTGTGTTGACGTCATTTTAACTGAAACAGGAAGACATCTTCTAAATGCGAATTTTGTCACTGTTTTGGAGCACACTGCCTTATAGATAACCTTAAGACTAACATATTGATACTAACACCCAAAAAACTTTTTATTTTGATTTCATGGGGACTTTAAGCTGTAATGCATGGTCTTTGGTCTCATACTCACATATGCAAATTCACTCTCGCCTTTGGCCATGAACCACCAGTCCACTGTGGCAGAGGCCAGTACTTCTCCTCTCATCTTGCAAGAGATACAGCCTAATTTGAAGCCTCGACCCATCACTGCCTCCGTGTCCGAGTCCACCTCCACACATGCCCCATGGCAGAGCCAAGCTACAGGAAGAACAAAACATTCAGTGACAGAAACATCTGCTTGACTTCATAAAACACTCTATTAAGTCTTAACGATGCCCACTTTTTTGTTTTGAACTGACAGGCATTAGTATGTCTAAATCTTTTTATTTATTTTTTGCATGCGTTCCCATTTTTTGGGGAATTATGCATGCTGGCTGTTTTAGTTCAAGAAGAGCATTTTCTTGCACGCTTTATTTCTACTCATGAAAACTGACTATGCATTAAAATAGTTCAAATTATCTGTGATCTCAGAGCACAGTATTTGCTTTTTTTTATTTTTTTCTTGTCCTAACAGAAAAAAAGCTTTGAGGGGAAATAAATTGTTAGCGGTGAGCTATGATCCTTTTTTCGAGTCATTAATCTATTTTCATATATAGATGCAAGTCTCTATATATGCCAGGAAGTCGCAAACACTAGCAAAAAATAACACACCTGATATTCCAAGTATCTTTCTCTCACACTTCACCCTGCAGTTTCCACAGAGACATCTGCATCGCTTTCAACCAATGATCTTTTTGTAATTCTGACCTCTGGAGAAGTATTTATATATGTGCAATGAGATGAGGGACAGGAAACATCGCACACACATCAATCACAGCTACAGATTTACATTATTAACTAGAGTAATCCTGCCGGACTTTCTGCGATTTAGATTTTTTACTTCACTGTAATACTCAGGAAAACAACATTTACAATTTGCTTTTGATGGCTGAGAGGAAAGGAGGAAGGAGAAAAAGAGTAAACATTTTAGCCACATAAACTGGAAGACAAGAGAGGAAGAAAACAAGAGAGAGAGAAAGAGGGAGACAAGAGTTAAACGTTTTCAGCGTTACATCCATCACATCACTGATCATCATTGACAGATTATTGATTTATTGGCTTCTGATTGGCTGCAGAGAGGAAGAAGAAGGGTAGATTGGGAGGAAAGACAATTATCATCATAGATATCCTACAGTTTTGGAGGAAAGGGGAGGAAGGGTATAAACACATGCTGACACACTCCTAAAAACAAGCAAACCAATAAATGGCTGAGATATAAATTTGATACTTTAAAAAAAAATAAAAACACTAAAAACTGCAATTAATTAATTTAATGAGGCATCACACCTTTGTAATGTACAGTATGTCAGTGGATTTCAATTTTGAGATTTGCTAAAGATTCCACCCAGGTAACAAAAATATATTCTAAGAACGTTTTGCTAATGTTCCCATTAAGTTATATAAACGTTATTTCTGAATGTTCTCTTTTTAATGAGAGTATCCTTTTTTAAATGTGACCCTGGACCACAAAACCAGTCTTAAGTGTAAATTTTTCAAAATTGAGATTTATACATCATCCGAAAGCTGAATAAATAAGCTTTCCATTGATGTATGGTTTGTTATAGGATAGGACAGGATATGAATATTTGGCTGAGATACAACTATTTGAAAATCTGGAATCTGAGGGTGCAAAAAAATCGAAATATTGAGAAAATCGCCTTTAAAGTTGTCCAAATGAAATCCTTAGTACGGTAGCCGAGAAGTGCAAAACAAATCACAATTCTGAAAACAAAATAACAAATTACAAACGCAAATGCAAGTCTAAAAAACTAAATAACAATTCAGAAAACACAACAACAATTCAGAAAACATTATAACAAGTCAGAAAACACAATGACAAATCAGACAAACCGGAAGAGGTAGGTATAGTTTGAGACAGCGCCATTGGTTTGGGATTACTCACCGCTGACTGGACGAGACATCTGTCAATCAACGTATACAGGAAGAACCAGCCGAAGAACAGCAGAGTCGTGGTAGAAAGTTCGGAGATGGTATTAAAGTAGCTCAGTTTAAATGTATTGTATGAATTGCCCTTACTATGGAATAAAAAATACGGAGTGTCTATTTACACTTAGTGCAAATAGAAAGGGCAAAACGGCAAAAGGCGGGATCGAACCTGGGTCGATCGCGTCAAAAAGCCAAAGACACGTGCTTATCCATCTGCGCCACTGGAGCTGGTAGTTTACAGCCACTTTTAACTAAATGTAAATATACACTCCATATTTTTTATTCCATAGTAAGAGCAATTCATACAATACATTTAAACTGAGCTACTTTAATACCATCTCCGAACTTTCTACCACGACTCTGCTGTTCTTCGGCTGGTTCTTCCCTGTATACGTTCATAAAAGAAAAATCTATGATTTTGACCCATACAATGTATTTTTGGCTATTGCTACAAATATCCCCGTGCAACTTAAGACTGGTTTTGTGGTCCAGGCTCACAAATGTTTTTTAAAAAATTCTTCTAGGTTATGCAACCGTTAGAGAAAACAGTAAGGGAACTTTCTTTTTGAGAACATTATGAGAACGTTAGTTTTGAATGTTCTCTGGGCGTTCTGAAACAAGTAGTAACGTTTAAAAAAACGTTAAAGAATCCAACTAAAATGTTTCAGAAAAACCATTGTATAACCATCGTAAAAAAAACAAACAAAAAAACATGTATAAATAACGTTTTTTTTGTGCTAATGTTTTGAGAATTTCATTAAAGACCAGATAATCAGATAACATTCTATTAATGTCACTGGAGGAACGTTTGTTCATAACTTTGAGAGTCTTGCTGGAACAATTAGCCAAAGTTCTTAGAACATTCCCTGTTACTTGGGCATTTTACAGTGATTTCAATCTATTATTGTTTTTAATGATTAACTGCGCAGTAGAATGTTTTCTTTCTTTTGACGTGCATACAAGTGTAACGCTTATTGGAAAAGAAAAAATGTAGAATGAGGACTTTCCATCGGTTGTTGATTAGATTTTGAGGTGTGAGCATCGCACTCAAAAGTGAATGTGAGCTTGCAGTCGATTGCAAGAAAATGTAGAGGGGTTTAAGCAGACCGATTGGAGAAGTACGACATGCGTCACAAAAAGATCAATAACATGCATTTACAAAACAGATGAAGGGTGAATTTTGATTTCATGCTGACTTTAGATGACAGCAAAAAAGATCTGGGGATTTTTAGGAATCGAAATAGGCAGATACATCAACGAACACTATAAAGTGTGGGATGGAAGGAGACATTGCCCTTTAAAAGCAAAGGAGGGACAGTATATGCACAATAAGATGACCTCAGATCTGTCAAAAATTCCCTTCTACACTTCTATCAGTCACTGCAGCGGAAGAGAGTTATTACATAACCCCTTTTTACAGATTATGCAATTTATTCCAGATTAGACTGCACAATGGGCGCTTAATCCTGGGACAGAATTAATGCATTAAAGAGTTGAATTAAGCGCTTTTAACAACTCCTTCATGATGCATTTTTGGACGGAAATGTGAGAGACCAACACTTTTGCAAATGCTTTTACCCATAGCAACTTTTCATTCAAGGAAACATTTGATCAGTTCATGCATTTCCTGGGAATTGAACCCATGACCTTGGTGTTGTTTGCTCTACTGTGGTGCAATGAGACAAACAAAGATAGAGAAGAAAAAGCCTTTTGAGAGCTGATTCAGGCTTTCTACATGAAAACAAGCAACCGGGGACAACGTTTCCATGCCAGCCAGCAGTCTCAAACTGTATAGCAGTGACGTATACAGTCTGGCCTCTTGGGAAATGGCAAAGATCTGTGACAAACACAGAGCTCCAGGGTAGAGACTTTCCATAGAAACAAGGGCTCTTTGATATGTCGCCCAATATGTGATATCATGTTGGCCAGTATTTTAGTCAGTGTGGTCTAACAATCGTCCTATTGAATCCAAATGTTCTCATCTCCATCCACTCCAGTTTTTAATCGAATCTCTAAAATGAATCCACAATGAGCGATTCTATTGGTGACCCAATGGTCAAGGGTAAATGGCAAACAGCAGTGATATTTCCCCAGGCGACTAGATCTAATGACAAAGCCTGTTCTTTTTTAGCACTAAGACTGTTTTTCCGCATCCATTCTTGAAACTGGGATGACGAGTGGGCTGCGCTGCAGTTTCTCTTTTCCTCATGCAATTGCCATTTCCTCAACTTCTCAATGTAACCGATGTGAGCTTTAAATATTAAACCAGCGAAAGACGTCGTTTATACATTATGTCCTTGTGTGCCCATGCCCAGATTTAGCATTCACATTCTCTGCGCCCTCCCCCACCATCTCATCCTCTTTCTGACGCGCGCATTCAAACACAACTTTTCTCATACACACGTCAGTTATCCACAGTGCCAGACCCGTGCGTGCACAAAACTTGCATCAGAAGGAGCATGACAGCGCTACACTGTAAAAAAAAAATTCCCCCCCCCCAAAATAGAGAATGTGCTGGCAGAAAATTACCGGGACATTTTCCTGTAAGTTTGCGGACATTTCCTTCAACTCTAAAACGGAAAATTCTGAAGATTTACATTAACTTCGGTACCATTAACGGACAATCTGTTATGCAGAAATTACTAATTTATTACTAAAATTATAGCATATCCTTAGTAGCAAATAAATCCAGCACAATATATAAAAATTGAACATGGTTTATTTTTACCTTATATAAACTTTCTTAGTGATGCATTCAATGGCTTTTGTTTGCCTTAAACAGGTTAAGTCGAAAAGATTATATGACATCAATTAATTGAACAATGTGCAAAGCACCAATGAAAAGTGCTTGTACTGTGGAAGACTTGTAAGCTTTAATCAGCAACAGGCAGAATTAAAAAAATAAAACATGATTGGTATAATTTACCACAAAAGTGTAAGAATGGATTCCCCAAACCTCAAATCCGACTTTAAAATGAAACTTTGACCTGTCTGATCTTCGTGAATAATGGCGCCTGGTCTTGCACTGTTTTCGTGCCGATATCGACTTAGGTTCTTATTCCCACAAAGCGTAAGAATAGCTGTAAAAGCCAAATACTGCTGATTCGGCTGCAAATCTGCTTAGAATACAAAGACCTCGCTCCTCATTGGTTTGCCTGTTTCTATAGCCTCTGTTTTTAACCTCTGTTAAATTATTAATAGCCATCTTCTTTCTACCCCAAGCCTTTCTTGGCTGTTTGAATGGGTCTAATCAGCAAAATAGCCATACTGTCTGCTAATGCTCAGTGGCGATGTCTTGACAGTTGGTCAGTAGATCCATTATAGACTGCTTGATCAGCAAGACATGCTTGTTTAAAGGGATAGTTCACCCAAAAAAGAAAATTCTGTCATTCTGTCAGAAAGCTCTCGGATTTCATCAAAAATATCTTAAAGGGGTCATTAAAGCATGTCAACATATTCTGTTACACCAAATACACAAAATAATGATCTTTAAAAAGGCATCATATGACCCCTTTAATTTGTGTTCTGAAGATGAACGAAGGTGTTAGGGGTTTGGAACGACATGAGGGTGAGCAATTAGTGACAGAATTTTCATTTTTGGGTGAACTATCCCTTTAAATGATATATTATAATACATTTGCCATTTTTTTAATCATATGTTTTTAGCACTATTTATCACTGTTGCACATACTTACGGTTAAGGAGTTTGTTCATCGGGATCCACTGATATTAAAATGAAAATGCTGGTTGATATGAAACTTCAAATATTATAAACTTCAAATATAAATTCCATTAAAAATAATCTATAATAAAATTCTATACTATTTTGTGTGTATATATATATATATTTGTTTTATTTTATTTTATTTATTTATTTATTTTATTTGTTGTCCATTAGGATTTTCATTAAAAAATAAATTAATAAATTACAAATGACCTGTATTAAATTTCTATACAGTTTTGTTTGAATAACATAATTATATTTTTTTTATTCTAAAATATGTATAAATAAAAAAAACTAAATCATTTTCAAAGTAGATTTAGTTATCATGACATTCAAATGTACAGTATTCATTTCTGTATTCATTTTGATATTTGCTCAAATTTACATTTATCAGTGTTATTAAATTATTAGTGTCTTCATACTTTAACTTTAAGAGAGTGTTCCTTAAGAACTACTGAACCCTCGCTGCCAGCTAATCATCAGCGTCCAGTAACATGCACACACCTAACAAACATACATTGACATCCACAGCATCGTCCATCACCAATCCAGACAGTCTAATCTTACACTGCTGGCACTCCTGGAGTACAGTGTTTAGAGCAGGATATGATACAGCTGTTAAACAGTCGGTGAAACTGTTATCACAGGAGTCTGCTGAGATTGGTGGAGACTCGCACAGTGTGAGCAGCACACGGAGACTGTGATAATGTCAGGTCCTGATTTCTATTAGTCTTTATTTAAACCATCTGGATGCTGTAACACAGTACAACACTAAATAATGGAATCCACAGCAATATAAGATATCCACTGTGAGACTGCACTTGTCTTTGTTGATAAAAGCAATGCTCTATATTACTTTTGTTTAATAAATTGTCAGTAAATGGACATCATCTTCACATATCTATATATATAACATAATGGACATATCTGCACGGGCACTTTACCAACTCTAATAATGTAAGTGATACACTATTATTCAAATATCATGTTTTTGTAAGAAGTCTCTTATGCTCACCAAGGCTGCATTTATTTGATCAAGTACAGTAAAAACAGTAATACTGTAATATATATTTAATATTCAAAATGCCTGTTTTCTATTCTAAATATAATTTTTAATGTAATTTATTCCTGATGGCAACGCTGATTTTTCAGCAGGCATAACTCTAGTTTTCAGTGACGCATAACCCTGCAAGAATGATTTCTTATTATTATCAATGTTGAATACAATTGTGCTGTTTAATATTTTTTTTGTAAAAATTGTGAGACATTTTTCAGGATAATTTAATGAATAGAAAGTTCAAAAGAACAGCATTTATTTGAAACAGAAATTTTGTAGCAATTATATAAATACATAAACAATAAATTACCTATATTAAAATTATATACTGTTTTGTGTAAATACAAAATATTTTAATAAAAAATATAATGTAATTATTAATGCAATTAATTATTATTAATGCAATTTAAAAGTCACTTTTGATTTTAATGCATACTTGCTGAGTAAAAGTATTCATTTCAGTTTAACAAAAAAGAAAAAAAAAAAAAAAAAGCATACTACTAACACCTACGGTAGTGTATGGCAAAGAGATAAAGGCAATCTATATTTCAAGTCTTTTGAAGCTATGGAATTGTAAAGAACAAACCGAAGTTTGTGTTGTATTTATTAGTATTCTTCTCTGTAATATATATTTAATATTAAAAATGCCTGTTTTCTATTCTAAATATAATTTTTAATGTAATTTATTCCTGATGGCAACGCTGATTTTTCAGCAGGCACAACTCTAGTTTTCAGTGACGCATAACCCTGCAAGAATGATTTCTTATTATTATCAATGTTGAATACAATTGTGCTGTTTAATATTTTTTTTGTAAAAATTGTGATACATTTTTCAGGATAATTTAATGAATAGAAAGTTCAAAAGAACAGCATTTATTTGAAACAGAAATTTTGTAGCAATTATATAAATACATAAACAATAAATTACCTATATTAAAATTATATACTGTTTTGTGTAAATACAAAATATTTTAATAAAAAATATAATGTAATTATTAATGCAATTAATTATTATTAATGCAATTTAAAAGTCACTTTTGATTTTAATGCATACTTGCTGAGTAAAAGTATTCATTTCAGTTTAACAAAAAAGAAAAAAAAAAAAAAAAAGCATACTACTAACACCTACGGTAGTGTATGGCAAAGAGATAAAGGCAATCTATATTTCAAGTCTTTTGAAGCTATGGAATTGTAAAGAACAAACCGAAGTTTGTGTTGTATTTATTAGTATTCTTCTCGGTTAGAGCTTTATCATTTCAATCTCCATTCTGCATATTCAACCTAGCGCATGAAATATAAAATTTTAGTCTGTAGTTGTTTTTTTTTTTTGGTGTTTTCTGTCCTTTTTTGAGCTTGAAAGACATGGTCCCTAAATATTCCTTACAAATATTCTTCATAACAATAACGACAGGATTGTACATTTTGGGTTGACTGTTCCTTTAAGGCTCAGCAATGGCAAGCAGGTCATAGTAAGCCATCACCATTGTGCCCTTGAAAGGCATTTAACCTCAGGATTCTCCAGGGGGAATATCGCTGTAATACATGTTTGATGCCATTATATGGTGACATTGCCATTAAATTCCAGAAACAATTTACATGGGCCATAATCGATGGCAATTCTGTTCAATCAGATACTGTAGTTTGGACATTCTGAGTCTGTATAATACAAGCAGATCACAGGCAACCACAGGGGACTTTCTTTCAGTCTCTCACACTTTCATTCTCACACATGGTCTATTTTTCTGTCCATCTGCCCATGCTCACTGCTCTGTTTCATCTCCTTTAAATAAAAGCGGTTCCTTAAAGACCCTTAAAGTGATCCTGAGAGATGACTTACTGTACCAATAAGTACAGTTGTGTAACAGTTCTCTTTTTGAGCTTTCACATCACATTTAATTTTAACCTTCTGCTCCAACATTTTTTACTCCTTCCTTAAGGCATATGTAACATCAAGTATTAAGGAAATATTACATTTTGATAGATTGATATTATCAATGCAATCATAAATGCAACAGTTATAAATATAAGCTTAATCATCTTTGTGAGTCGCTCAATAAATTACTGCAATAAAGCACAGTTCATCATGTAAAAAGATGAAATTTACGTTTCTTAGCAGACCTTTTTTTACCACTTACAAAGTGTGTGTCATTGCAGTATGTAAGGAGAATTAGCATGCAAAATATGAAAGACTTGCACTGGTTCAACATATGAAAACAGGTGTAACATTTAAGCAGCTGATAGCTGGTGGTTTACATAACTTGCCACTAGTACAGGAAATACAGATATCCTCATAATGGGCGTCCCAACACACGACATGAGGGGAGATACAAATCCTCACTGCGTAAACTAGGACATCTAATGCATAACTGACAACACCTGTTCCCCCGAGAGCGATTTATTTCATTCACTGGCCTTCTTACAGTCACAGATGAAAGATATTCAGGCTATGCATGAGTGCTAACAGCCACACATTTTGGATACCCACCACAAATCTAACACAAAACAAAGCATTCACAACCAACTAGAAGATAATAACAGCTTGTGACAGAAGCAGCCAAGCTTTGGGCAAGAGCTATATTACAGTCTCGACCTCCCTGATCACACACGGCTCCATTTTAGCGCCAACACACGCTCTACAAACAGTGACAGCTGGTTTGGGTTTTTACTCAGGAATCCGGGAACCCAAAAACCCATAAACACACCTACTGTGAAGACATACCACTACTGAACAGGTGCTAAATTGCTTTTCATGAAGCAATTAATGTCACTTCAGTTGCATAATTTTTTTAAATATAATATCTAATAATTCATCACAAATGGCTCTGGCAAGAATACATGTGCTACTTCTTGTGATAATAATAATAATAATAATGTGATTTTCAAATATAAATATGTATATACATTTGTATATAAATAACTGAATATATACTGTATATATAATCAATATATTTAAAATAATATATCCATTACATATGTATACACACACAAATGATATAAAAAATTTAAATATGAATAACAAAAATAAAATGTGTGTGATTATATGTATGCATGTATGTAAAAAATGTAATTGTTTGTTATTATAGTGTATATATTTCTATATTTTGTTATTATAGTGTATATATATCTATCTACACAATATATTAAAATATATACACATATATATGATATATAAAAGTAAATATAAAATTATAAATATAACATTTAAAAA
>NW_015628411.1:477435-486540 GCF_001515625.1 Sinocyclocheilus rhinocerous
AAAATATAAAACATATAAAAAAAAAAAATAATAATAATAATATATATATATATATATATATATATATATAAATTATAAAATTGTGTAGATAGAAATAGATTTTTTATTAGTGTATAATGTTCGTCGTTATTCCTATCTATCTATCTATCACATGTTCAATGTTACGCTTAAGAAACTCACCGTGTGTTAAACACAACAGCACAGGGACCCACAGAAGACACAGTGCAGACATCCTCACAGATGATAGGTGCTGCTTTCGGAGTCGTGTCTCTGTCTTTCACACACACACAAACAAAACACAGGCTTAAACTGAAAAGCAGGAGGTCTTGGCAAGTAGTCCACAGCGAGACAGGAGCTCTGTGAAGGAAATACGTCTTCTGGATCTGAGAACAGATGAGCTTGACAGTGTAGAAATGATGGTGGGGAGATGATGGTGGGCTTCACTCTTAGTTCAGACCCTGATGATGTTTCCTCCTGTCCTTCTAGTCTGGTGGGAGATGAGTGTTGAGGAGCAAGGGAGACCAATGAGGGAGTATCAGAGATGTGACGCCCCTCAGTTCAATAAGTCCAGGCACAGAGTATTCAGTTACTCCATGAAAGAAAAAAGAGCTGAGATGCCAGACTCAGGTTTCAGTCAGTAACACTTCTTCTTGACCTATTTATATGTTAGCAAGTACTTTCTTAATAATGGATATTAATACACTTTTTAGAGATAAAATACTCTGATCAGTACCTAATCTGATTTCTAAAATATATATGGTGATATATTCACTAAACAACAACGTTTTCTTGACAGTGGAAGACTTTGAGCTGAGGTTTGTGATTGATTTAGAATGAGAAATGTATGCAGGTAATGGAAGACAAGTGACATTAAATAAGAATTTTGTATTATAAATTTATGTTACACATCAGCTGGCTGATTTAACCTGAGAAAAAAATATTTTAAGTGACGTAATGTTTGCCACAGTGAGTTTGAAATGTAAAATGAATCTTAATGATTATGTGTCTTTGG
The DNA here is from genome assembly GCF_001515625.1 of Sinocyclocheilus rhinocerous. NCBI lineage: Eukaryota > Metazoa > Chordata > Actinopteri > Cypriniformes > Cyprinidae > Sinocyclocheilus > Sinocyclocheilus rhinocerous. The sequence continues at coordinate 478,448 of NW_015628411.1, forward strand.
CTTCATGCAAACATACATTCAGACATTCCTTTCTACTCTAAATTATATTTATTGCTTATGTATTTTGTGAGTTATTGCTTATGTTAATGTGTGAACATGAGGATAAATCTCTCAGAATCAATTTCAACTTGAAGTTATAGGCTTATAGCCAATTATGAAGAGGAATGACCTGCTAAATGTAGCCTATGCTTTTGCTTTGCATTGCTTTGAGGAAATTCACATTGCATTGTACATAAAATAACAAGATTTAGCAGGCTGCTAAATGAACTTCAACATGCACTGGATTTAATGTTTGTGTCTTTGTCTCATTTAAATAAATGCATATGAAGTTGCATGCTCATAAGTGTTTACTATGACCGGATGTAGTTATGGCTCGTGCCATCTGTTATTTTGCTAAAGCGTCTGTATTTCCAACGGTCAAACATCAAGGCATAGCCTATGTCTAACAGCGAATAATGATCACCAAAAAAATGCTAATAATACATCATTCATGGGCCTGCGTTACATGCGGATGAATTAAAGATAATTTAAATTACATTCCCTAGATTTTTAAACAATATTCAGACGCAACAACATTCTGATGCAAATACCAACAACGTCGACGGTATTTCCCCTGTCAACAGTAATAAACGTGAACTGTAGGAGCTTGTTTTGTGGTTTGAATATTTCTCAGCCTACCGTTACCGATTACCACACGCGTTTATTTAATAAAACGTTCCTTTCCCACGCTTGTCTTCATTCAGTCAGATACGATCCCAAAAAACGGCTTCTCCGTGGATGAAGTCGATTCGCTCGCGCCGTTAAATCATTCCGTCGGTCACGCGAGGTGTTTATTTGTGGGTCACGGAAATTAACCAGATTGTGCTGCTGTCCCCGCATAAATGTTCGGTATAAATTAGAATATGCACAAAATAATCTGTTTGAACCGGAGCACTACACGTTAAGCCATAACGTGGTGCGTTCATTGGCGATATGACACGCTGTAGGGAAGGATGCTGCATTTGGGATAGACTGGGAGGGAGCAGGGAGGGATATGCAGACTGATGCATTGCAGTTGTGGGATAGATGGAAAGAAAGATGTCTGGGGGTTAACATTTCAAGTCGTTATGGCAACGTAAATAGATGGTTTATCGACCTTCGCGTTCATTCACGCTATTTCGGATGCGCAAGTATAGTGCTGAACGTGACGCGTGACGCAAGACGCGTTTTATCTCAAATATTCGTTACATGAAGGTCGGATTATTCGAGAACAGATTATTCTCGGAACTGGCAGTAAAACCATCACGTTAATATTAATAAGCATGACCCTAAATCTCTCTCTCTCTCTCTCTCTCTCTCTCAGACACACACACACACTCATTTTACATTGTTATAAATAAAATGCTTTTGAATCTCTCATGGGGAAAAAATGTGACGTTAAGGGTATCTTGAGTAATAATTAATAATTTGAGGGTTTAATGCCATAACAATAGTGTGAGAAACAGACCGATTCGGTATTCCAGTCAGTGAGGCTGTGAACTCGAGAACCAGTCCGATTCGAAAACGAATTATTCAAATCGGTTTTGTGAATTAAAACTGATTCATGAAAAGATTCGATGTGTCAACAAATTATTCATGTACGAATCGAACATCACAATTATGAACGCGGAAAAAAAGCCAGAAAGAAGAGTAAAGTTTTAGTGACTGATATTTCATCTGATAAAAATATATCATTAATTCGAAAGACTTTGGATACCGCGTGCGAGTGATGTGGATTATTATTTTTTTTGGGGGGGGGAGATTGACAGTCTCAGTCCTCGTTAACTTTTATTAAGAAGAATGGTCAGGATATTCTACAATGCACATTTTGTTTCCAGAAGAAAGTACAGATTTTGAGCGACCTGAGGGTGAATAAATCATTAGGGGCTGAAGGTCAGTTGTAATATAGGTTTCTCACCTCTAGGGGGAACCACACTTTCATTTATGAGGTGAGCCACAATTACAGATGGATTATATTGTAATAGAGCATGGGTACTGAAGCCTGTTAAAATCTCTTCTCTTCAGTTTTTTTTATTTTTACACTGCAGATTCTAGGTAAAATATATATTTTATGTGAATTGCTCTTCCTGTTTAATACTTTGTCTTAACTACATTTTTGTGTGTGTGACGAACCACTTAATTTTTGCAAAACGATTTGTTCTACTTTAATTTGCTTTTTCTTTACGGGGTTAACATATTATGAACAGTTAACAAAACAAAATATTAAACAATGTGTAGCCTAGGCTACTAGATTGTGTGCATTGCATGATTTAAAAAATAAATAAAGTAGATAAAACGCCAATAGAATGAACTCAACTTGACGGGGCTACATTCTATTCTGACATCATAATAGCCATTACACATTACAAAGAATCCTGGTGAAAAGAGCTTCATTTGGTATCTGACTGTTGTGATTGCTGCTTGCTTATCGCTCATTCAAGCCAGTTTTGTTGCTGTTGTTGAGATAATCTTCACTCCAGCATTTCAACATGTGGTGCAAAGACAGAAATACTCTCCAGAGTCAATCTATGCTATGCCTAGGCAAACAGATTTTTGGCAGACCTCCCTTACAATGTGTAGCCTAGGCTACTAGATTGTGCGCATTGCATGATTTAAAAAATAAATAAAGTAGATAAAACACCAATAGAATGAACTCAACTTAACGGGGCTACATTCTATTCTGACATCATAATAGCCATTACACATTACAAAGAATCCTGGTGAAAAGAGCTTCATTTGGTATCTGACTGTTGTGATTGCTGCTTGCTTATCGCTCATTCAAGCCAGTTTTGTTGCTGTTGTTGAGATAATCTTCACTCCAGCATTTCAACATGTGGTGCAAAGACAGAAATACTCTCCAGAGTCAATCTATGCTATGCCTAGGCAAACAGATTTTTGGCAGACCTCCCTTTTTGCCTGAGACTGAACAAAAGAAGCCAGGTGAAAGTCCTCCAGGACGTCACGGGCCAAGACCTCCTACCTATTTAATGGATGTGGCAGAGAGAAATGTCACACAATCTTCATGTGAGTCTGATCTGAAAGCTAATGCTCACCTTTCCTTACCCCCACTGCCTAGTCTTGCAAGTCAATTAGCGAGGGTGGACAAACAAACATGTCTGCATGAATGCCCTGTTGCGGTGTCCACGAACTTGCCTGTTCTAGAACCAACCCATTTTCCTGTGAAACCTCTAGTTGGACAGAACAAGTCAGCTGGACATTTCTTCTTGCCAGAAGCTGACGAGAAGACATCAGTTTCAGATGAAAGACCTCTGGGGCGTCGAGGGTCCAGACCTACTAACCATTTAATGGTCATTGCAAAGAGAAAGGTCAATGACCCTTTATATGAGTCTGATCGGAAAACTACCGCTCACCTCTCCTTTCCCCGGCTAACCAGTTTTGCAAGTCGACCAGCGAGGGTGGACAGACTTACGTCTCTGCATGAATGCCCTGTTGCTGTGTCCACGAACTTGCCTGTTCTAGAACCAACCCATTTTCCTGTGAAACCTCTAGTTGGACAGAACAAGTCAGCTGGACATTTCTTCTTGCCAGAAGCTGAAGAGAAGACATCAGTTTCAGGTGAAAGACCTCCGGGGCGTCGAAGGTCCAGACCTACTAACCATTTAATGGGCATGGCAAAGAGAAACGTCAGTGAACCTTTATACGAGTCTGATCGGAAAACTATCGCTCACCTCTCCTTACCCCGGCTGCCCAGTTTTGCAAGTCGCCCAGTGAAGATGGACAAACGTAGGCCTACGTCTCTGCTTGAACACCCTGTTGCTGTGTCCACAAAAATGACTGTTCTGGAACCAGCCCATGTTCCTGTGAAGCCACTTGCTGGCCCACAGAAAAGATGCAGTGTTGTTGAGGCAAGGAATCTCACGTCTTTTCAGGGTACATTTGACGATGAGGACGTCAAGAGGAAGAGGGCTCAGCCACCAAAAGGATTCCCCTGTTTGGTCAGAAGTTTTGGGGGGGAAAAAATATATAATTAAAATAAATAAATAAATAAAAAATCTATTTGTGCATCAAGGAAATGTTCCTTATTCATGCATCGAAATATTCTTTGTGCATCAAAATTGCTTATTGCCATTGGATAGTCTAATCTAAATAATTTTCTGTATCAAAAGGCAGTAGATTGAATATGACACATTAATTATTTTCAATGATATTATTAAGAGGATATTAGTGAGGAATTTAACTTATGAGTCATTGAGTGGGCAGTTGAAGGTCCCTTTTTGTTGTGCCATGTCTGGTTTAAAAAATGGTCTGTGTTTCCAAGTTACTCCCACACAACTGTGACATGAAAAGATGCCATTTTATATAATAAACATTGAAATAAAACCATTGAAATAGATGAAAATTCTTCATCTTTGGAATCTGAAGTCTGGTTGGTGATTTATCAATAAATGCAATAAAAACAATCAAAAAACAACTGCTCCTTAAATGAATATATTTTGCGCCTTTTCAATCAGGAGAAATTACTCCTTGAACACAAATTTAAAGGCACAGTGCACCTTTTTGGTACCCAATTTCCAATTGTCACACTGTTGGTCTTCATGAGGTACATCTCAAAAACTGTCACTGGAAGTATAATAAACTTGGTGCAGTTCAAAAGTTTGGGATTGGTAAGATTTTAAATGTCTTATATTATTATCAATAATGAAAACAGTTGCGCTACAAAATTTTATGTGGAAGCTGATTTTTTGCCAGGATGCTTTGATGAATTGAAAGTTAAAAGAAATTCATTTATTGTTGACATCTTGTATCAATATAAAATATTTACTGTCACTTTTGTTCAATTTAATGCTACAAAACAGTAGCCTAGTTGGAACGGCAGTTTATGTATGTGTGTTAAAACATATTTCACATAATTCACACGTTGGCGCAATGTATTTGGTATACACGGAACTCTGCAATGAAAGGAGATGAAAAAAGTGGCCTTTAGGACCCGGTGAATATTTGGGGAACTTCACATCAGTTGCTGCAAGCAAACATGGAGGACGGCGGAGTGCTGGTTGAGAAACCTCAGGTGAGACGTTATGTTGTGATTTTAAGTGTTTTACAAAGAGAGGGGTGGCGTACACGCCGGTATTATCTTCAAAAAGTTATAGTCTATGCAAGCAAAACATATATACAGCAAGAACGCAAGTCTAAAGCTTACAATGAACAGTGAAAAGATGCCGATTCATTCAGCTCGCTGCAAATGCTCAGTCATGCCATTCTCTTGACAGCGGCTAGCGTTAGCATGTGTGCGCCCCAAAATAACAGAAGAGTAACGTTAGTGATCATTACGAATATGCAGAGTTTAAAAACTTTACTTTCGATCATATTTGAATTGTATATGATTATTTTGAACAAAGTTTTTCACGCGGAACATTTATCAGTTGAGCTATTGCCTAGCCATGTAGCATAGCAGTTTATCAGCTATTTAGTACATTTATTTAGTAACTCTTTATAAGAACAATTATTTCGAAGCTTTGTATAACGCTTAACAGAGCGGTAAGTGTATGTACATTAAAATATGAGTCAAAACATATATATTTCACATAATTCACACGTTGGCGCAATGTATTTGGTATACACGGAACTCTGCAATGAAAGGAGATGAAAAAAGTGGCCTTTAGGACCCGGTGAATATTTGGGGAACTTCACATCAGTTGCTGCAAGCAAACATGGAGGACGGCGGAGTGCTGGTTGAGAAACCTCAGGTGAGACGTTATGTTGTGATTTTAAGTGTTTTACAAAGAGAGGGGTGGCGTACACGCCGGTATTATCTTCAAAAAGTTATAGTCTATGCAAGCAAAACATATATACAGCAAGAACGCAAGTCTAAAGCTTACAATGAACAGTGAAAAGATGCCGATTCATTCAGCTCGCTGCAAATGCTCAGTCATGCCATTCTCTTGACAGCGGCTAGCGTTAGCATGTGTGCGCCCCAAAATAACAGAAGAGTAACGTTAGTGATCATTACGAATATGCAGAGTTTAAAAACTTTACTTTCGATCATATTTGAATTGTATATGATTATTTTGAACAAAGTTTTTCACGCGGAACATTTATCAGTTGAGCTATTGCCTAGCCATGTAGCATAGCAGTTTATCAGCTATTTAGTACATTTATTTAGTAACTCTTTATAAGAACAATTATTTCGAAGCTTTGTATAACGCTTAACAGAGCGGTAAGTGTATGTACATTAAAATATGAATATGTATAAATAATATCAGTTTCTTTACAGTCATAAAACTGTTTGAATATGCTTTAATAATGATGTATTTTGCATTATATTATGCTAATTCTGTGTGATAATTAATTTATTGGAACTATTGTAAAATTATATTAAAATCCAGATATTTTGCCTTAATGATGTATTTTGCATTATATTATGCTAATTCTTTGTGATAATTAATTTATTGGAACTATTGTAAAATGATATTAAAATACAGATATTTTATAATAAATCATAATTATAATTATGACTATTTAATTGTGTGTGTTCAAGAAATATTGCCTTGCATTTACATATTTGTGATCTTTCTTTCTTTTTTATTTTTTTGCTCTACAGGATGATGTGCCGGCCCTGCTGCTGAATTCAAGGCCCCAGACCGGCTTGTCTTTCTTGGCTCCTGAACCAGAAGATCTGGAGGATCTTTACAGCAGATATAAGGTTTGTATTTTTGTGAGTTGTTTTTTTATGTGTGTGATTGATATGCTACTTGCATATCACAATACTGACCACTGAAAATTGACTCTACCCTACTTGTTGACACGTAATCACATCCACACTGCAGAAGTTGCAGCAGGAGCTGGAGTTTCTGGAGGTGCAGGAGGAATACATTAAAGATGAACAGAAGAATCTGAAAAAGGAGTTCCTTCATGCCCAAGAGGAGGTGAAGAGGATACAGAGCATCCCTCTGGTTATTGGGCAGTTCCTGGAAGCAGTCGACCAGAATACAGCCATTGTGGGCTCAACCACAGGTACAAGGATTGTTTGGTATACAGGGTTTCTGCGAGTCTTAAAAAGTCTTAATTCGCCTTTTCTCTTTTGAGCAGAAAGTCTTAAATTTATGAAGTCATGGCATTACATGTTGCATGCGCTGCCAAAATTAAAATCTTCCTCAGAGTTTTTGTCTTGTTTTCCAGTACAGCACCTTTAAAGCAAGATACATTTAGTCAAGATGCAAAAAAAAAGATATAGATAAAATTAAGTGCATTTATGCTTAAAACAAGAACAAATATGTCAATGAGGTGTGAACTTTTTTCCCTTTAAATTGATTTGATTTAAGTAGATTTTTCAGATTTTTTCAGATTCTCAGAAAACAAGACTTTGTCATTTGGCTTCAAGTATAAATGTATCTTGATTTAAGTATCTTTAGACGTTTGCGCTGATGAAGAACATTGCGTTGTGATTGGAAGGTACAGAAAAAGTTATTTCCATATTCTAGTGGTTGGGAGCAGAGCTATTCAAGCCATTGTCTATGCTTTGCAAAATAAATTAAAAAGTAATTGAAATGTATTGGACATTTTTTTTTTTTACTTTGAAGTAGGGCTGGGCGATATAGCTAAAAAAAAAATTATCAACGATATAATGTTTCATATCGTTCGGAATCGATAATTATTGACATTTTTTATAACCTTTTTTAAAACAATGAGCAATAGAATTTTTTTTAAAAATTTAACCACTGTATTTTTAAATTAACCCAATTTATTGAGACAAACAACAAATATTTTTTGTTTTAACAGTCAAACACACAATAAAAATTAAACAAATACCTAATTTCTAATGTTTTAAATGCATAAATAGGTTTTAAGGAAACTTTTGTCTTGTCTCCCGAGGCCACAGGAGGGCGCAATGAGCAAAATAATGCAGCACATAATGTCAACGCATGGAAATAACTGTCTATAAAAAAAACGTGCATTACGTCTAAATTAACTCATATAAATCAAATATAATTTCGTAAATTGCATAAAACAATTATGAACAAAACAGTATCATCTATTTACGCATTGCTTAATACAAAGAGCCGAATCGCCCATCACGCAGATTGCATTTAAAAACATAAGAGACGCAGTGAAAA
>NW_015628411.1:487378-490605 GCF_001515625.1 Sinocyclocheilus rhinocerous
ATTTTTTTATTCACAATCTCCTCATCACAGGCAGGCACAGCACTCAATTCAGCATGTGTTCGTGTTTGTGTGTGCTGTCTGCGTCACTCATAGCACGTGCCTATATCGTGTACTATATCGACATTTTTTATATAGTTACCGAAGAAGGTGTACCGTCGATAAATATCGATACCGTTTTATCGCCCAGGCCTACTTTGAAGCATTATACAAGACATTTGCATTTAGAGACCATTTTGACACACTGTTTACCAATCACTTAATTCCTTATTTTCTTTGCTTGGTCTTAAAAAGTTTTAGATTTACTTTCATAAAACCTGCAGAAACCCTGGGTAGTATCAGTTACAGGATTACCAATCTGTTCTAATTTCTGGATTTTCAAAACGGTTAACTTCAATTTAAAATGTATGCCTTGCACTCTAAGTTGTTTTGGATAAAATCATGGCAAATGCTTAAATGTGCCTTTGAAATTTCATGATATTTGTAAATGTTTGTTAGTTAAAACTACATTATTTAGCTTTGTCAGTAATGCTGTGTATTTTTTTTATTTATTTTTTTATTCCTTCAGGCTCAAATTACTATGTTCGGATTCTGAGCACAATCGACAGAGAGCTGCTGAAGCCCAATGCCTCTGTTGCTCTGCACAAGCACAGCAATGCTCTGGTGGACGTTCTGCCTCCAGAGGCTGACAGCAGCATCATGATGCTTACTTCAGGTATTCTCAATCAGTTCCTTGTTTGCCCTTTATTAGGGATCTAGACTGCACCTTATTTCTGAAAAACTGTTGCGGCAACTTTGTTGTGGTCCCTTTTAATGTATTTCTCCTCTATATGACACTAGATCAGAAGCCAGATGTGATGTACGCGGACATCGGAGGAATGGACATCCAGAAACAGGAAGTGAGGGAGGCTGTGGAGCTCCCCCTCACACATTTTGAGCTCTATAAACAGGTGAGTATGTGCATGCAAGTACCTGTAGTGTGTAGCGGTCTTAGTTGTCCACTCACATTCTACTTATGTTCTCAGATTGGTATTGACCCACCCAGAGGAGTGCTCATGTATGGCCCACCTGGCTGTGGAAAGACTATGTTGGCAAAAGCTGTGGCTCACCATACCACAGGTAGGCTAAAGTGTGGTTAGAGGTCTTTCAGCCATTATACCCAAATTTGCTTTATTATTGAACTTTGAAGTTCATTTCTGAACACAGATGGAAATAAATAACTAGATCAGAAGCACATGATTATATTACAACTTTTATAATTGTGTTTTAATGTTCTGCAGCGGCCTTTATTCGTGTGGTGGGATCTGAGTTTGTGCAGAAGTATCTCGGAGAGGGTCCACGCATGGTGCGAGATGTTTTTCGACTGGCCAAAGAGAATGCCCCAGCCATTATCTTTATCGATGAGATTGATGCGATTGCTACCAAGCGCTTTGATGCACAGACTGGAGGTATGCATCCCTTTCAGGTTTTATAACTACATATATGTATGTATGTTTGTGGGTCAAAGACGAAAAAGGGTTTAAACATAAAAACAATACTGCTTTAAATTGTTGTTGTTTTTCCCCCCAAAAAATAAAAAAGTTTTCTGTTTCATGTAATTGTAATTGTATTTTTGTTTTTGTTTTTCTGAGCAAAAAATAAATAGCATACATTTTCCACTGATTTACAGAAGACACCCACTAAAATGTCATTCAGTGTAACACTCTTGTCAGGCATATTTACAACAAAAATCAATTTATGATACTAATTACTAATTACTTTCACCCCAAATACTAATTAGTTGTTATTTAACATTTTTTAAATTTGCCACTATCCTAGGTTTTGCCCATTTGTCAGTAAGAATTTTTTACTAATTTAAAACCCAATAAAATGTAATATGCTCACTTATTCTGTTATATATTTTAATATGTACAGGGCAGAATATGCATGTTGTTTGAATTTTTACGTAACTATAAGTGTTACACTAAATGACAATGGAACATTATTTCAACCAAATTTTGACATTTTATTCTCCAAAAACTTATTTGAAACCTTAAAAGTAGACACTTTACTTACATTTAATGTGCTTTCTATGGACATAAAACCACTTTTGTACATTTCTTTTGTTGCGGACATCTTAACGCATTTGACCCTTACACACTTTTTTTTGCATTTTATGATATTTCATAAACACCAAATCAGCATATTAGAATGATTTCTGAGGGGGCTTGTGACACTGAAGACTGGAGTAATGATGCTGAAAAATCGTCTTTGCCATCACAGAAGTAAATTTTAAAATTGGAAAAAATAGGAAGTAATTTTAAACTACAATTATATTTCACACTCGCAGTATTACTGTTTTCGCTGTATTTTTATCAAATAAATGCAGCCTTGCAAGGTGAGCGTATTAGACTTCTTACAAAAACATTAAATCTTACTGACCCCAAACTTTTGTAAGGTAGATTACATTTCGCACAAACAAAAAATGAAATTGTCGTCATCATGCCTCATTTCACAACGTCCTGAAGGAGACATTTAGGAAAAACTAAACTGTTGTCTTTACAACTTGTGCACTATATTCCAAGTCTACTAATCCCATTGTTTGTTGAAAATCTTTCCTTGGTTTTGTTTGCTCATTATTTTTCTGTTTTATATGTTTGTAGCTGATAGAGAAGTGCAGAGAATCCTGCTTGAGCTCCTCAATCAGATGGATGGGTTTGACCAGAATGTGAACGTGAAGGTTAGAAAAAACATTTTAGTCATTATTTCTTGTTTTTTTTGCTGTGACTGTGTGGTATTATGTTGCACTTCTCCTTCTGTCCTGCTTTAATACGGCCATATAATTCAGCCATTGTTGATGTTGTGTGTCTTTTTTTCCAATTACAGGTTATCATGGCCACCAACAGGGCTGACACACTGGATCCAGCTCTGCTGCGCCCAGGTAGACTGGACCGTAAGATTGAGTTTCCTCTTCCTGACCGGCGACAGAAACGCCTGGTGTTCTCCACCATCACCAGCAAGATGAACCTCTCAGAGGAGGTCGACCTGGAGGACTGTATCCTGACCCTACATGAAGTTTTTCTCATTATGATTACATTTAATCATTTAGAATATTTAATATATTTAAAGTCACTTACAAATGAGGAAAATACAAGGCATTAATCATATAGAAACAAACACTGCCACAAAAAAAAAAAAAAAAAAAATAAATATATAAATAAAGAAAAGGGGTTCCCTTTCGAATGATTAAT
>NW_015628411.1:490673-502201 GCF_001515625.1 Sinocyclocheilus rhinocerous
CGCTGTGTTTTGTTGTGAAAGCGAAACTACTTTGTTTGTTCTTCCAAAAGAGGATGATATCTGCTTCGTCATGCCTAGAGCTGATCCGTGCTGGTCGCTGAGGAAATACTTCAACTTCGCGCTGAGTCCAGCCCGGGGTCGTCACATGGTTGCCGCAGGCATCACAGTATGGTGAGGGGCGTAACATTTCCGTCACACGCTTGAGGAATTCGACCAATCACAACGCACTGGATAGCTGGCCAATCAGAGCACACCTCGCTTTTTCAGACCGATGAGCTTTGTAAAAATCGACGCGTTTCAGAAAGGCGGGGCATAGAGGAGAAACAATGATGTACAGTATGTGGAAAATAATGTGTTTTTTGAACCTTAAACCGCATAAACACATTTCATTACACCAAATACACAAAATAATGTTCTTTTTAGCAATATCATATGACCCCTTTAACATAAATAGCCTTATTTGTGTATTTGTTTTTATTTGTGATCTGAATTTCTTCAAGCATATGTTTTCTGTAAAGATGAACTCTGTTTTTTTGTGTCTGCAGGCTGGTATGCTGGCTGTGCGTGAAAACCGTTACATTGTGCTGGCTAAGGACTTTGAGAAGGCTTACAAGACTGTTATCAAGAAAGATGAGCAGGAACACGAGTTCTACAAGTAGAATATACATAGACTAGATATCGGCATTAGCATTTACCCTGTTTATTTCAGCCTTTATTTGTACGTACAGTGTAATATTGAGGACATAACACTTGAACCTTGATTTAAATCTTCAGGGTTTACACTGCTTGTACTGGGACTTTCAGATTCACATTATATAAAGTATGAATGGATAATCAAACATGTACATCTGGTGAGCATTTTATGTATTCTGTTCAATGTCTCCTCAAAGACAACCATTAAAATATTTTCCATAATGACTCTAAATAAAGATGTTTTTGATAACAACCCTGATGTATGCTGGCAGATAATGCTTTCTGTGTGTTTCTTCACAGAAATTAAAGGGAGATTTCACCCTGCAGGTACTGGTACTTATTTTCAAAAGGTAATTGTTGATACAGGACACATTAATGTTAATTCATGTCTGTCAAGACCGATGCAAAATGCGTACATCTGTTGAGGCTTTTTGACCTTTAATGACCTCGACCTAGAAACAAAACAAAATGGTAGGATTAAATCATAAATATATACATAATACATAATTGTTTGGAATACAAAATAATGTCTGAAGTGAAAATCATAACATTTCAGCAATAATTTAAATGCCAAAACAATCATGAAAATTAATGAAACTGCAAGAAAAAAAAAATAATCTGAAGGTAATATGCAAAAATATCAAACCATTGTAGAAACTGTAATATACCAAATTCCATATAAAAATTTCTGAGTTTGTAAATTGATGAAAAGCTAATTATTAAATCTTAATGTTATATTTAAAAATAAAATCAAAACAAAAAATTATTTAAATACAATTATAAAAAAACGGATTACATATAATTAGCTACTACCCAGCACTGCGTTTAATTATAAAGCACGTGATGTTTGTGAGAAACCTTGTTCTGAGAATGCAATTAAACTTTTTTCAAACCAAACCTTGTTTTGATTCACAAGCATTTCAGTCTCCATTTGTATTACTGACTTTCACCACAAGATGGAGTCTGGTAATAAATAAAATGTGCCTAGATGCTCTCAGTATTACGGAAGTCTTAAGAGGCCATGGATTATGATTATTTTTCTTTCTTGTTTTCTCGTGATCACGACTTAATTATCTCGTGATCTCGACATAAGTTAGCACTGCGTTTAATTATAAAGCACGTGATGTTTGTGAGAAACCTTGTTCTGAGAATGCAATTAAAGTTTTTTCAAACCAAACCTTGTTTTGATTCACAAGCATTTCAGTCTCCATTTGTATTACTGACTTTCACCACAAGATGGAGTCTGGTAATAAATCAAATGTGCCTAGATGCTCTCAGTATTACGGAAGTCTTAAGAGGCCATGGATTATGATTATTTTTCTTTCTTGTTTTCTCGTGATCACGACTTAATTATCTCGTGATCTCGACATAAGTTAAAAAAATTTTTTTTTTTTTTACAATGATTGTTTAAACTGCGTCGTGAGTCTACTGTTGCAGAGAACCATCTTTTAGAGCTGCTTGGATTCAACTCACTTTATTATCCTTATTCGTTTGAAATAAAATGATATATAATTTGTTTGTGATTTTTAGTCTTGTAGGATATGCTGTGATCTCGTGTACGCACGCTTTGGATGCTGTTTGAGAAGAGTATTTATGTGTGAGTGTGTAGGCTATATGTGTGGTTTCCTACAAAGAAATGTAGAAAATACAAAAGATTACAACACTGTATATAACATCACCTAATTAAATTAGCATATACACATTTTTACATATATAAATCACATTTCTTATCAACCTACATATACCCCGGTTTCACAGACAAGGCCTAAGCCTAAAATCACGACTTAATTATCTCGTGATCTCGACATAAGTTTAAAAAAAAATTTTTTTTTTTACAATGATTGTTTAAACACAATGCGTCGTGAGTCTACTGTTGCAGAGAACCATCTTTTAGAGCTGCTTGGATTCAACTCACTTTATTATCCTTATTCGTTTGAAATAAAATGATATATAATTTGTTTGTGATTTTTAGTCTTGTAGGATATGCTGTGATATCGTGTACGCACGCTTTGGATGCTGTTTGAGAAGAGTATTTATGTGTGAGTGTGTAGGCTATATGTGTGGTTTCCTACAAAGAAATGTAGAAAATACAAAAGATTACAACACTGTATATAACATCACCTAATTAAATTAGCATATACACATTTTTACATATATAAATCACATTTCTTATCAACCTACATATACCCCGGTTTCACAGACAAGGCCTAAGCCTAAAATGTAAGTCTGAGCTGTTTCAACTGAAAGAAACTTGCACTGAGTGATCATAAAATATGTCATTGCCCTTGTTTTGTCTCAAGATGTACACCAGTAATGCTTTTTCTAAGGCACATTTATAAACAATTACTTAAATGTCCTAATTGAAATATGGCCTAATCCTGGCTTAGTCTATAAACCCTGTCTGTGAAACCAGGCCTTAATGGTTAACAATAAAGATTAAAAATAAGGACAAGATGCACATTAAATAAGCCGTTGAAGCGCGTCCTAGATAAACAACATCCCCGCTTATTAACTAAAAATAATGTACTTCAAAGATGCACAAATAAAGATATAGGTGCAAACACAAAATACAGTGAGGTCAACCTTGGTTTTAATAAGCAGTTAGTTTATCACACGGAACCTGGTGTGATAACTGTGATGAGTCATGCATCTATAGCACAAACAGACAAATAATCATATTGATTCAAGCATTACATGTATGAGTTAGTTAAATGTCAGTAATGAACAATACTGCACAAATTATAGCGATCACGAAGAAGGTCCTAATTCTGTCCCAAACGCGGACAGTAAAGTGGATATACAGTAACACCCCATCTGTTATATTCAGTTCTGTACTGCCACCTGTTGGCGCAGTTGTGTAACTTAGAGAACAACTTTTGATATGTCGAGATCACGAGAAAACAAGAAAGAAAAATATTAATAATGCATGGCCATCCTTTTAGGACTTTCGTACACTTTTGTGCAGTACAGTTCACTTATCGGTGCCCACAGTCATTTATCTTATGATTGCCAAATGTAGGCTAATCAAGCCACCATTGTCTCGTACATTCAGGTTTGTCTGAACGACAACAGGTTCAACAGGTCTGGACAGTTTTAGGACAGATCTGCGAAAGATTGTATTGCATTTATTGTGTCGCCGCCTTTGCCTTTAACTACAAATCTGCTCTTTATTGTCAATTATAAAATAGCTTAGATTGGCTTTTAGGTGTATTTTAGTTAATGCAATTTTTAAAATAATTATCACCCAGTTATTTGAAGTTATTTTGTCCTTTATATGCTCAGTCCTGTTGCACAACTTTATTTATTTGTATGCTGCTGTTTTCATCAGTTTATCAGTTGGCAGAAGTTTATCAGTTATAGACTTGGTTGGATTATGATCTAACCTACACTTTATTATGTCCAACTAATATGTGTGTTTGGACTTTGACTGTGACAGTGACTTTGTTTGCACCTTATTTTGGAATGGTGTTGAAATGATTATAGATAAATGATTACCTAATTCAGATGATGTTCTTAAATCCACTATTTTAATTTGCTGATGTCCTTTTGTCACAGACTAATATGTTTACAAGTACGTAAAAATGTGTCTACCAATCATCCTGAGGTGACAACAGAAGTTTGAAGACTCTGTTTTGTTTAAAAAAACATAAAGGATTTACAGGACAAACTCAATTTTGAGGTAATAAAGCATCGTGCCCGGCTTGTAATTTGATGTGTGGTCCTGTTAATGGGTGTTATATGACCAGTTTCTATTTTTAAGTTTGTTTTGGGTGGAGTCACGAGGAGGAATGTCAAATTAATCATTTCAAACAAGTAATTCTTACAATATATTCATGCGTCCAATTTTAAAATATAAATGTTCTCAATTAGTTTTGCAAAATCGAGTGAACTCGGTTGAAGTAGTTGCTCTTTATTGCTTTCATTTGTAATGTTTACTCATTTCATCTGAAACAGACGAAGCTGGTGAAGATGGTTAGCTATATCAACGTGTATGACACTTAACACATAGAAACAGATTTACAGATGGTGAAATGAAACGTGTTACAGCACCCCCAGTATCCTCTACGCAAAAAAAAAAAGAGAAATGCCCTAATGTGCGCGCACATTCGCTCACTACAGCACAGCACAGCACAGCACAGCAGCGTGAGCACGCATCACTTCCTGTGCATGCTGGGGCGCTTTCAACTCCGACAGGACAGCCGTTGGAGTCGACGAAGTCATATAAATAGACAGGAGTAACGGAATATCTGAGTGAATAGTCCACCAAACTCTCCGAGTTTCATCAGGTAAGTTCTAAAGTCTCATTTCAAGGTCTTTTTTCCTCATTTGACCTGTGTAGAAGTGTAATCTCCCCACCTTTGGGAGGGTTAGTGAGTATGTGAGGAGCCCCAGTTGTGCTAGCCTGCTGTAGCTAACCGTACTGGCTCTGTGACGGTGGGCGGCTCAGCATCGTTTCCTCTCAAGTTGAACTAAAACAAAACCCCATGTTTATGGGGAAACTGATTTTTTGCGTTTTAGAGGCGTTATAATGACATCTACAGCATCAGCCTCAGCGGTCATTGTGTTTTATTATATCCAGCTGTGACTGCAGTTTTCTCTTATGACACATTATTTTTATTTTTAAATGTTTTTTTTTTTAATTATTATTATTATTATTTTTTTTTTTTACTTTTGACAAAAACTAAACTATCACTGCACAACATCGTTAAGAATATATTATTATTATTATTATGGTTACCGGTATTTCTTTTGTTGTTATTGATGCAAAGTAGTTTTTCGATCGAAACGTCACGTTATTTTCATCTTTGTATTGGATTGTGAAATTGTTAGGCTACACAGAATCGGACTCTTTTTTTTATATGAATGATTGCATAAATCTTACATGGTAATACTTCCCAGGTGATAAAAGTACACTTCCATAATGTACTTAAAGTGCTCTATTTTCACGCACTAATTTTGTACTTAATATACTAAAAATGATTCTTTAGTACTTATGTATTTAGTTACCACTTGTAGTACACTTGAACGCATCTTACATACACTAGTGGATGAAAACGTACTACAAGTGGTAACTAAATGCATTTTTTTTAAATACAGAGATAATATGTTAAAGGGGTCATATGATGCTGCTAAAAAGAACATTATTTTGTGTATTTGGTGTAATGAACTGTGTTTATGAGGTTTAAAGTTCAAAAAACACATTATTTTCCACATACTGTACATTATTGTTTCTCCTCTATGCCCCGCCTTTTTGAAACGCGTCGATTTTTACAAAGCTCATCGGTCTGAAAAGCGAGGTGTGCTCTGATTGGCCAGCTATCCAGTGCGTTGTGATTGGCCGAATACCTCAAGCGTGAGACGGAAATGTTACGCCCCTCACATACTGTGATGCCGTGTCCAGCTGGAGCGACGAGACATAAACATTAATACCCATTACAAACCAGGCATTTGTTGCATCCAGTGGGGACATAATTACGGAGTATAATGACTTATACTGTCTTTTTACGTTAAAATAGACTGTGCGTTAAAATAGACCAAGTACATTATGGAAGTGCACTTTTTTTCACCTGGGTTTACATAAGGTTCAGTTTGTTAACATTAGTTAACAATACTTCTAAAGCATTTATTAATCTTAGTTAATTTCAACATTTTCTTATACATTATTAAAATCAAAAGTTGCATCTGTTCATTTTTTTAATGGGTCTGAGCTAAAAAGAACTAACAATAGGTACATTTTTATTAACTAATGTTAAGAAAGATTAATAAATATTGTAGCATGTATTGCTTATTGTTAGTGAATGCATTAACTAATGAGACCTTTTTGTAAAGTGTTGCCAAGTACATTACATAAGTTACTTTACATGTGAATACTTTCGTTGGGTGTTATTCTTTAGGATCAATGAATTAGGACCAAATGGTGGCATTGATTGATAGGCCTGATACAAAAAAAAAAAGAATTATAAAAGTTATATTATTCATTTATTCACATTATGATTATTAGTATATTCATAATATAGAATATTACATTATTGTCTGTGTAATGTTTGGCAGTGTTTTCCATTACTACAGAAATGTGAGAGTAACGGTACTGTGTGCTTACATATTTACATGCTATTGTTTCAGTTAGTTTGCAGTTACATTTTTTATTATTGTCTATTTTAACAGAAAAAGACTTAAATAATAGTGTTCATCAAATTATTGCTTTGTTTTTATAAGTTTTAGTAAGTAACCAATGTTGTTTTGTCCAATCTTTGCATTTTGCTTAGTACTAGTGTGCTGGTTTCATTTATCTGGCAAATCTGGTTTTGGGTTTCTCAGGATTTTGCAGCTTAATGTCACCAAACTTAAAGTAAATTTAGAACAACTGGTTCTGCAATTCAGGTCAGGCAGTACAGGATCTGTTTATCAAGCACCTGTGTTCGGGACAGTTCACCCTGATGGCTCTGTTTTCACCTTTTGCCATGCAAATTCATTGTATTTTGCAGTGTAGAAACCTTTTGCATAAATAATTGGTTGATAGTTTGCCTTTGGCAGAACGGTTTAGGTAAATTTCACAGTGAACAGATTAAATTTGGCTATTTAAACACTTCTTGGAAGGCATCATGAAGAATGAAATTGCTTTGAAGTAGGAGTGGGCAATATGGGGAAAATATCATATCACATTTTTTTATCACAATTCTTTGTCATGTTGGTTTTACTATTTTTCAAGTTGACTGAGCAGTACAGCCAAACTAATTTTTAAAAACAAAGCCTTACAAGGTAACATAATATAAAATAAAAAAGAATGGCAGACATTTAGGCCAAAGTGGGCAAAGATTAAAATCTTTGTCATTATTTTATCTTTGTTACTAAAAAATAAGAACAAAGATACACATTACAAATACACATAAAATACAAATAAAACAAATTTATTTTTTAGGTACAGTAGTTGTATTTAGCAGTAGTATTCAAGAAATTGAATGAACAAATATAAAAATAAAACACTATATACACCTCACTGTATAAATTATACATTGATTCGTATTAAAGCAACTGTAATAAAGTTCTTTAGTCAAGAGCAGTGAATTATTTTTTTTCTTTGTATTTTGTTGTTTTATTAACATTAAAGGGAGAGTTCACCCAAAAATGAAAATTCTGCCATCATTTACTCTCAAGTTTTTAAACCTCAATGAGTTTCTTTCTTCTGTTGAACATAAGTTATTTTGAAGAATGTGGGTAACCAAACAGTTGATGATCCCCAGTGACTTCCATAGTATTTTTTTTTCTCGTAATATCAAACTAAATGGGGACCAGCAACTGTTTGGTTACCCACATTCTTTAAAATATATTTTTTTTGTGTTCAGCACAAAAAGTTAATTAATACTGGTGTAGGACAACATGAGAGTGAGTAAATAATATCAGAATTGTAATTTTTGTGTGAACGATCCCTTTAACGACAAGCGGCAGCATGTTTAGTAGTCTGCTGTCGCTTTAAGAGCTGCACGCATCTAATATACAGGCGCAAATGTTTTTCTGTTTACTGTTTACTTCCACTTTAGACATAACCAAGTGTGTTGATATGTAAACCTTGTGTGTTTTTTTGACAGTATTAGCGCAATCAGACGCGAAAGATAACTCAGTCCAGTATCAGGCGCTGTTAGACAGGCTGCCCGCACTTCAGATGTACATGTTCAGAAAAAGCGCATGTCAGAACAGCACGCAAATGAAATGTTTAACCGGCAAGGCTTTAAAGCACATGCAAATAATGTAATTTTGTGATTGCAAATAAGTGCAGTGTCCCGTGAGTGTAACTCTACCGCTGAGTTAACATTTGATGTGAATGTATGCTGTCAAAAGATCTCTGGGATAAAGTGGTGAACAGGCACAAGGCTGTCAAAAAATAAATAAAAAAATGTGTATACAAAAAAGTAGGGGTGCTCCGATTGATCGGCTACCGATCACTATCGGACGATAATCACGTTGGGATGATCGATCGGCGGTCTCTAAAAAGGCCGATCTCAAAAAACCTGCAATGCTGAAAAAGCATTTTCAGTGAAAATGTTTGGATTTGAAATCAAAATAATGGATAAATGTTGTGTTTGTGGTAAACAGCCACGGATCAGTAGCGGACTCCTGTGTGAAAGCACAGTCCGTGCTGCTTCCCCTCTCACAAGAGTCACCTAAGAGGGGAATTCCCCCCATTTTCAAAAATGAAATTCAGGCCCTGAATAATTGTCTAAAAATCCTGATTGGAGTATCACTATAAATAGTTATAAATAATAAAAAGAAGTCTTTAAAAAGATCGGTATCGGTATCGGCAGATACTGTTTTCTGTGATCGGCGATCGGTGATCGGCCTCAAAAATCCTGATCGGAACACCCCTACAAAAAAGGTATTTGGTACAACACAGACCCTCCCTGGATCAGGATGTTGCTCCAACCTGGATGAAAGAGCCAGGAGGAAACTGGTCAGAGAGGCGACCAAGAGGCCTACAGCAACTCTGAAGCAGCTGCAGGAATTTGACAAAGAGTGGTCATTGCATGAGGGACTGGAGCACTTGTCAGGATAGAAGGAAAAATGGATGGGGCAAAATACTGTCAAATTCTTGAGGAAAATCTGCTGCCCTCTGCCAGAAAGTTGTCAATGGGAAAAAGGTTTACCTTCCAACATGACAATGACCCAAAGCACACAGCAGAACTGAGCACACAGTGGTTGAAGGAGAAAAAGGTAAATGTCCTTGCATGGCCTAGTCAGAGCCCAGACTAAAACCCCACTGAAAATCTGTGGAATGACTTGAAGACTGCAGTCCACCAACCGTCACCATCAAATTTAACTGAACTTAAGCAGTTCTGCAGAGAAGAGTGGGCAAATATGGCAAAGTCTAGATGTGCAAAGTTAGTAGAGAGAAATCCCAACAGACTAGGGTAGGCAACGTCGGTCCTGGAGTGCCGATGTCCTGCAGAGTTTAGCTCTAACCCTAATCAAACACACCTGAACAAGCTAATTAAGGTCTTCAGGATTACTAAGGCCATGTCCACACGTACAGGGGTATTTTTATAAACAGAGTTTTTCCTTCCGTTTTAAAAAAAATCTTCGTCCACATGAAAACGCAAATGCATGCTATGAAGCACTGTCAAGAGCATGCCTAACCAACAGGTGGCGATTTAATCTCAACCGTAAAGCCATGTTGGCCAATCAGATGCCTAAAAAAGTTTCCAGTAGGCGGAGATAACAGCGCAGGCTCCGACGTCAAAAACTCCGGTTTCGCTGTCTTCACAATAACACTGCAACCGGAGTTTTTGAAAATCTTCACCCTGGCAGGCGTTTTATTTTCTATACCCACTGTATACTGCAATAAGGAGACTTTAGAATCTATTACTTTTGTGCTCCTTTGAAGGTGATTTATAAACTGCTTATGAACCAGAAATATTTTTTGGAAAATAAAATTCTTTGTATTAGCCTTTTAGAGTCATTTCATCATTCAGGTTCTTAAATGCATTTAGATAGGAAAGCACTTCCAAATAGTCCCGTTTTACTTACTGCACAGCTATTCTTGATAATAAATTGCTGTGCTTTGTTTTCCTGTGAGAGACTGACTTTTTTTTTTTTTTTTTGTAATGGGTTGATGGTTTTTGTCCCCCAGGATCTTATCACTTGGTTACATATCCTAGCAGCAGTTTGTCCTGCTTGCTCTCGGGGCTTTGCTCTCCCTGTAGCTTTGTGGCATATAGGGCACAAAGTAGGAACAGCAAAATGCAAAATGGGTCAGTGAAAAATGTGTGGTTTTACGTCAGCAGTCTCATTTTAAACCATGAATGAAAGAAATTATATCTGTTGAGAGTTAATAGTTAATTTTTACTCTACAGTGCCACTGCAGCAGTCAAAGGCAAAACGTTTGCTGGCTTTATTATAACATTCTAACTTTGAGAAATAGTGCAAGGATTTAGGGTTGGAAAACCATTTCTGAGGTTCTTCCTGAGGAACTTAATATGTTCCTGACCTCGCTTCTTAATATTTGGCATCTGTCAGTTGCAGTTCTTATGTATCAAGGGAATTAACCAACTAGATCCATTCAAGGACTAGTTAGTCTCAGAAGAATTTGGCTTTGTGTGCTTGCTGTCATAGTATGGAAGCTGTGCTCTGATGCTTGTTCAGTCACTGGATTATGAGATCCAGGTTTACTTACTCATCGGAATATTTTGTACCAAGGCTCTGTCCAACATTTAGCCTTCACAGGCACAGGGCTTGAGTGTGAGCGTTTCGCTCGCATTTGTCCGAAAAAATAGATGTGCGTGTGTGTGATAGGGCTGTGCACAAATAGTCGAATATTCGCTCTGTAATTATTATTTGAAAAATAAAAACACTATTCGAATTTTACATTTTACATTGCTGGCCGCAAACGCAGGGAATCCATGACCCCAAGTCAATTATAACTAAATGCACTGGGTGGTAGGGCTGTCAAAATGACTGAAAAACTAAATTCGAATTTTCTACTTAAATATTATCAAAATTCGAATTATATTCGAATTTAAAAGGCATAATTTCAGTTAGGGGGAAAAAAGCTTTTGGCTTCTCTCCTGAGGCCACAAGAGGGCGCATTGAGCAAAATATTATGCACGTTTCTTCAAAGCGTAATAAAATAACACGACTATCTTTGAAAAAAAGTGCATAATGTTTAAAATAATGTTTATAAACAACCCTCTACGCACACCTTGGCAATATAATCGCTATTGGCTAGTAAAATTTTTTGTTTACTCGCCAGACTGATATACTATTTTACATACACACACGTTTACTTAGCTATCTAAATGGGGACATTACATAGACTTATATTGTTTTTATATACAGATAGTTAT
>NW_015628411.1:502224-505512 GCF_001515625.1 Sinocyclocheilus rhinocerous
ATTAGCCAATGGCTAATGTTAGACATTATTTAGTCGCCCAGAGTAAGATTTAGTCGCTATGCGAGTGATTTACTCGCAATGTAGAGGGTTGATAAACCATATATAATTAATAAAGTTGCTTAAACAATTAGAAGAATGGGTGGTGCTGTGAAGCATGTTAACAAGTTGTATTTGATCACAGAATGTCGTTGTCTGCCTAGCAAAGTTTGGAATTACTTTGATCAAAATGATCTTACTAAATGATCTTACAAAATGGTATTACTTTTGATCAAATAAATCAGTGAAACATAATGTTATCATAGAGTTATCATAATGTCACCACCACAATGAGAAAATCACATGAAATCCAAACAACAGTGGACTGAGGAAAGACAGCTGTCCATCACTGCATTCACGACTGCAGGGAAGCGCAGCTGTACCGAGAAGAGAGCATCTGATTTCGAAATGATCTTGAAACATGCTTCTTTTAAGTTTCCTCGAGGGAGAGAGGTTTGAGAACAGAAAACACAAAGCACTGTAAAGGCCGGGACACACCAAGCCGACTTCAAAGAACTAGCGGCGACGAAAGCCGACGGTGTTGTCGCCTCGCGTCAGCAGCGTCGGACCAAAAAGCTGTGCTCGAACACACCGAACAGACTACAGCCGACGGCAAACTAACATGTGCGTTCTGCGCATGCGTGAGAGGAATTAACTGTCTATATCTGCTCGAACACACCGAACAGACTACAGCCGACGGCAAACTAACATGTGCAACTAACACGCATGCGTGAGAGGAATTAACTGTCTATATCAGCAGCTATCAATAGTATATATTCGTCATTCAAAAGGAGAAACCGAAACAAAGATATACGAGATAAATGCAGATATATACGAAACGTAAACAAAGCAGCGCTTGCTTACCATTTTGAATATCAGTAACGTTGATAACTTTAATCATTTTAAGCGGCTCATGTTGTTATGAAAATATTCGCGAATTAGAATGATTGGGAAAGATCACGAAACATTTAAACAGCCTTCTGTCTGTACCGCCTTCATTTACGTGCTTGTTTTCATCACTTTCGCTTTAATTCTCGGGCACTGACTCATTCGCTAAACTGAGCATCCAATCAGAGCTCTCACTTGCGCCGTCGGCCCCGACGCCATGTTGAATCGGGTAAACTGCCGCCGACGTGAGCCTGACGAGAGCCGACGAGTGGAACATACCAAACAAACTAGCCCGACCGTCGGCTTGGTGTGTTCCGGCCTTAAGAAACTTTGCTTAGCACACCATAATCTTTGTGTCTCTGGAACGTCTTTGCGGCGTGCATTTTTATTGTTGTCAGACTGAGGAGCCAACTTTCATGTGAATATTGTTTTTCTCAACATTAACATTATTGTGAGACAATATAAACACGATAAACATAGGCCGACCCAAGTGTGTACGTTCTGTACTGTAATTGTCACAGTCTGCTTCATTTTTTTCCTTTTGCTCTGCTTGAGCTTGAATGCTTTTTTTTTCGATCACAGGAAGCAGTATCTGCCGATGCGATCACCAATATCAATCTTTTTGAAGCCTTCTTTTTATCATGTAGAATTATTTATAGTGATGCTCCAATCAGGATTTTTACAGACATTCATTCAGGGCCTGAATTTCATTTTTGAAAATGGGGGGAATTCCCCTCTTAGGTGACCCTTGGGGTGGGGGTTGTATATTATTCCTGTGATGGCGATTGTGCAAGGGACAATACCTGTGCAGGGCTCGCAAAATCGCTAGCCCGACGTCCCGGGGCTATTGTGTTTTCCAGTCGGGCTACCAAAATGTATCACCACTCTGCCTGATGGGCTATCTTAAATACAGATCTCCCGCGGGTCCTTAAAAACTCATAAAGTGAGTTGTATCAAACTTAAGGCCATAAACATTTTAAATACATTAAATGGTATAAGAAATGTCTTAAGTATAATTTCAAGAGGTCTTAGAGTTGGGGACGGAAAGGCAAGAGTCTCGATATGGCTGGATTAAACTTCAAAAGGCAATAGCTGTGTCTCATTTAGAAGGCTGCGCCCTCCGGAGGTCGAATCCTCTGGAGGTTGCATCCTCTGTAGGATGCATATACGAAGTGTCCTCAACCTAGAATTAAACGAGACCGCCTTCGTAGGACAGGCGGAAAAGGAAATAGGAAGTATCACGTTGCTATGCCAACACATTTAGAGCATCATTGCCCTCTCACACTACTTAAATTAACGAAAATTATTTCAAAATTTGGAAAGTAATTTGAAAAAAAAAAAAAGCTTTTACTTGTTTTATTTTGTTCAATGTTTGAGGAGCTGCAGCGTAGGTACAGCAGACATCTGTTAGAGAAAAAAAAGGAGGAGGATATTAAAAACAAAGTTTATCCGTTTTTACAGAGGCGATTTAAGACAAGTTGTAAACACCACATCTGCTGCTTGCATTTACATCTGCCGGCGCCGACATTTTTCAAATTAACAACGGTTATTTACGGCGACGCAAAGAATTGTGGGTTATCTGTAGCAGCGAAGGATACACCTCATGCATCCTCCGAATTCCTGTGAAAGAAGGTCGCATTCGAAGGTCGCATTCGGAGTGTCCTACTTGCTTTTCTGAAATGAGACAGCCTCGATGACGTATGCAGCCTTCGAATGCGACCTCCGGAGGGCGCAGCCTTCTAAATGAGACACAGCTAATGATGTCATTGAATAAGTCAAAAGGCTCTGAGCTGCTTTGTGTACAGACGTTACCGGGGAAACCACAATATTTCAGAGCTCCTAAAGCGCCACCTGGTGGCAGAGAATGAATTTGCATTTCCAACAAGACTTTCTTGCTGTTTATGGTCAGATCAATGCAAATATCAACTCATGTTTTTACGCAGCAAACACAGAGTTGTAAATAAGAAAGAAGTTAATGTGCCTTCTAAAAATCTAAACAATTAAGACAGTAATAGTATATTTATACGTTTTAAATGAACAATTTATATGCTTGATTTATCCCATTTCATAAAAATGGTCTAAAGGCTGAAATGCTGTTGTATAAGATTTTTGTTTTTGTGAAAAAATGGCTCAGTACTGCATGTTACCACGGACATTGTCCAACCCCACTCATACTGTGTTCATTTTACTTGTGCAGCTCTTAAAATGCGTCATAAATTGCCTTACATTCATTTTTTAAAATTCAGCAGATACCCTGTAAATAGTGAAATAAAATTCCTTCCTTCATTGTGCCGATAAGACGATAGTCTTTGTCGATAGTCAAGACGATATTAGGCTCATTCTCCTATTAATGTATTAAATAAT
>NW_015628411.1:505805-511256 GCF_001515625.1 Sinocyclocheilus rhinocerous
CTTCCTTCATATTTGTTGATATTTGTGTATTGAAAATATTTTTGATCGACATTTAAACTCCTATCTGATTTTCTATATATTAAAAAAAAAAAAGTATTTTTTTTTATTTGGGCTAGTTAAATTAATTTTCGGGCTACCAAAATCTGAAGAGTACCTGCTCGAAGGGCTACCAGGGATTTTGAAATTTTGCGAGCCCTGCTGTTTCAACTTTGCAGCGTGCAGCTCGCTTACAGTGCAGACTCGATATGGTGATTTGATGCCATTTGATTTGTGCCGGTGCATGCCATGCCAAACCTCTCACGGCAGGTGCGTCATTAGCTTGAGATTGGTTTATGACATCAGCCTTTATAGAGACCGCCGATCAAACTT
The DNA here is from genome assembly GCF_001515625.1 of Sinocyclocheilus rhinocerous. NCBI lineage: Eukaryota > Metazoa > Chordata > Actinopteri > Cypriniformes > Cyprinidae > Sinocyclocheilus > Sinocyclocheilus rhinocerous. The sequence continues at coordinate 506,175 of NW_015628411.1, forward strand.
CCCAAAGCGATTATCGTCTGATAGTGATCGGTAGCCTATCAATCGGAGCACCCCTACTACGATCTACTGTAAATGAATTTAGATAATGTTAATTTTAGGGATGCACCGGTTGACCGGCCATAAATCGGAACCGGCCGGTTTTTGCTAATTTATGGTGTTTATATTGTAATATTTTGTTGGTGGTTGTAAGAGTGCATGTTTTATCACGGCAATTGTAAAGCATAGACATTTCAAAATAAGAGTCCTGGTGTATTTTGATTATAACGTATTTATAACGTATTTAAATTTGTTTACATTTATTCATTTAGTAGATGCGACTTACAAAGGAGGAATACAACAAGAAATTAACCATTTAAGAGGCAAATCAACACAAGAAGTGCTCGTAATAAAAAGTTTCAGACATCGTTTAGAATAGTACAAGCTGGAACAAGTGAAAGCATAGATTTTTTTTCATAGTAGTATGCAGTTAGGTGCTCGGTTTTTCATTTTGGGGTGAACTAACCCTTTAATATAATATAAAACTTGCATGTTTAAATTTACTCAACTTAGTGCTCTTGTACACTCTACTCGTACTTGTACACTCTACTTAAGTTCACTTGATTTGTATTTCATATATTGTACTTAAATAATTACGCTCACCTAACTAATTTATTTCTTGAGTACTTACACTGTAGCTAATGTAGTTTAGCCTCTTAATGAGATTGGTGAACAAGACCACTACATGTTGACTATATCAACAATAAGTAACATATATCATCTGATCAGACTTTCTCTTGCATTTGTTGCTTTAAGAGAAGTGTTTTAGTAAGACAAGGTTAAAGCAGCCAGAGAAAAGCTAATGCTTAAGAATAAGAAATCAAGGGTCAAGAGGCCAACTTAAGCAAACACTGATCTCTATCATGGTGACATTAAACTTTACTAAACTTTTACTTTTCACTAAAACATTAACATCTCAACATCTGTTAAGTCTCAACAAGGACTTTTGTATGAAACGAAGTCATGTGAAGATGCTGAGATCTTGAGATATTTATTTTTTTATTTTTTTTTACAGACAAAATGAAGAAAGACCCGCCTTTTGTTATTATCTACCAATCAGTGCATTAGTTCTCTTGTTGCCAGGCAGAACTGCTTGCACCACCAATTACATTAAACAAAGACCAGAGTGAGCTGTTTTAATAAATTCGGATTTTGAGTTGACAACAACCTGAAATCTTAAGTTAACATTTTGTAGGTAAACAAGTTACACAAACTTAGGTTTTTGATTTATGGGCCCAAAACGTAATGCTTTAAGCAATGTTTAGTCAAGATTACTTAGTTATTTAAGTAAAGACAACATTTGGGTTTACAGTTATATAAAAAGTTTGAAGCAGAAATATTTAAAAACCTAGTGTATTTTTTGTATTCTAATAAATGAAATAATTTTGCTTGTAAATGTTTCCCCTTATTAAAGAGACACATTATTACATACATTTTCATTGTGTCCCCAGTTTTATTAGTCTGCTCCTAAATTTTTTAACTTAAGAGCACATGAGCCCTGAGGAATTATAGGACGTCATCAAGGCATGTCGACATTCAGTGCTTGCGTAATATCCTGTCTATGAAGATGAAGCCTTTTTGGATGATTTGGAAGCAAATGGTGATCATAGTGTGGTGAAGGGACTTTTTTATTTTCACTTTAATGCATTATGATGAATTCTGGTTGATTCCCCTCATTGTTTCCATGTGAGACTTTAGAAGCAGCTTTAGTAGGCTGAGTAATATAGCTGAGGGAAAACATTTCCTGGTACTGTTGTTGCAGGCATAAACTAAATCCTCTAGCGTCACAAAGGATTGTCTGCGTCGCCATTGACTATTATACCCCTGCCCTCCCGGATCAGGATATTGATATTGTTTTCTTGGATGCGTTTGAACCCATAGCTTACACAAACATCTCTGGTGTTGTTTGTGTATTATTAGTGAAGATTCCATTTTCTGTTGCATCAAGTCTGTCTGGATTCAGCACGCTTAGCATTTACTGTCCCTTCAGGTTATGTGCAGAGATGTTATATAAATGCTCTGGATTTGACTGAGTGAAAGTTCTGAAAACCAAATGCCATAGTCCCTAAAGTCTGACCTCTTTCCCTGTAGTTACTCTGACGCACTTTGAGCTCAGGCCTGTTTTTACACATGAAATTGCAAAACCATTTGTGCCCAGCTGTGCCATTGTAAACTATCTTCATGTTTATAATTTCTAGGGCTGCACAATTAATCGAATTTCTAATCGCAATTACAATTATGGATGCCACAATTACATAATCGTTCAAAGCGGCAATTAATCGTTCAAAGTCCACTTATGTTATTCTGCATGCTTAAGATATGTTTTTTTCTTTCTACATGTTATCTTAAGGGTTTTTCCATTGTTTTAGTTTTAGTTTTAGTATAACATTATAAACATTCATATTTTTACTTTTTTTATAATTTAAAGAAGAAACCAATCCAATGTATATTTGACATTATGCAGTTGCATCAAACAATGGTATAAACATCATTCAATGTAAATTGTGATAATCGTAATTAATAATCTCAATTACAATTTCAAGGGATTAATCGACAATTATGATTTTTGTCATAATCGTGCAGCCCTAATAATTTCTATTATTTTTTACATTTTGATCTAAAATTTGATCAGGAAGTCTTCCTGATTCCTCATACTTTTTTTCTGGGATTTCCATCTGTGTTTATTTATGAAAATATTATGGGACATTGCATTAGACATTCTGATGAAAGCACCAAGATGCAAATTTCCAAAATTTGCGGATGTAGATGAATATTTGTCCAAGGTAACATTATTTAAAATCCGCACAAATCCAAAAAGAATGGTTGGAGATTAGGCTTGCCACGATAGACGGTGCTGACGGTGATAACGTTGTTAAGCCGCAACACCAGTTACGTCCCTTGCCCACCAACCCCCACCGTTGTTTTGATTTTTTTATAGTAATAAAAAATCATTTAGTTCAGTAAAAGAACAGACACTACAATTAAAAACTGAACGCAGCTGCTCAATGCATAGTGCCGAACGACAGTCGCATCACAGATCAGATTTCATTTATCCAGTGAGGAGAGTGAGTCGAGCTGACTGACAAGAAGAGTGAGGTGAGACAGACAAGACGATCGCGGATGATTTAGTTTCGAAATTAAATGCAAAAGCGAAGTATTTGGCAGTATTTTGGATTTTGAAAAGCCTGTTGACTTTTGCCGTTTATCCAAGGTGATTTTGGAAGTCTTTTTAAACTTTCGTTTCTTATTTAATTGGTTCCACAGTGTTTACTGATTTTTACTTTATTTAAACTTGGTGTAATTTGTTTATTTTATTTGACATCAAGGTGTATGCCGTGCCTCCAAAGCTTTCTTATTTGTTTTGCTGATACAGTAAAGATGAATAGGCATATACACTACCGTTCAAAAGTCTGTGGTAGGTAAGAATTTTTATATTTTTGAAAAAAGTCTCTTATGCATCAAGCCTGCATTTATTTGATAAAAGATACAGTAAAAACAGTAATATTGTGAAAAGTTATTACAATTTAAAATAACTGTTTTCTATTTTAATATATTTTAATATATATATATATATTATTCCTGTGATGGACAAGCTGAATTTCAGCAACCATTACTCCTGTCTTCATTGTCACGTAATTCTTCAGAAATCAGTTTATTTGGTGCTCAATAAACATTTTTTCTTCTTATTAATAAACTTGAAAACAGTTGTGTTGCTTAATGTTTTTGTTGAAACCGTGATACAATTTTTTTTTCAGGATGAATGATGAATAGAAAGTTCAAAAGAACCGCATTTTAAAGAAAAAAATTGAAATCTTTTGTAAAATTGTAATTGTCTTTGCTGTCACTTGATCAATTTAATGTTGGCCTATAATTTCAGACTTTTGAATGGGTAGTGTTTTGAGATTGATTCAGGTGGAAAGAGACAGTGTGTGAATGCTAAAATGTTTGTTGCCTCATACCATTTTAATTATTTTAACTTATTTAACTTATTATATTTTTATTTTATTTATTAATTTTTTTGGACAGGAGGTATTTGGAAATTCAGTTTTACTTATCTGAAAAAAAAATGTTGAGCATTGGACATTTATTCATGTAGGCCTAGGCTATGTCAATTTCTTACTGACAATTGTTTTTAAGGTGGTTTTGTTGTTTTAAAACTTTTGTGTTTAGTTCTTTCCAGAATGGCCATTCACAGCGTCCTCTGTGACACAATCTGCCTTTTGTAGATGTGTTTGAAAAGTACTGCCATTTAGGCAGTGTGAAGCCACATACTGATGTTGTAGAAAGCTGCTGAACAGTGCGGTTTTGAGTGCTCTGTGGCTTACTGTACAGATGGTGTGTATTTGAGTGATCTTGTAGGCTTTGGAGGGACATGCTGTGCTGTACATGGACAGATGTTTGTGAATTGGCTGATAGATTGACTGTTGACCTTGTGACAGTGAAGCAGGAGAACGAGGGATTGTTTTCTCTTAAGATATGATTGACAGCAGGCTGCAGGATCCAGGGAATCCAAACTTCTCAAACTCCTTTATTTTTCTACCGTTCTCATCATCTAACACATGGAATCCAGATGCTCTGCAACTCCAGCCAACGTTTAATTGGTCTCTCTGACTTGGCTAAAGATTCTAACGGTTTGAAGCCTCTCAAATTTTATTCACTCTTCCTTTCTCTTATAATACTTGTTGTCTTTTAATACTTGTAAATCAGTATATTGCTTGGCAATTATTACTTAGTAATTGCCTGAGAATGTTCCTAAACAGAAATTTTCCAGTTTAAAAAAAAAAAACACATTTACTGAATATGTACAAACAATTAACCACAAGCTTATTGTGATTACGTAATCACTTGATTTACTGATCAACACTGATATGATCAGAGCATAGGCTATATATTTAATTTGCTACTGTGAAATTTCAATAAATTATTGCAATAATTTTACATTTTTATTTGTCAAAGTATTTATAAAATAATAAAATATATAATCATCTAAAACTATATATATATACAGGTGCATCTCAATAAATTAGAATGTCACGGAAAAGTTCA
>NW_015628412.1:0-5202 GCF_001515625.1 Sinocyclocheilus rhinocerous
GTCTATGATGTGACCCAAGAACTTTACAGAGGTTCTCAGTAGGTGACATTTCTTAGGACTCAGCTTGAGATTGTACTACTTCAGACGACTGAACACGACCTCTAATCTTTCTAATGCCTCCTGCTCATTTGGAGCGAACACCAACAGGTCGTCAAGATAACATAACAAACTGCTAAAGTTTAAGTCTCCAAAGATGCTTACCATCATCCGCATAAAGGAGGCTGGGCTGTTGCATAGCCCCTGCGGCATCCTATTATACTCGTGCAGCCCTACAGGAGTCGTGAACGCAGTATATTTCTTGTCCTCTTTGGCCATGGGTATGTTATAAAATCCTGATGTCAGGTCCATGGTGCTGAAGAGAGTGTTTCCGCCTAGAGCGGCTAAGCAGTCGGACTGGTGTGGAAGTGGATGTGCATCCTTTATCGTTCTTGCATTCAACCATCTGTAGTCTGTGCATATCCTCAGACTGCCATCCTTCTTCCACACTAGGACTAATGGGGAAGCATATTCACTTACAGACTTCCTAATTATCCCGTTCTTCCATCTGGGACAGAACCTGACGCAATTTTTGGTAGTGTGCAGGCGGCACTCAGAACCTGACGCAACTTTTGGTAGTGTGCGGGCGGTACTCTACGATAAGGGAGTCTGAATGGACGCTCATCCATTAGCCGAATGCGGTGAACAAAGCCCTTTACTTCTCCACAATCCAAAGCATGCTTGGAAAACACATCGTTGTATCTCTCCAGTAATTGGACTAACTTCTATTTTGTCTCATGGCTGACAGAACAAGGCTGGATGTCGAGTTCAGCCAGGCCAACAGTTTCCAATCGCTGTCTGAAATCAGCTGATGAATTAGGTAAGTGCTGACTCTCCTTCCCAAACACCTCAGCTCGACTCAGCCCTTGGAAAAGTTCAAAATCCTCCACGGCGACACTTGGGAATACGTCTGCCAATTTTCGATTCCTCTTGAGTGTGACTGGCTTGTCAGAGACGTTGGTGATTTTTACGGGAACCCAGCGATCACCCCATAATGGCGTAACAACTCGCCCGACCATGATGTCTCGTGACACAGACCTTGAAGTCGTTGGTTCCACTACAACTGTGCTCCCTGGTGACATGGGGACATTTTTTGGCAACTTTCCCCAGACGAGGTGCTCCTGTCTTGCTAAGAGGGTGACACACTGCTGTAGTTTGATTGTTCCCACCTTGTTTGGTAACTCTGAGCCCTTCCACTGACACATGTTGGCCATAACATCAAGGAACTGCTCACATCCTGCTATCGGCTCCACTGTCTGATTAGAAACAAGTCGCCAGTAATCACTATCGCCTTTCATACGATGTGCGAGGAATTTGACTACATTCGTGCCAATGATTAGATCATCCCGCTGGCCGGGTACAACGAGAATAGGCACTAGGCAGCTCTCTCCATAAACTTTCAATTCAACCTCATACATACACTTTGGCCTTGTAACTTTACCCCCGCATCCTACTAGAATGACTTCCTGTTGAAGAGGTGTGGGTGGAGGCAATACATTCTCACTTAACATCCTCTTTTCTGCTTTGTCACTAAAGGTGCAGGCCATGGACCCTGTATCAACAACCCTCTACGGACACCTTGGTAACTGAATCGCCATTGGCTAGAACATTTTTTAGTTTACTCGCCAGACTGATATACTATATATGGATATGTATATTATATATATATATTATATTACAAACACACACACACACACACACACATATACGATCCACTGCTTTATTCAGCCGCACCCAGTATTCAACGGGATCTTCTCCTGCTAATGGAACAGTGCCATAGAAGTCAGCCAAAGGCATACATGAGTAATTAACATCACTAAAATGCTGTTTCAGGATGTCTATGATAACCTTTGGGTTCTCAACTGGGTTTAAAGCTGAATTACAACGGAGAGTGACTCTAACGACATCCTTCGCTTTACCCATCAATCTGCTTAAAATCTCTTGATGCTGCTCTGCTAATGGTATTCCTCTCTTTCTCAGATACGTGTCCATCAGCTCCTCCCATTCACGTACACCAAGCTTGTCTGATGCATCACCGCGGTACACTGGGGGCTCTTTTGCTTCACTCTGCATGACCAACCTCACTCCAGTCAAGTTAAGTGAAGGTATTTCTGAGAATGTCTTGCTGGTACCTAAACCTTGGGTTTGTGCACCTCTATTCTCTCCTTCCCCAAAACTAGCCTCCCTTTGAGATGCTAACATTGTCTGACCAACTTGTTGAGCGATATGTGCTATCAACCCTTGCCAGTTTGGATCATTTATGTCTGGAACAGCTAAGGGCAAAGTGTCAGCTGTTGGATTGGGAACATTATCAATTACACGTGTGGAGCACAACACATGAGGCCTTCTGTTCACTCTACTCTCCCTTTCAATTGGAGCGACTGGAGTTTCACCAAAAATTTTCCCCCTACCAAGACCCAACCCAGTCATTGTTTCATCAAATTCATCTCCGTTTAAACTAAATGCCATGTTCAGTTTCATACACTAAATAAATCCAACAGAAATTAAATGTCCAAATAGAATAAACTCTATCAGAAAGTATCAGTCCGAGAATAATAATCACTTAATGAGGAAATGCTACAGTCAATATGATGGGTTCTCAACTGGGTTTAAAGCTGAATTACAACGGAGAGTGACTCTGACGACATCCTTCGCTTTACCCATCAATCTGCTTAAAATCTCTTGACGCTGCTCTGCTAATGGTATTCCTCTCTTTCTCAGATACGTGTCCATCAGCTCCTCCCATTCACGTACACCAAGCTTGTCTGATGCATCACCGCGGTACACTGGGGGCTCTTTTGCTTCACTCTGCATGACCAACCTCACTCCAGTCAAGTTAAGTGAAGGTATTTCTGAGAATGTCTTGCTGGCGCCTAACCCTTGTGTTTGTGCACCTATATTCTCTCCTTCCCCAAAACTAGCCTCCCTTTGAGATGCTAACATTGTCTGACCAACTTGTTGAGCGATATGCCTTCTGTTCTCCCTTTCAATTGGAGCGACTGGAGTTTCACCAAAAATTTTCCCCCTACCAAGACCCAAAAGACCCAACTCATCAAATTCATCTCCGTTTAAACTAAATGCCATGTTCAGTTTCATACACTAAATAAATCCAACAGAAATTAAATGTCCAAATAGAATAAACTCTATCAGAAAGTATCAGTCCGAGAATAATAATCACTTAATGAGGAAATGCTCCCGTCAATATGAAAATGTAAAATGTCTTTATGTACCCTCACAGTTCTTCACTCACAAAACCGTGAACCTCAAAAACCTCAAAGTCGGTGACCCAACTGACGTAGATCCTGAAGCAAATCTTGATCCGGGTCACGGCACCAATGGCACCAATGTGTTGCTGACCGCTGTTACCATCATCTGCGTTGTGTGTAAGAAGACCCAGGACACTTTCACTTCTGTTCACCAAAAGGGGATTTATTGACAGCCACGCCCAGCATTAACTTCACTCCGTCTGTGGATTAACATGAATAGAGTTCATATCTCTCTTTCTTGGGCATTCCATAAAGACATTCCTCTCCCCAGCATATACAATGCGAACTCACTTTGTGCAACAATTGAGACCCTGAAACATTGTAGTATTAACACAGTACAAGAATATAAAAAGAAGAAAATAAACAATAAGAGTGAAATACCTGTGGATTAACATGAATAGAGTTCATATCTCTCTTTCTTGGGCATTCCATAAAGACATTCCTGTATGATATAATATTTGTTAGCTAATTAATGACTCAAAACGGCCCACACGATATAACTTCACATTCTTAATCCACTCGCGCATAAAACTTATAACAGAACACTGCATATAGTCTCAGTACCATTTACAATATAATATTTAGTCGATTTATACACTTTGCAAACTTAATTCACTTATAAAATGAAGAGCTCTGACAAACGCTTACCTCTCCCCAGCATATACAATGCGAACTGAAGAGAAGCGCGCACTCACTTGAAAATGGCGTCAATAGAGCGCCAGGAGAAGTTTTCAAAATAAAAGTCTCTAAAACAGTGAACAGCAGAATCACAAATATTGCTCAAAGAAAAACAGAAATAAATCAATAATACAATAACAAATAAATCTGTAATACAATAAAAAGGATTTTAGTGAAAAAGCAATGTGTTACATTCAAATTGTATTCACTATAACTCGTTACATTCACCCCTTCCGGATTTCACTAAAATCCGTACTGGTTCCCAATCAAATGACTGGTACAGATCTACAATGAAACATTAATTTGTTCAACTTGAGAGTTACCCACTATTAGGTCAAGAAAAACCTCAGGGTGATCAAGCCTAAGATCATCTTGGAACATTACGATGCCTGGTACACCATAATATGACCTGACCCCTGTATTTTATCATTGGAATCAAAATGTCTTTTCACATCATACAAAAACTAAACACAGCAGAGTTCTCTTTAGAACAAAGAAAGAAATGACCCAGTTCTCTTTTTCAGATTACTTCCTACACCTTGGAGGTAAAAGGGTTTCTGAACCATTGACTCAATTAATCTATTCACTTTCTTAACAACTCTACCTGCTCATGTCTTAAGACCCTGAACATCATGAACTGGAACTTGGGTGTCAATGTCAGTTTGAATGTCAGTCTGAATTTGTGTATGTGTATCTGTGTCACAGTCAGGGATAACATCAAGAGATGTTGGACTGGCTTCAGCTTCACTCTGAGGAAGATCCCTGCTACTATTCTCTTTAGTCTGCAACTGATCACTGGACTCTCTTCCATCCAAACTGAAATGGTCCATTCTAATCACTTTCTCAACATCAGAGTCTTGAACTGCAGGGCTTTCAAAGTCGTCATTCACCCAACTCATGGTTCTTTCCTCCAGGTCTCTCGGATCGAAGTCTTCCACACAGAACTCACTCCTGATGTAATGTGTATGACGCTGCTCCCTTTAAGCGCTCTTAAGCAGGATTTATACTTTCGCCTGACTCCGCTCCACTCCACGAGCCTCCGCTGACTGCGCGCGCACCTTCCCAAACAGCTGAGGCATTATACTTGTCGCGTTCACCGTTGTACTATTCTTTGAAATGACAGGGGGCAACGAGGAGTAATTGTCCTCTAAAACCATCGGAATCACCGGTGAGAAGTAGTCATTTGCCGGTACAAGACTTCTCGCGTGATGAATGAGTTGAT
>NW_015628413.1:0-147 GCF_001515625.1 Sinocyclocheilus rhinocerous
GTTGGGGAGTGGGCACATACGTTTTCCCTTCTGGGCCTCCCGGCGAAGCAGGTTCGGTAAGAATGGCGTCTCGAATGTCCTCGTCGATGTTCCATTGAATGGGGCTTACAATCAGGGCTGGAGGGAGAATGGGCTCAGGATCGGAAG
>NW_015628413.1:442-590 GCF_001515625.1 Sinocyclocheilus rhinocerous
GTCGTAATTCTGCTCCGCTGGGGTCAGTTTCTTAGAATAGTTAGTATGCGGCTGGAGTCGAGGAGGCTCACCATAATGTTGGGACAGCACGGCCCCAACGCCAGTGGTGGAGTCGTCTGCTTCCACTACGAAGGGCATATCCGGATCA
>NW_015628414.1:0-153 GCF_001515625.1 Sinocyclocheilus rhinocerous
CGGCTTAACACAGCAAAAGAGAAACTCCCATTCACAAAATTCAAAACACAAATAATACTACTTATGATAAAGAACGGGTTAAATGTTAACCACTTTCGTTTCCATATAACTATAAACTATGATAAAAGTTCATCAGCATGCATTGAATAATCC
>NW_015628414.1:221-498 GCF_001515625.1 Sinocyclocheilus rhinocerous
AAATATTGCGACCAAATCATGTGCTCGTGCGAGAAAGTTAGTAGCAAAAGAGCTACCAGTAGGAAGAATGAGTCTGGAGCCCTGTATAGGCTATACAGTGCATGAAAAGCAAACTGGTGCTCTTCTGTTTCTTTTGGTGTATGACTCCCCCTTGTCTCGTATAAAAAGCACAATAATCAACCGCGGTTAGTTCAAATAATCGCGATCAGACGGTTAATTATCGCGACAGGCCTAACATTTACACTCTATAGTGTGGACACATATAGACACTTTGCTG
>NW_015628415.1:0-1207 GCF_001515625.1 Sinocyclocheilus rhinocerous
ATTAAATCTAAGATTAATCTAATATTATTGCTAATATGTCGTCCTAGCATAAAGCCTGACTGACTATTATCTGTGATTGTATCTAAACATAACTTTATTCTTTGTGAGCCAACGGTTTTGCATCATTATTAATTAATGTTATAGGCCTCCAGTTGTCAAGAAGCAAAGAGTCCTTATTGGGTTTAGGTAACAATGTAATTAGGCCTTGACACATAGATGGGGGGAGCTTACAGGCTTCTAAAGCTTCCTTAAAAACCAATAACAAAAATTCAGAAATGGAATACTTTATAAAATTCACCTGTTAAGCCGTCATTCCTTGGGGATTTATTATCTTTTAACTTACTTAACTTAACTTAAGGATATATCTTGATCACAAACTTCTTTCTGTGTTTCGTCAATACCTTGTGCAACATTTTTTATATGAGAAAGAAAATTTGATCTATGGCTACTTTGTTCAGAATATAGTTTTTTATAGAATTCTTCCACAAAATCAGAAATTGTTTTAGGATATTCGGATATCTGCTCATTAATTTTAAGTTTATATATATTATTAACACTAACATTTCTTTTTTCTAAATTATGAAAATATTTGGTATTTCAATTAACATATTAATATCAGATTGCGTTTGCTCGTCCTTTTCATAAATAAAAATTATTTCCTTAAGTATTCTATCTTGTCTCATTCTTTTTTTCCTTAGATAATTCTTTTCCCCTTTTGATGGCCATATTTCGGATCTGAAATTTTGTATAGTCCCAATGTTTGCCATATATTTGATCTTTTTTGGCTTTTGACAAATTTTCATTTATAATTTGTATGGCTTTTTCTTTGAATAATTTATCACTCAAAAGTATATTATTTAATTTCCAATAATTTGGTTTAAATTTAATTGATCTATTCCTTATGCATATTACTAAAGTGATCATATTATGATCAGAAAAAAACCGAGGGTTCTAATTTTGTTTCTTCCACACTATCTAATAAATCATTTGAAATAAGCCAAAAATCAATCCTGGATCTCTTAGATAAATCTTTGTTGTTCCAAGTGAACTGGATTTGATGTGGATTTTTTAGTCTCCACACATCACAACAGTTTAAGTGCAAACAGAGATTATTAAATTCTCCATAAATGCCTCTTAAGGATCTTTGAGGATGACAGTCTTTAATAGGGTCATTTATGCAGTTCCAATCACCCCCAAATATTAGTTT
>NW_015628415.1:1664-1810 GCF_001515625.1 Sinocyclocheilus rhinocerous
CGTTAGCGCGAGTCCCGCCTGGCTGTGAAGCGGGAGCGACCAGCCGGCAGAGGATTCCGATTGGTCTAAAAGCCTCCCTGGAACGGTTATGTTCACAAATAAAACACTTGTCAAAAAAGAATGATTAATTCTCAATTTAGAGTTTG
>NW_015628416.1:0-513 GCF_001515625.1 Sinocyclocheilus rhinocerous
TTCCATGAATGAGGTACATTGATCTTCAAATTATTATTTTTAAAATATTACAGGCACAAATCCCATGTTTCTATAAGGAGAACTTTTAAATACGTTTGACCAACTTAACAATTATTCCCTTACTATTTGATGCTCTAGCTATATTATTGCACAGCTCTAAAGCTCTCTTTTTCGGTTACACTTTATTTTAAGGAGTCCTTACTTACTATTATAATAACAATAGATTAAGCATAATTAATACAAATAACCCTAAACCAAATCCTAATCCTAACCGTAACCATATAGTAAGTACAATGCATCCACAAAGTATTCACAGCGCTTCACTTTTTCCACATTTTGTTATGTTACAGCCTTATTCCAAAATGGATTAAATTAATTATTTTCCATAAACAATACCCCATAATGACAACATGAAAGAAGTTTGCTTGAAATCTTTGCAAATTTATTAAAAATAAAAAACGGAAAGAAAAATCACATGTACATAAGTATTCACAGCCTTTGTTCAATACTTTG
>NW_015628417.1:0-202 GCF_001515625.1 Sinocyclocheilus rhinocerous
GACCAGTTACTGAACTTTTCACTAAACGTTTGACACTCGCAGGGGGCATGTCATAAATAACTGCAATGGAGATCCTTTGATCACTGAACTGATTACTTGACACAACAACAAAGTTCACAACGCCAGATCCTCAAAAACTCATTAGATTGCAAATGAGTTGCAATCCCGGAAACAGGCTTAGTGTTCACACAACCCAGGAAAC
>NW_015628417.1:383-541 GCF_001515625.1 Sinocyclocheilus rhinocerous
TTAATTGATAGATAACACGCCACAAGCGTTACAGACGGAAAATCAAAGAGTCTCCCCGAAACATTCCAGTTAGATATTTGCGCGAGCATTCATGTGTGTTTTAACTGTTATACCACACCGTAAGTTAAATTTGACAAAAACCAAAGAGTAAATAAAGG
>NW_015628418.1:0-455 GCF_001515625.1 Sinocyclocheilus rhinocerous
TCAACTCTCAAAACGTGAATTATTGTGGAGTGAGATGACACGAAGACTCTATCACTGCAATTTCGAAATCAGAGCACATTTGAATTAATCATAACCGAAACTAAATATGTCGGTTTATACGATCATGTCTTTTATCTTTTAAACGTCCAGATTGATAAATCCTTGAAAACTGCTAGACTTGATTAGTTTTGACTGTGCAAAGTTCTGTATTATGTTCTACAATATGAACTTAACAAGAAGCTTCCTCTAGTTCTGTGTAAAATTATAGAGCGACACGAAGGTAAGCGCATTATTGTTGTTGTTATTTTTTTAATTGTCGGATTATAATTAAGTATCAATGAATGACACAGTTTTGAGTTGACTGTCATGGTGTGCGCATGAACGAGTGTGAAATACCTGCTAATTACGCTACGTTGCTTTTTCCTATCACTTATATTGGGCACTTTTTGCATTTA
>NW_015628418.1:734-972 GCF_001515625.1 Sinocyclocheilus rhinocerous
AAATTTATCTTATTTATAATTTATATTAGCCTATTTTGTCGTCAATATTTGTTTTAAGGAGTTAAAATGGCCCTGATCAACCTTGATTTACATATTCTATAACATTATTATTATTATTATAGACAGTTAAAGTTTTGGGCGGTTTTTGGGCGGTTTTTTGTGAGCTTTTGGGCTAGAAATCGTCCATCCAATCTGGCAACACTGGAAACCGGCATATCTGCTGCTTGTTCTTAAACGC
>NW_015628419.1:0-3202 GCF_001515625.1 Sinocyclocheilus rhinocerous
AAGATGCGCATGAAAATCGCATTCGATTATTTGCACAGCCCTACATGAAAACACACTGTAAATTGAATCGTTTGTTTTGATGCTTTCCAGAGCGTGAACACAAATACGCACTGGAGCATTTACCAAACCTGTTTCGCCAATATCTTGTTTTAGTTTTTACTGAGGGTGATTTTGACTGTGTGAGAAAATGGATGTATGGTGTGAGAGCATAAAAACCACTGCTCTAGATAGATTTCTCTTGACACGTGACCACAAGCTGACTAGATCTTTTATTATTATTATTATTTCTCTAATCTTTAAACGTTCTTATTATCATTTAAAATAAATTTTATTTAAATAGCTCTTTGTGCAAAAGGTTAGTTCAGTTTGGTTCATCTTTATTTATTTCCCAAAGGCAATTTAGTTGCAGCATACAAGCATATCACATAAGACAACAAAACGCACAATACAAAAAACACACTCAATTTCCTTCCTAAAAAAGTTTTTACCTTAAATTTAAAAACTTTACAGCTGAGGGGATAAATTAATGTCTAAACTGATTAGTTTTACTAATAGGAGTTCTAAACCGAATGCCAGAAGGGAGAAGGTGAAACTTATGATATATAAGGTGGGAATAATCAAGGGAGAAGGTGAAACTTATGATATATAAGGTGGGAATCATCTAACAAAATGCTCTGGGCTTTACCCAAAACCTGTCTATGATATAATTGGACCACAGTCATCTGATTCCTGCCTTCCTCCCCATTATTTTTCTTCCCTGGTTTCCAATCCTCTCAATAAAAGCAGAGAAATTGTGCTTTAATACTCCTTGTAATCCAGCCAAATGCAGCCCCACCTGAAAAAAATCAAAATCAAAAATCAATAGCAGGAAGAAACCTTGGGTGGAACAAACATCCCATTCTCCTCTGACTGGTCTTTTAAGTTATTTAAGTTATTGACAAGAAACCGAACTTGCGACCACCCTTTTTGCCTATTGTGACGTACATCTTGAGCAGGAAAGGAAAAAATGGTTTCAGCACTTCATTTTGTCCATTGGGAATTGATTGTATAGTAGAAAGTTGGTGTTACAAACTAGAGATAGACTTGAATGCAAGTTTGCAGGCAGTTGTTGATTAAACTCATCTGGTCATTGCTTAGTCCTGGATTATGAGACAGTTTATATACTGTATACGAAATGTTTTGCAAATGCACAGTGATTAGTCTTGATCAACTTATTCTCTTTCTCATTTGTCAAGTCACCTTTATTTATATAGTGCTTTATACAGTACAGAATGTATCAAAGCAGCTTTACAGCATTAAACATGAAAATAATGTTTTAACAAAATTCAATTCTGCTGTAAAGCAGCTCTACAAAGAGGACAATAGTAAACAGCCAAATCCAGGTGACTACGGTGATCTCAGAATAAGAATGAAACAGATTAATATTAATGTACACAACATTCTTCTTAAAATGTAACAAGTGCTCCCGGTTTCAAAAAAAATAAAAAAATAAAATAAGGTTGATATTCCTACAGGATATAAAGTAGATTGTGAGTTAGTGTTTCTGTAGCAATGCTTTTTCTAGCAGTAAGTATATACATGTGATGCAGTGTATCAACAAAATCAGCATTTCACTTGAAAGCAAGCATGAATTTGGACCATACAGGGCCAATTTTCATAATAATCAATTTTCAGAGTTTGGATTAGCAGTTGGGAGTAAGAAATGGTCCACTTGTCAGTTTGAATACAGAAAGTGCTGGCATGCATTTTTGTGGACGTGGTGTATATTTAACAGTCCTTGCTGATGTATTTTAGAATTGCTACATCAATCTTTAATGCCTGTGTACAATTCATGCGTAGCATTTTCCTAAGTGCATCAGTTCATTGTTGTGATCTGGGTCATCCATCCATTCTTCAAACTGCTTATCCTCTGTAGGGTCGCAGGGATGCTGGTCCAAGGGTGGAGGAAACACTGCATGGATGACCATTCCATCATTGGGGAACACTCTTTCTCATTCACTACACAGACAAGTTAGTGTCTCCAATTCACCTCTGAAAAACTCCACACAGACAGACCTCCAGGCTCATTTGGGACTTGATCTGGGGACCTTATTGGTGCAAGGCAACAGTGTTATAAACCCCCATTTCAAACTGACCTGGGTCATGTGCCATCCACTTCATTTTAATACTACATCCCAATAACAAATAGATGATCGGGCTGATAAAAGGGTGGGCTGTGGCCAATGCAGTAGCTGCTGGAAGTCCATATTTCAACATACTTGGACCCAGGCTGTCGGTAAGAGTGGCTTGAAGCATGGTTAAGAAGATTTGAGGGCCCCAGAACACAAAGAAGGCAATCTTTATAGCACAGATGATCTGTGCCTGCTTATTGCAATCTTTATTCCTTCTATGAGCTGATGTCAAACAGCTGAGAAACATGATCAAAGCTGGCACAAGGAGCCCGATAAGAAATCTCATGATAACGACTGCCTTCAGCCTAGCAATGCCGTCTTGAGTTGTTTTCGATTTGTCCAAGTCATAATCATCAATGCACTGAGAAGATCGCACCTCTCTGGAAAACAGCGAAGGACATGCCAAGACTGCTGCAATAGACCAGGAGAATGAAATCAGAATGATGTTACAATTCTTGCAATTTTCTAAGCAATCGTTTTTAAAAAAAGCAGAACTAATGCTCCAGAGACTCAGCATGGCTGCTGTGGAGAACATACTGCCGTAGGTGATATAGGATGACAGCTTGCAGCTTGCTTTTCCGTAATTCCATTCAAAGTTATTGTAAGCATACAGCAGCTGAAGAACAACAAATGCGCTGGAGACTAAGTGTGTTACAGCCAACGCCGTAATCCAAGTGGAAACCGTTGGCGTTTTCTTGTTTTCCAGGCAGCTGATGATAATGACGATGAAGTTGAGGGTGACACCGAGGATCAGGACAACAGAATATGTAATTAAGTAGATCATCCTGATCACATGTTGGTACTGCTTGATTGCATTTTCTGTGACTTCAAATTCTGTAATGATACCATCATAGTCTGTGGTATTGTCTTCTCTGGACATTTTGTGAAGCCTGAAACAAAAAGATGTGGATTAAAACTTTTTACTTTGAATAACATACTGCCCAGGAACGGATGTGTTCTGTTCAGATCGTATATATATATGTCACCTGTTCTATAACCATTCCTGGGGCCTCATTTATAAAATGTGCGTA
>NW_015628420.1:0-543 GCF_001515625.1 Sinocyclocheilus rhinocerous
GTATTATATCACCTTTGCATCAAATTACAAAAAAAAACAGTTAACTCTAATGCGAGGGTGTTTCTAATAGACCAATTACCGGTTTGTAAACATTCAGGATGCGCGCGCATCATGGTTGCAGAAAACCCGGGAGAGATAGCCTTTACGGCTAGAGAATTTCACGAATAAGGTACAAAATAGGTAGGTTTAAAAAGATTATAAATTATATTGATTAGATGTCATTTTCAAAATGTTCTCCGCATATTACAAGAGCTTGTCACCCAGCGATAAGCACTGTTATTCAACGAAATTGACGTTAGAGAGTGCGATAGTCTTACAGAGCCGAAACAGGGATGACGTTTTTTTGTGGGCGGAGCCTATCTGGAGGCAGAAAATGACGGTTTTCAAGCGGCAGTCTATGGAGCCATGGAATAAAAAAAGGTGACGGTTTTCAAGCGGCAGTCTATGGAGCCATGGAATAAAAGAATAAAAAAAGGTTTATTTTGTTTTTCAAAATTCTGACTTTATTCTAGCAATTCCGAGATTATATCTCACAATTCTAAT
>NW_015628421.1:0-3446 GCF_001515625.1 Sinocyclocheilus rhinocerous
AAAAATAGCATATATATATATAACAGTATATAAATATTACTAAAACTTAAAATAACACTGAAACGATAAAAATAGCATATAAATAACAGTATATAAATATTACTAAAAATTTAAATAACACAAACTATAAAAATAGCATATAAATAACAGTATATAAATATTACTAAAAATGACTCCCGCGTCATACGTCTGCATCTCAGTGAAATCAGATTTTTCCAAATTTAAAGTCGAACTGTGTTGTGTTTTTGAGTTGAGCGTGGCAGCAGGAAGGTTGTGGTCATTGATTTCTCTCTCAAACTGAGGACAAACTGTTGTGACATCAGTGTTTCCCATAAGTCTCTGTGCTTTGCTGGGTCCATCGGTGCACTTAGAAACCCCACTAACATCCAGCACAAGTGGTCGTGCCGCGTGAGTGTTTCCTTTGCTTTGTGGGCGGGTGAGCTTGTTCAGCACTCCCTCTGTAGCCCGGGGAGAGTGACCCGGGTCATGTGACTTTATCCTAACCAATCAGGTTTCGAACATGACCTGCGTGGGGTTAAGCACCTGTCTGACGACAAGCATGGGGCGGCTGCAGGTGAGTCTGACTCCCAGCTAAAGATCATCTGTAAACAAGTTTTGAGTGTTTTTACAAACTGCGGGAGTTTAAGTCATTATCCGTCATAATCGACAGCATGTCAAAGATGCAGAACGCTAAATCATCCTTTAAGAGAGATTATCAATCATGCATTTTCAACAACGATATTGAGTTCAGTTCAAAGAGTGAGAGAATCAGACCTTAAAAATCCAAGGGGACATTTTACATTTAATTGTATTATTTTTTTAATTAAAATTATGAATTATATTATTTCTTAATTTATATTATTTTATTTTATTAATTAATATTAATATATGATTGTGTTTTATCTTAAAACATTATTAGTAGTACTAGTAGTAGTAGTTTTATTAATAATAATAATAATAATAATTACAATAAATTTAATTCATAATTAATTATAATATTATTAATTATTTAAAAATATTCATTTTAGTTTAAAAAGTCAGTGATTCTGTCACTTCATTCAACATTGAATCAGACCTTTAAAATGCAAGAGGACATTCTACATTTAATTTTATTAATGTTATAAAAATGTAAAAAAATATATATAAAAATATGAATGTTAGTATTTATTAATTTATAGATTTTATCATTGATTTTAATTTATTTCACTTTAAAGCATTATTATTATTATTAAATGTAATTAATAATTCATTATAATTTTATTAATTATTTTTAAATATTCATTTCCGTTTGAGTCACTTTTTCTGTCATTTCATTCAACATTGAATCAGATCTTAAAAATTCAAGTGGATATCCTACAATCTTTTGGTTAAAATGTTCACATTAATTTCTACATCAGCATCAGGTTGCAGTGGTTTAAACATCTACTGATATGTGTTATTGATCTGCATCAACTGATGCACTTTGGGGTGATTAGATATGAAGAAACATCCGCAGGATTGTTCTGTTTCTCATTCATTGTTAATGATCATTTAGCACGGTTTCCTGCAGTATCATGCAACATTATTTCAGAAATCATATTTATTTCAAGTGCTTCTGAACATTTTGTTTCTCATTCACAGCTCTTTGGTCTCATATTGATCAGATATATTTAAAGCTGCAGTGTTTATTTACTGCATCACTGGCGGCACCAAACAGAATTGTAAAAATAATGAGTCTTTTCGAATATTAAGCAGATTTTAATTCTGTTTGGTGTCCTTCTTGTGTGCTTTAATCACATTACGTTTAAGATGTTATTAATATATCACCCTTGGTCCACAGTGATCATATTTGAATGTTGTTTTTCTTGAGCTCTGAGGGGTGTGTGTGTGTGTGTGTGTCTCAGGGAAGGATGACGTGTTGGACATCGAGATCGATTCATACATCCACTGCATCAGTGCGTTTGTGAAGCTGGCTCCGAGCGAATACATTTTACTGACTGAGATCATCCCAGAACATCACCAGAAGAAGACCTTCGACTCGCTCATACAGGTCAGGGCCGTGTGTCTGTGTTCAGTGTGTGTGTGTGTGTGTTTAATCACAGTGTTTGTCGCTGCAGGAGGCGCTGGATAATCTGATGCTGGAGGGCGATAACATCATCTCCGCGGCGCGTCGAGCCATCATGAGACACGATTACTCCGCTGTGCTGACCATCTTCCCCATCCTGCGCCACCTCAAGCAGACCAAACCAGACTTTGACGCCACGCTACAGGTAGAGAGGAAATGAGAACGAGCATGAAATGTTCGCGCTGGACTTTCTGCTTTTTGGCACGGTGTGGTAGCCGATGATGTCATATCCTGTGTTGCGGTGCAGGGAACGGCTGCCAGCACCAAGAACAAGCTCCCAGCTCTCATCACCTCTATGGAGACCATCGGAGCTAAAGCGCTGGAGGAGTTTGCTGACAGCATTAAGGTAGATCACACACAACCGCTTCAGTGATCGAAAGACTGCAAGTTCAATCTGTGGTGACATCAGGTGCAGAATTGTATTATTTTATTAATTTAGATAATTTTATTATTATTTGATTTATTGTTTTATTTAATTTTAAATTATGTATTATTATTGTTATTATTAAAATAAATTATAAATATTATTAATAATTTAAACATAATTACTATTTAATTTACCTTAATATTAAAAATAATATAGCATTTATTATAATATAATATTAAATTTTTATTTTAAAGTATTATTATTATTATTATTACTGCTGTAGTTAAAATGGTCTGTGATGATCTGAAAGTAATATTGTAAGTTCTGTATGTTCACTTATATAATTTAAAAATCATTAATATTATTTAATGCATTATTTTAGTTAATTTTAAAGAATTAATATTATTATTTAAAATGATTACAATTAATTATACTATTATTAATTAAATCAGAAAGCAGTGTTCTGTATGTTCATTAATTTATATAGTTGTATTATTTCTTTTTTTATTTTCATCATTATTATTATTATTATTATTATTTTGTTCTGTACACATGTTCACAGCAGTGCATGTCACTCTGTAGCTCCTCCCACTGCTTCCTCGGCCCCGCCCACTCATCTCTGCTTCTGTCACATGATCTTGCTCTCTCATCCTGGCTGGCTATTAGTGGTGAAGCTCTTCACTAACAGAGCTATTTTAACTTCTTGCCCTCTGCCTCTTTCTCTTGTTCTCTTTCTCTCTCTCTGTTCTGCTTCGCTTCTGTCCTGTAGTACTCGGGGACACTTACAATATTCCTTTAGACCCCCGAGGTAAGCGCTCGAACGGACGAGTAGAGCAGGACCCACGGCTCCTCTGACTTTACAGTTAACATGAAACCAGAGCTGACTCCATTTACTGTCCTAAAGCATGTCGTCAGTGCATGTGGTACTGAAGAATAACATTTACAAACATGTTTCACTCTGAAATACTTCAAATT
>NW_015628422.1:0-1824 GCF_001515625.1 Sinocyclocheilus rhinocerous
GGAGTGTAAGGGCAAAAAGGGCATGTGCTCTGCACAGGTTGAGCCTACCTGTGCACGTGCCTGAACATGGCTAACATGGCAAAAGAGGAACTCCTGTTCACAAAATTCAAATCACAAATAATACTACTGATGAAAAAGAACGGGTTGAATGTTAACTACTTTCGTTTCCATATAACTATAAACTACGATAAAAGTTCATCAGCATGCATTGATTAATAGCATGTTGTAGCGCAAAAACAAAAAAAACGCAACCAACTGAGAAAGTTAATCGCAAAAGAGCGACCATTGGGAAGAATGAGTCTGGAGCCCTGAATTGCCCACCTCCCTCTGTCAGTGATCTAGCACCCCCTCAGCACCTGCGTTCACAATTCTCTGGCGCCGCCCCTGGTACATCCATGTATTTTTGAAAAGCAAAAATTAAGTTTGTCCAACTCTAAACCCAGTCCCCAAATAAATTAGGTTATTAATACAATTCTATTGATTTGATTCGCTATATGCGCTGCACTTTCTGCCATCAAAAAAGCATCTGCCAAAGGCATTAATGTAAATGTCTCACATGGCAAAAGTGTGAAAACTGTGACTTTCAATGGACTATATCACATAAACAACTTGCTAATCATGCCTTACACAAGTAGTTCATAGTGTTCATGAAATGCTAATGTAATTCTAATCTTTAATGCTGGTTTCACTTGTGCCACCAAATGCTCTCAGCAGTTCTGGACATGAGACACAAAGTTATCTTATTGGTTAGCACATTTCTTTGAAGGGCAAAGAAAATAGCTGAACTATTCTCTGAGAAAATAAGCATTGCTTCATTATTGAGTGAATATTCCAGCCCAGTATGAACATCTGTTTCTATTCAAAACCAGCTTAAATCAAACATTTGTGTTTAGTGTGAAAAGACCTTCAGACTTCCCAGTTCACCTGCACTTTAGGCTTTCATGGGTCAAATTCATATAAAAGAAAGTTCAATGTCAAAAGAATTTATTTAATATGTGATTAATTTAGTCCTTTTTTATTCTCAACTTAAGTGTGTTGAGCAGAGCGCTTCAGCTGTGTTGTAATTTATTTAGGTGGGAAAATTTTGTAGGGAGGTGGATGCCATTTATTTTAAAAAATGATCTTTTTCTCCTGTGTTTGAAATTAGAGAGGGAGTCAGGGAAGAGTCTCTGTGTTTTCTTTTATTTTGATATGAAATGTATTTCTTAAAACCCAAGTAACAGTACCTTTTTGTGTATTGTTTTGGCATTTTCTCCTCCTGAAGCCTTCTTTTAAGTATTTCCCACATTCTGTTCAATAAAATACTTTGCTTTAATTTTGAAACTGGTGTTGCTGAGCATTTCTGAGTACCTGCCCTGGGACGTGGAGACGGCAGTTCTCTCAGCCTCTCCCTGCTATTTTTATTACACCTCTTTTCATATTCATAACAGTAGTGAACATCAGATGAACATCAGATGGACGAGATCCTCAACATATGTATTGCACATGACAAAGTACACATTCTGAAATCTGAATAAAGTTTTATGCTTTTGTGGTAGAACACAGAGGGTTTTAGAGATTTAACACCAGGCGACTATGCCACCCTGGAGTTTGACCTGGGATATAATAATATATATAATACATTTCCTCTTGAGGCAACACAGGTTCGTTCACAGTGACTCAGCAGGAGACATATATATAAACGAAAATACATTTTTATTAAAGATGACTCAGTCAGAGACATATATATAAACGAAAATACATTTTTATTAAAGATGATGTTTTACAAAAGCACAGAGAAGAAGAGAAAATCACAAACAGTTTAGTTACACAATATAATGAAAT
>NW_015628423.1:0-471 GCF_001515625.1 Sinocyclocheilus rhinocerous
AACAATATCAACAGGGTCAGCATTTCTACACTAAGTCGCATCCTATAGAAACATAACTTCAGAGTGAAGCAGCTGTACAGGGTGCCATCTGAGAGGAACAGTGTCAGGGTCAAGGATCTGCGCCATGGTTATGTGCAGGTATGTGTCACTTTACTTTACATACTATATATTGTGATGTGGGAATGAGGGTTTATGCTGCCACCTGCCCTGCCTGTAGGTTGTAGTTTTTGTCTACTGACTCAACCCAGCCCCTACTTGTGTGAAAATATAGACATTGTAGTTACTGTATGTGTTTTCAGTAACACTATTCAATATTTTCTGTTACAGACAGTTCTGGATTTTGATGCCGCCGAACTGCCACATGAGTTCATCTACGTGGATGAGGCAGGCTTCAGTCTGGCCAAAATGGCCAAAACGGGCCATAACGTAGTTGGACAAAGGGCTGTTGTAAATGTCCCTGCGCAGCGTGGG
>NW_015628424.1:0-1502 GCF_001515625.1 Sinocyclocheilus rhinocerous
CAGCAGACAGATCCAGCAAGATGAGTACTGAGGATTTGGAAGCTGTTCTTGCCAGTCTCAGTGTTTCAGTAACCGAGAGCAGGGCAGTCTCAGTTGAGTGGCCACTTTTGAAGCCAGATTGGTTGCTGTCCAGAAGGTTGTTCTGTGCAAGAAACAGAGAGTTGGTTGAACACAACTCGCTCAAGTGTCTTTGCATTGAATGGAAGAAGGGATACCGGTCTGTAGTTTTCTAAAAGTGCTGGATTTAATACCGGTCTGTAGTTTTCTAAAAGTGCTGTATTTAGAGTGTTTTTTTTAAGCAGTGGGCTTACCCGAGCCTGCTTAAATGCTGTGGGAAATGTACCAGTGTGAAGAGAGGTGTTGATAATGTGAGTAAGCGAAGGTATGACTGAAGAAGAAATGGCCTGAAGGAGGTGAGTGGGGATAGGATCAAGTGGACAAGTAGTAGGATGATTGGAAGGAAAGGATATGGAAACGTCCGTCTCTGAGAGTGGAGAGAAGGAGGAGAGAGAGTGTGGCAGATAAAGCAGAGGGAATTTTAGTGATAGGTGGAGACTTCAATTGTGTCTTAAACCCATACATGGACAGGTTGCCAATAGAAAAGAGACCCAAATCACGTAAAACAAATACAGCTTTGGGGATTATGAATGAACTGGGGTTGATTGATATTTGGAGATATCTCCACCCAAAAGAAAAATACTTTACATTTATGTCACAAACACACGGAAGCTATTCTAGACTGGATTTTTTCTGCATTTCAAAAACAGAATTGCATAGATTAGTGGAGTGCAATATAGAGCCCATTACTTTGTTTATGTTGCCCCAGATTGAGATTTAAAACAACAGGGCCATGATCTGACAGTTCAAATACTGGAGACTAAATGTCTCAAAATTGAATAACGTAATACACAAAAAGGAAATACAGAGGGAATGGGAAGATTATATCAAAATAAATGATAATGGATATGTCTCTCCTGTGTTATGGGACGCCGCCAAAGCAGTAAGAGGAAAGATTGCACTTACATCCAGAATAAAAAAGAAAAGGAATTTAAACAATTGGAAATTGAGAAATAAATAAAAAGGTTACAATACGAACATAAAAACACTGGAAATAAAAATTCTCTAGATCTATTAAAGCAAAATAGACAGAAATTAGATGACTTGTTATCTTACAAGGCAGAAGGTGCTCGAAGATATACAAGCAGAAAATATTATGAATTTGGTAATAGGGCGAGCCAGCTGCTTGCTTTCCAATTACGTAAGGCCCAGTCTAGTAGAGCTGTCCCGAAAATTAGACATCCATGTACGGGTATTATGACATCACAACCTAAAGAAATTGCAGATGCATTTAAAGATTATTATTTTAAGATATATAGAATATAGAACAGTCAAATAAGGAACGAAAAAAAAATTCTGGATTCTGTTAAACTGAACAGACTGAAAGGTGAGGAGTCTGAAGTAATGGTCAGTCCCATTACAGAGGAGGAAATTAAGAAAAATAT
>NW_015628425.1:0-136 GCF_001515625.1 Sinocyclocheilus rhinocerous
GGAGGGGCATTTTTACTGTGTGATAAATATGAGCAGCACGGCACATCGGTTTGTATGTATATATTGCTGTTAAAAACAAATAAATAAACCATGTAGGAGAGTGGTTATTATGTGCAAACAGTGAGAAACTCTATAT
>NW_015628425.1:392-522 GCF_001515625.1 Sinocyclocheilus rhinocerous
ATCTCTGTGTGTCTGTCTGTTTGCATTTTTATTATGTCGAGAACCGTTCATCCAATTGACTTCACGCGTGGCGGGTGTGTTGCTTTGGACCCAAGGGAGTGCAGTGTCGCATTTTGGTGCAATATGGACA
>NW_015628426.1:0-1550 GCF_001515625.1 Sinocyclocheilus rhinocerous
AGATTTGTTTTTACATTTATTTCCTTATTGTATTTCATTGCAATTCTCATATTTACTTTATTATTTTATTGTATTAATAATTTTATTTATTTTTTTAATATTTTTTTATTAAGTACAAAATCTGAATAATTTAAAACATCTACAATTATGTATAAAGTATTTTGCTAATAATATAATATTATTAATCAAACCGTACAAAACGAAGCACTCTGTAGTTATTCTGTGCAGTTCATCTTGTAAGGTGAGAGTGAAAGCATCAGCCAGTCCTGCAATGCTTTCCAAAAACAATCAGAGAAATTATATGTAAAAAATATATTTACATAAATACATTTTCAAAATTACATTTTAAATGTAGTAATTTATTGGAAGGATATATATCATTTAATATTTAAAATTGTATTTCTTTTAGATAAGCTGTTCTGAAATATTTAACTATTTTTCTAATTTATTTCTTAATATTTGAAATGGGTAGCATGACTGGATGATAATTAGTCTTATATATGTGTTAGTAATACATTTGCTATTCCTTCTTCTAAAACTGATCTCGTGAGCCCGGATCTATCTGTGACGTCATCAGCGTGCGCCAGCGACGAGCTGCGGCGCGTGTCGGTGTTTACGCGTGTGAGGACGAGCAGCACGTGTAGATCTGGTGAAAGAGAACAGAAAGGATTGATGTGTGCACAACAAAGTGGTTTTCGTAAAGGTAGATCTACAATAGATGCCCTAGTGAAAGTTAGTAATGAAGCTGAAAAAGCAATTAGTATGAAAGAGGTCATGATTATAGTATACTTTGATATAGAGAAAGCATATGACTCAATGTGGAGAGAAGGACTACTGATTAAATTACATAATATGGGTATTGGTGGAAGGATGTATAACTGGATTTTAGACTTCTTATCAAATCGGACATTTCGTGTTAAAGTTGGAGATGATGTTTCAAATGATTTTAATATAGTAAATGGTATTCCGCAAGGTAGTGCTATTAGCCCAATTCTGTTTAACATCATGATAAATGACATCTTTGAGAATGTTGGTACAGGTATTGGGTATTCATTATATGCAGATGATGGGGCTATATGGAAAAGAGGGAAAAATATTAGACATATGATTAATAATATTCAGAATGCCATAATAAGAATTGAAAGCTGGACATATGACTGGGGATTTAAGATGTCAGTTGCTAAATCATGTTACATGCTCTTTACCAGGAGAAGAAAGTTAGGAAATATACAGCTTAAACTATATGGTCAAAGTATGGAAAGGGTAACAAAGTTCAAATATTTAGGTTTATGGTTTGATGAGACTGAAACTAAATGTATTATTTGGTTCAGGAATATGTTAAGCAGAACTACTATCAGTATATACCAATATTCACTGATGGATCTAAAGATTCAAGGAGTGATCATGTAGGAGTAGGAGTGTACAAACCAGAGATTGATGTAACCATATGCAAAAGAATTTATGACAAATTATCTGTATTTACAGCCATAATTTTAGGATTGCATTGGGTAGAAGAAGTAAGACCTCAAAGAGTTATTATCTGTTCAGAC
>NW_015628427.1:0-1424 GCF_001515625.1 Sinocyclocheilus rhinocerous
AATTTCGTAAGGCACCTGCAAAGACACCCAGTGTTCGAACTATACAGTGGACTTTGGGGGAGCACATCACACCTCACATCACACCTTGATGCTCATGACAAGAATAGCATGTATAGTTATCTTTATTGAAGTGAATTAGGTTTAAATCGCCGTCATGACTTCAAATTATATAACAGTATGGCATTACACAGTACATAAATTAGTACAACAGTTAACAATAGAAAAGTCAGTAAATTCAATAGTTGAAGTGTAATTGTGCTCTGCAGTCAGTCAGGTTGTTTTCTCTTTGGTCCAGATGATGCAGGCAGTGGCTGTGAAGTGTGCTGAAGTGCAGTCATCTCTGCAGGGCTCTCAAACTCAGCTCCTGGAGCTACAACACTCAGAACACTCAGGCGTCTCGTGTGGAGCTGATGAATGAATGAGTTTCTCATGTACAAACTGATCAGGTTGTGGGTCAATTTAGAGGACAGGTGTGAAAATGTTTGTTTTTAGTAAACTTCTCCAAACCCACACAAAAAAAATCAAAGAGTCTTTGAGATTATTATTTGTGACATTGGAATAAAATATATGGATATAATAACAAAAGTAACTAAATTGAACAACAATCTCTGATATTTTTTTTTCCTTTTAACATTTTCATTTCATTGACAGCTTTAATAAGCATGAACTTTACTTTCATTAAAAAAGTTTATTTCTGTTATTGTAGGCTCATTTTGTAAATAGCTATTAATTTAAATAACATAGGCTACAAGTGCAAACTGGGTGCTTAATGCAAATGTAATTGGCTACATTTACAAAATCAGGTGATTATGTTCGCCCATCTATGCAAATGTGTTTTTATGTATAGAGACAAAAAGAATGAGGTAATCACTGTTTGTCACGTCAGTTTAGTGATTGTCTCATCAATTAGAAAATTTAAAATAAATGTTTAAAATAAAACATCAGAAAATTTCAAAGAACATTTA
Organism: Sinocyclocheilus rhinocerous; assembly: GCF_001515625.1. Classification (NCBI taxonomy): domain Eukaryota; kingdom Metazoa; phylum Chordata; class Actinopteri; order Cypriniformes; family Cyprinidae; genus Sinocyclocheilus; species Sinocyclocheilus rhinocerous. The sequence goes on from NW_015628427.1 coordinate 966, forward strand.
AATTGTAACACACTTTCCACTGTTTAAGACCTGAGTGATTTTGTATGTTCTTGTGAACGATTGTTTCGATGTTTGTGTGATAATGTTGCCGTTACTGAATGTGATCTGTGAGGGGAATGGATGAGAACCGATATCAAGTTTTGCTTCTGCAATTTTTATTTATAAAGTTTTTTTCTCTGACATTTATCTTTGGTAGATCAAATTTGCTTTAGTTACTTTACATGGTTAAAATTAAAAACAGATACTGCTAAATACTTCATATAAAATGAGCCACATACTGGAGGACAGTTTAAATAAATATGAAGAGATTTATAATATGGAAACATTCAAATTCTGCTTTGTGGTACTCTTTCTGTTTAAAGAAGATTTTATGATCACTGTCAGTTTCTGCACATATAAAACTATAACATGTTCATTACTTTATTGCTCTAAATGTAGTTATTAGAAAATCAGACTATA
>NW_015628428.1:0-950 GCF_001515625.1 Sinocyclocheilus rhinocerous
ATATTTAGGAGCACCTGTGCGACTGACCCGATCAGCATATTTGTGCTTGCGCTGAGGGAACTTAAAAGGTTCTAACGTACTTACGTGTTTCTGCAGCGTTGAGTAATGTATCACGGACGTATCCTCTCATTATAACAAAGTGTTGACAGGGTGTAAATAAGATTCATTGTGCAGTGTAGGGAGCTTCGTCGATTATAATGGAGTTTTGTGAGATCGCGATGAACTAAGATGAGTGACAGTAAATAAGATATTCATTGTGCAGTGTAGGGAGCTTCGTCGATTATAATGGAGTTTTGTGAGATCGCGATTAACTAAGATGAGTTACAGTTTTAATGATTATTAAGGGAGTTTGCAAATGTGATATTGATTTAATACAACAGTTCATTAAACAAGAAGTTAATATTAAGTGACTTATATTGTCTGACAACAACACAATTGCCTTATTTTGCTCTATTTCGTCAACGAAAATAGTTTCAAACAAAGTAACAGCTGAGCCGCTGCGCATCTCCATTCAAACACAGCGGTGATTCGTTTATGAATGAACTGCGTTTTTAAACGAATCTAGTGAGTCAATGATTCAATTACCCATTCATAAAGACAGTCACGTACTTCGTTCCTGAATGAATCAGCCGTTCGAACGAATCAATTGAATGAATGATTCAGTGATAAAATCAGTGACTTGCCGCCACCTGCTGGCAGTTGTAGTTTAATTTTTAAAATATCTTTTCTGTTATTTAAATCATTTAATTTTTCTATATTAAAAATTTTATATTTAAAACATTAACCTCAAAATGAATTTATGAATTGAATTGCACTCATGCGACCTCTGAGACTCATTAAACGTCTGAAAATACACCTACAAGCCACTTGTTTGTTCTTCTGTGCCAACTCTGTAGCACAAATGTATTTCTTAACCCTCTGGGGTCCGAGGGTGTTTTGGGGCCTGGAAA
>NW_015628429.1:0-1347 GCF_001515625.1 Sinocyclocheilus rhinocerous
GAGGAACATTGGTAACCAAAAAATTCCATTGTATGGACAAAAAAAACAAACAAACAGATGTTTCTCAAAATATCTTCTTTTGTGCCGCACAGAAGAAAGAAAGTCATATGGGTTTGGAACAACATGAGTAAATGATGACAATGTTCATTTTTAAGCAAACTATCTATTTAAACTAGCCCCTTGCAGTGCAGTGCTCATGGTGTGAGACACTGAAAAAGAGCGTGAGACATGATGCAACATCCAAAAACATCCACCTGCATGTGTACATAGATCAACATTTAAAAGGTTCAACATTTAAATATATCAATGCTAAATATCTATAACCTTTTATTACAAAAAAATGATTCGTTTACACTAGTGCTGTCAATCGATTAAAAATTTTTTTAGTAATTACTCGCACATTTTTCCTGAAATTAATCATGATTATTCCCACATAACATTAAAGTTTTTAAATATAATTTTATATTGCAATAATTTCACATTAAATTTTCAAATTAATGTAGAAACAACATAGACTTGTTTTTTTAATATTTGTTTAATGGCATCTTTTTTATGTCTAAAGGTGAGTATCACTGTTACCAATACTACTGATGTCTCTAGGAAATAGTTTTTCCCCCCCCTAATATTTAACCATTGACTATAGCCATTTAACATTACAGTAGCTATAATTGAGAGCTATCAATTTTAACATTTATTAGACTCTATAAAATAACAACTTTTAGTGAACGTAAAACAATCTTCACATAAACCCATTATAATAAACATAGGCGCGGGAAGTGGGGGTGCTGAGGGTGCTGCAGCACCCCCTGTTTTTTTCTGTGGGCAACTGTTTAACTGTTGGGAATAAAAAAAAAGATCGGAGTGTCCATTTGCCTTAGTAGAGGCTATTTACACTAACTGCACCCACGAACGTGTGATTGGGATAGTCAACATTACAAAAGTCTGTCATCAATCATCAGATTCAGTGGTGTAGATGGTTAAGCATTTGCCATAGGCTACTCCTTTTGACGCGATCCACCCGGGTTCGAATCTGCCTTTTGGCGAACTTTTTTTCTTTTCAAATTTCAAATCACATCAGAGAAGCATTTATTTTTTATAAAAATGAAGGAAATAATCAAAAAGTTGAAAATAAAGTATCGGGTAGGGTTAGGTGTAGGGAGGGCTTTTGTCCCAATAAGGTGTAAATAGCATATGATATCACAAAAAAATATTGCTATTTTCACTAAGTGTAAATAGCCTCTATCGCCCCTCCACCCCCCGTGTGTACAGCACCCCCAACCTAAAACATCTTCCCGCGCCCCTGCTAATAAATGTAATATTTAGCTACCTGTGCCCTTCAGCAAGTAG
>NW_015628430.1:0-208 GCF_001515625.1 Sinocyclocheilus rhinocerous
GGACAACCCTTGGTGCGGCCACCGAAGCACACGAACAGCTGATCCAACCGCCTGAACGGGACGGAACGTTCAACATAGACTTTCAGTGCCCTGACGGGGCAGAGTAAGTTCAACTCTTGGTCTTTCTCCGAAGGAGGAAGCGCCGATAGAGTTATTACCTGTGCTTTAAATGGAGTAGAGAGCACTTTAGGGACATAGCACTGCCTTG
>NW_015628430.1:218-876 GCF_001515625.1 Sinocyclocheilus rhinocerous
TAGAGAGCACTTTAGGTACATAACCATGCCTTGGTTTCAGGACGACCTTAGAGTCGTTGGGCCCGAATTCGAGGCAGGTGGGGCTCACTGATAGCGCCTGCAGATCTCCCATATGCTTTACCGATGCTAATGCTAGAAGCAGAGCAGTCTTAAGCGTCAAGGGACGCGCTCTTCAGAGCCCTCAACACCGTGGGCAGATCCCATGTAGGGACAGTGATGGGGCGAGGCGGGTTGAGCCTTCTAGACCCCTTAGAACCAAGTTGTTCCTGCCCACCGATTGGCCAGCTATTAGGGATGGGCGATACCCCTTATTTTGTTTTCGATACGATACCGATATTTTTCAAGGCAGTATCATCGATATCGATACCAATTCGATACTTCTGCACTAAACTTTTAAATTATGAAATTTATGAAATTATTAAATTATTAAATTACTAAGAGTAAAATGGGTAATGAAAACCACTTTGTTTAAAATGCATTTTAACTTGTTTAATCCCAAATTTTTCCCAGACATGAAAATATCCAAATGATGTGTCATTAGTAACCCTTTGAAATAATCAATAATTATTTTATTTTTTTTTGAAAAGTGTGTGAAAAATTTTATTTTATGGTCTGTCACAATTGTAACCGGTGGGATAATGTGTATACTGAATTAACA
>NW_015628431.1:0-588 GCF_001515625.1 Sinocyclocheilus rhinocerous
ACGTCCCCCGGACGTTCCGAACGTCCGTTTAGGTCCGCAGTACGTACGCTTTGTAACGTTCGCGGGCGGACGTTCGGAGGACATTCGTCGGAGCCAGTTTGCGAACGTCCCTGTTTCGTCCCTCATCTGCCATTTCCATTACAACACTTGAAAAATCCAATCGCCCATGCGTGGGCTTTTATCATCAGACCTGACCAGCGTTGGGGCTTTTATCATCAGACCTGACCAGTGTTGGGGAGTATGTAGTTACATGTAACTACATTACGTAATTTAATTACAAAATAAATGTAACTGTAATCTGTTACAGTTACTGAGAAAAAAAAGTGTAATTAAATTACAGTTACTTATGAAAATGTTAATGATTACAAAGGGAGTTACATCTGAATATTTTCACACATATACATATTTAAAATATGAGACACCAATGTTTCAGGAGTTGAGGACACAGAATAGGACACATGCTTATTCGATAACTGTTTTATTTCCTATTTTGGTTTATGTATATATTTTTTTCTTTTTAAGATTAACTGTTTTTTTTCCAAGGCATGTTAGATGCCAGTGTTTCCTGTCATAGCTATGCAAAGATTT
>NW_015628432.1:0-510 GCF_001515625.1 Sinocyclocheilus rhinocerous
CAAGTCAGCTCTCACTGAACACAAGTGTCAGGATGGCCGAGTTGTGTAAGGTGCTGCGTTCAGGTCGCAGTTTCCTCTGGAGGAGTGGGTTCAAATCCAACTTCTGACAGACCTATCATTTGGCTGCAGACAGAAACTTCAGTCTGCTGGCATGTTGAGCCAGCAGGGCGTTAACTTTGACAAAACACTGCATTAGGTAAATGCTAGTATTAAATGGTCAGGTGCTGATGAACAAGATGTTTCTTTAGACATTTTTGAAAATGATTAAAGACTCAGCTGCTCGAATTGACATAGGCAAGTCGTTCCACCAGCTGGGAAAAGTCCAGGAAAAGGTCAGTGAGAGTAATTTTGTGCCTCTTTGGGATGGCACCACGAGGCGTCGTTCACTTGCAGAACGCAAGCTTCTTGAGGGCGCATAGGTCTGAACCAGCGAGTTTAGGTATATTGCTGGCAAGCTTCTACAGATCTGAACCAGCGAGTTTACGTATATTGCTGAAGAGCCAGTAGTTA
>NW_015628433.1:0-1105 GCF_001515625.1 Sinocyclocheilus rhinocerous
ATCCTCTGTACTGTCAAACAACTTACTTCTCCCTCTTTCCAATCTGTTTACCTCTTGTATCTTCTTTCCTGATTCTTTAATTTTCTCTTCTATTTCTTCTAACACTTCCTCAAAGTTTGTTCTATCTTGATTTGTTTTCATCTTTTCTAACGCTATGTTTCTTACAATCCATCTGTAAATATTCTTCCCTTTCCTATCTCTGTTGCCTCTGTGTTTTCACAGCTGGTTCCTTTTTTTCTTTTTCTCCCAGCTCTACTGGTCCTTACATTTGCCTTTCTCCAGTTACTTCTACTGTTCCCTTGTGGATTGGGAACTCTCCCTCTGTGGGCAAATAGGGGGGTGGCTCAGAAAACAATCTTTCCTTTTTCTTCGTATTTTTGTCTACCTCTTTCAATATTTTTCTTGTCTGTTTTATATTTTTTAATATGTCCTCCCCTTCCTTTTTAAACATGGCTATCACTTTTGCTTTTTCCCTTTTTGCTTCTCTTCTGCCATTTGCTTGAGATTTTGTTTATTAACTCTTTACTCAGTGGTTATTTTAATCCTAATATTTCCACTGGAGTGGCTGCCATACTCTTTCCTATAATATTATAATCCAATTTGTTCTACTTACTTTAAAATTAGGAGAAATTGGTTAAAATAATTAGTCTTTATTCTGTCTGATGCATTTACCCTTTTTTATGAATTGATAGCCTCAACTTTATTTTACAATCACTCAGTATGCAAAAATTTCTAATAATAATTCTTTATTTATTGCTCTTTATTATTTTTTCTGCACTTATATTATTTTTAATATATATACTTATTTCATTTGCTTCCTTGATCTCACTTCTACTGCACTGATCTCTGAAAATTTTCTCCTTCTCTTCCCCACAGACACCAAACATGCAAAAGCCTATAAAAGATCTTGATTCAATTTTTATTGATATTATTTTCCTAATCACATTCACACTTCTCGTCCCTTTATTCAGACACAGGGCTCATCACTCATTCATTTTCCCTTTATTTATAGAGATAATGCATTCATATCGTTTCCCTTTCACTCATTCATATTTATAGAGATAATGCATTCATATCGTTTCCCTTTATTTATACAGGGCTAATC
>NW_015628434.1:0-1250 GCF_001515625.1 Sinocyclocheilus rhinocerous
GCAATGTCTATGGTAAACTATTAAACTGTAAAATGACTGTAAAAAACATGATTTACAGTTCATACAAGTTTTCACAAAAACAAAAAAGTTTTATAAAATTATACACTTCACATTTCAGCCTTTAAACCATTTTTTAAAGAAAACGGATGAGTCAAAAGTATTAATTATTATATTATTTTAACAATTATCAAATTGTTTACAGCTCTGCGTGTTTGCAGGGTAAAAACATGGGTCTGGTGTGAACTTGAGTATTCGAGGGGGTGTCAGCAATCTCCATTTAGCCTATTTAGCTGTGCAAAACGGTTCATTGTGCTGCTAGATGTTGTAAATTAGTATTCATATTCAAATTATTTTACATCTATTAAAGTACTATTATTAAAGTGGGTCACACATTAGAAGTGAAGCTGCACTGCGGCTAATGAACTGAAGTATCGCACATTCACAAGTCTTTCTTTCCAAGAAAGCTGAATTTAAAACCAGAATTTATATAGAATATATTGAAAAAAAGTAGGTCAAATATTATATTTGTTTAGGTATGTTTAGGGTTAGGAATTGGTTAGCACAATAATTAAGTGTACACAATTAAACAACTATATAATTCCTTAAAAATAATAATATATAGAATTGAATAGCAAGTGCTATAAAATAGTATGAGCCGCTAATACATACATACAAAAAAAAAAAATATATATATATAGGGTCGTAGAAATACGGTCCTAAAACTACAGCCTCCAGTATTGCAGGAATACCCTACTCACAACAACAGCCTTATTGAAAATTCACATTCATTCTCTGCCAGCAGGAGGCGCTTTTGGAACGGCAGAAATAGAACCGTTTCCACGGTAACAGCAGAACACAAAGCAGAGCAGCAGCTGACTTTGATGTTTATTTAATGAAAACAAATCCCTTTGAAGTTTAATCGTCACATTAAGCTGTATCGCAATTCTGGTCCGTACCCAAGTTTAAGACCTCTTGAAATCATAATTAAGACTTTCTTGTACAATTTGAGACTTTTTATGACCTTAAATTTGATACAAGTAAATTTAAGACTTGTTAAGGACCCGTGGAGACCCTGTGTAATGCACTCACTTATGGCTATACAAGAGACCTACTAACTATAGATGAAAATTTGAGTGAAAACAGACAATTGTTGAGGGACTTTAGTCCAAGGTATCGTAAAGTGTTCACACATGCATAGTAGTGTTTACTTTTATAAGGCTAAAGAGGACTGCATGTGCAAATACAGAAGT
>NW_015628435.1:0-529 GCF_001515625.1 Sinocyclocheilus rhinocerous
GAGTTTTTAATTGAACTCAATTTTAATGATACTGAATTTAAAAAAACACAACCCGATAAAATAGTTTTATTGAAGTAACAATACAATTTGACAGAAAATATATTAATATTAAATATCAATATATAATTTTTATTCAGTTCAATGCAACAGAATCAGATTTTAATTTTATTTATTTATTTATTACTAATTATCCAAATAATGTATAGTCCTGCAAAGCTATTATCATCAGAGAATGTGAGCAGATCATAGCAGGGAGCAGATCAGTGAACGAGAGCAGCATCATTTTACCAGCGTTACCATGTTAATCAATCAAGCACAGCAGCGCTAAAGCAAACAGGAACAAGTATACTACATAGACATTTCCAGTTAGCTCGTTATTTGAGCAGAATTTTTTTGTTGAGACCATTTTCGGCTTGTTATTTGAGTGGACTTTGTTTTTTCGTTGAGCTGTATACGAGCAGAACGCACATTCATAGAGCGCTGGCCCTGATGTTTATGTAGTATAATTTCACTGAGCTAGTCAAAACTT
>NW_015628436.1:0-932 GCF_001515625.1 Sinocyclocheilus rhinocerous
AGAAGCCAGCGAGATGGGCTGGGTAGCGCTAGCCAGGCACCCAGAGATACCGTGCAAGTGGGATCAGCGGAACCACCGCCGTACCCGCAGTGGGGCAGCGAGGTGGAATGCAGGGACCCAACTCGGGCGGCTTGTGGGCGGACCGAAGAGGGGTCTGAGTGTGCGGTGCAACGCTTACCTGGTTTCACAGTTTGGCAGAGGGTGCGTGAGTAGGGCCTTTGTTGATGCTCTCGGGCAGAGGGTGCGTGAGTAGGGCCTTTGTTGACGCTCTCGAACGGCCCGCTGCTGCCGTCTGGCGAAGGAGGAGGATGAGTGAGGTCCGGCGTTTGTCCATCCGCGACTCTCCATGCCCTCCTGGGACCCAGAGATAAAGAAAACTGCTATTTTGTCGAGAATTTGGGTGCCATCGACCATGAGGCCGTCGGCGGGGGAAAACGAAACAAAAGATTCTCCACCGGCCCTCCTCCGGGGGAGGGAGTGGTGCGTTCACCATCTCCCGAAGAGCAGATCCCTCCATCTCTGGGTCGCCCGTCTCAGGGCCGCTTGCTCTTCCGTTTACCGCTAGGTTTGACAGGGGCCTGGATGGGTGGGGCGGCCTGCCTATGCCCGGCTCCACGGCGCTGCTTGGCTGGAGGCTGCTGCGGATGCGGCGTGGGAGCAGGGGCGGACGCAGGGGGCCGCCCTCGGCGATTGGGGCGCTGCGGCCGGCGGACAGGTGGAGGCAGCAGCTGCCCGCTGGGGTAGGATGTGACGAATCGCCTCAGTCTGCTTCTGTGCAGCTGAGAACTGCTGGGCAGAGCTCTCGACCGCGTCGCAGAAGAGGCTGGTCTGAGACACAGGGGCATTGAGGAACCGTACTTTGTGGGCATCCCTCATGTCGGCCAGATACAGCCAGAGATGGCGCTCCTGGACCACAAGTGTGGACATCGCAT
>NW_015628437.1:0-934 GCF_001515625.1 Sinocyclocheilus rhinocerous
ATTGATGTTTGCAGCACAATATTTGAGTGGAGGGTCAACTGGGTTTGTTGTGGAGTTTTTTTTCTTTTTTTTTTGTCAGTTATGGCTCATTAGATCTACCATTCTGTCCACTTTGAATCAGGCACAGAAAATAAAGTAATGTGTATTATTATTTGAATGAATGAATGAATTATAGCATTTATTTGAAGTAATTATTGAGAGAGAAAAAGAGAGATGCATGATTGCATCAGTTCAGCATCTCTCGTCTAACGACGAGGCTGTGAGTTTAATTGTGAGTTACCCCCTCGTTGCTGAGAAAAATAATTTTGCAATTCAGTAGTGAAGATATTTTAGTAATCAAAGTGACAGGCTGTATTGATGTGTTTTTGTTATCAGTTTATTCATAAAAGTTAATTGCACACTTTCCAGCCAAACAAACTTGATTATTCAGACAGGTTGTTTTAACAGTACGTAAGTGTTTTACTCATAATGAATACTGCAAACCCTCCAAAAGATACATGTTAGTAAAACAAGAAATTCAAGAGAACCATCCTGTTTATTTCTTTATTTCTAAATAAGAAATAAAATTGAACAGCTCAATATTGCAATGCATCAAGATCAACACAGAAGGCTCTTAAACATACACAGTCTTATTTCTGTGCATTAAATTAAGCCTTGTAGGCTTGCCTTATGACATTTAAAAATGTAATGTTATTTTTAAAACCATGTCTCCAGTTTTATCTACAAAGCTTGGATTTCTGCAAGAAAAATAAAAAGAAGTTATTGAATGTTAAGTCTTTATTTGCTGTGAAATAGTGTGAAGTTTGTGTGGCCATAACCTAAAATATCTTCACTACTGAATTGCAAAATGATTTTTCTCAGCAACATACAATACCGCAAATAGTAAAATAATAAATAACAGGCCAGTCAAACTAAACAATATTCCAGCCTGTCA
>NW_015628438.1:0-407 GCF_001515625.1 Sinocyclocheilus rhinocerous
TTCGTCTTGTCAGGATACAATTCGTTTAACATTTATAACACAATAGCAAAAAAGTGTCGCAGAGAGAAAAAAATAATGTTGTACAAAAATAGCTTATAAAAAATCGTCTTGTCAAAATACTAAATTCGTTTGACATTTTTCTGTTAACACATTAGGAAAAGTGTTGCAGAGAAAAATTAATAAATACGACGTCTGTCATTTAAAATTATTGGCTAAGCAAAATATAAACAAAACCTAGTTGAACGTCCTTCAAGAACAGCGCATCCACACTTTGCTCCATCCTTATTCTGCTCTTGTCACTCATCGACAACCTGCCTGTTCTGTCTGAGGGCCGTATATTTACCACAGGTACAGCCTGCTCTGAGCATCGTTATGCACATGCTGCGCACAGACCACGCAAATAAAAG
>NW_015628438.1:417-567 GCF_001515625.1 Sinocyclocheilus rhinocerous
CGCAAATAAAAGGCGTGACGCACGCTGAAAGCGTGCAGCGCGTGCGTAACAGTCCGAGTGAAGGTTGTACCGGTGGTCAATAAGAATAAAGCGCAGATATGCTGGTCTGCGTCGGGAACTGGATATTGTTAGACCGCCAGCTCCCGTTCA
>NW_015628439.1:0-1834 GCF_001515625.1 Sinocyclocheilus rhinocerous
GATAACGCTCATCGAGACAACCTCGCGACGTCACTTTCTTTGCCCCGCTTCCACGGCAAGTCAAGCCTCGCCGTGGTGCGATCCATAACTTCCAAAAGCTCATCATACGCAGGGCAGGAGGATTGAGAAGGCTCAACCTCAGCTTCTTCGCCCTCCTCAGACATTTCCTGCTCTTCCTGGGCTGAACCCTGCAGAGCACTGGCCCCTGGATCAGACGATGTTAATGAAATAACATCATCCTCCAGCGGCTCAGTCTCGTCCACAGCCAACGAGCACAAGAGGGAAAGCCCCGCTTTAAACTCATCGGCCAAATCCACCTGCGATCCCCACGAGCTCATTCTCCTCCGTGCCTCAGCAGCGGCGGGTCCTGAACCGCGGGAAGCAGATGGCTGCCCCTCTTTCCTTGAAAAGAGAGACAAACGAGAGTGGAGTTTTTTCATTGGAAAACGCTCACAGTGCACGCAAATTGCCCCCTCGAGGACATCGCGTGCGTGCTCTTCGCCCAAACAAACAACGCATAGATTGTGTGTGTCATCAGGTGTCAAATAACGACGACACGGATGCACACATCCTCTAAACGCTTTGCTAGTGCTCGCCATAATGATAGGAATATAGATCGCTCTTACCACGGAAATGCACGCTTCAAACAAAACAGTCAGTGAAGACGAAGAAGAGGATGATGTGTTCTCCCGGCGCCTATTTATACTATAGTCACACCGGTAGTTACGTCATGGCTGTCACCGGCCAACGAGTTGTTGGTGTTTTTTCAATGTATGCTTCAGACACGTGTCACGACGAGGCGTTCCCCATAGCGACCCCTAGAGGACGCAGTTCGAAGTTCCCTTGAAAGGGAACTGTAACTGCTATAAATAATAAGGATGCTACCAATACTGTAAATGCAAATTGGCAGAGGATGCTGAATGAATGAATTTATTTATTTAATTATTCATTTATTCATTAATTATTTATTTATTTCTGTAAAGTAACTGACAGTATATTCCAATGTGTGTTTACTGTATATTCAGTTGTTTGGTCTTTGAACTTTTCTCTTCTAGTGCTTTTCATTAACTGCAAGATCTCTTTACAGTAGTGTAATGACAGTAAACTTTTCTTAAGGTTTATTGCTGAATTTACTGCATCTGCACCCCTCTATGTATGCCGTGGCGTATACTGTAACAGTCATTGACTAGCAAAAGGATTCCTATTTCTCAAAAGGAGGTTTTTGTAACAGTGTTTTGCATTGATCTCACTAGTGTTCTCTAGGCAGTGAATTAGTGTGTGTATTTGGCAGGTTTGTGTGTCATTTGAGGCCAAAGTTTGAGTCTGACAAAAGAAAACATGTTTTTGACTAAAGTATTTGATTTTGACCTGGAAGTTTGAAGTTTGCACAAGTTGGTGTGTAGTTTTGAGATTGTGTTTTTAGTTGTGAGAAAATGGTGAATTGCTTCATGAACTGTGAGTTAGCAATCGAGAAAAACTGTAATATTACAAGCACATATCCATGATTTTATAGAATTCAGTAATAATACTGTAAGAAAAAGTGATGAAGATGTTTATTGCAACATAGCAGTGACAAAGTACATGTAGTACCTTGGGTTCAACGGAGTCGGAATGAACCACGAACATCCTAAGCTCAAACATTTTATACACTTAGAGTTTACTACCCTCGATGTAAATCGCCCAAAAGAAGCATCACACTCACTCCCGTTACACATATTACACCTCCCTTCCAGGGCAGTGAAGCCCTGCCTCAGGTTGTCCCCCTCTGGCCAAAGGAGAATCTTACCCGTCATTGGGTCATCACCTCATGCACACTGGTTACAACTCCGTTTCA
>NW_015628439.1:1944-2684 GCF_001515625.1 Sinocyclocheilus rhinocerous
CAGGGCAGGTGCCCAGTGGCGGTGAAGCCCTGCCTTAGGTTGCCCCCCTCTGGCCAAAGGAGAATCTTACCCGTCATTGGGCCGACACCTCATGCACACTGGTTATCGCTCCATCCAATTAGGCAAAATTATCATAGGGACTTCTCTCAAATTTGGCAAAATGACACACAAACATTTTTTGGGGGTTTGGGAGAGGAGCACTTGAGAACCATAACAGCAAAAGGAATTTTCTAAATGTACTAAACATTATGACCGTACAAACCTTGCCAAAGGCCAAAGGATCAAAAACATCAATCAACAGGCAACATTGTGTGTGTGTGTGTGTGTGTCTGTCTGTCTGTGTTTGTGTCTGTGTGTTTTTGTGTTTTCAATTTGTCACTTGCATTGTGTCCATTCTCTCAGTGTGGACGTCTTTTGTCCACATGTGTGCATTCAGTAGACAATGTTCTGCATTCGAGTATGCATATGGTTGTCTCTTTCTGGTGTCATGTGCAGAGAGTCTGTCTTTGTGCATTTCTCATTTCTTGTTTTCCATCTCGGTGAGAAGACTGCTGTCCACAGTCTCTGAAAATGGTTTGATCTCTTTGTTTCTCTTTTCCATTGTCCATTCATTTCAATTTGGAAAAGTCCTTCTAGCTGTTTTCGCAGTTTGTGAAGTTCCATCAGGTCCATCCATGCCATTGTGGGTCTCAGGGTTTCTAGATCTTTTAAGCTTGGAGTTCTGGATCTTGTAGGTCTGG
>NW_015628439.1:2757-5170 GCF_001515625.1 Sinocyclocheilus rhinocerous
TGTCAAACTGATGAAGATGTTTTCTTAATTTGCTGGTGTTTTTTCAATTTGCATGTGTTTTCTTAAGTTGCAGTGCGTTGAGCTCTCTCGGCCACCGTATCTTTCTCCAGGAGGGTACACATTTCAAACAAACATCTCGATGCTTATACCTGAAACGAGATCAAAAAGAAGAGGTTTCCCCCCCTTTCCCCCACAAGAATCTTTTCACATTCAAAACCAAAGCTACAGAAATGTAATCACAGAATGCAATTAAATCATTTCTCATTAATTAAATTTAAATAGTAATGCCATTAACTCATTTCCCATAAATGATAAAGAATCCACCCCCCTTTTGATAGTAAACATATTTTCTAAAATATAATACTATCATAAAACTATTCCTACAATTTACATCAGCTTGTGACTGAGCTACAGTCATGTTGTTCATGCAGTGCTGTGTCTGGCAAGGTGTGAATGGCTTCTTCCTTATTTCCTTTCAACAGTGCCAACTGGGTTTCTAAACTGCCTATCTTCTAAAGCAAATCACGATAGCTCATCCTTCTTTTGTGTGAAAAGTGACTGTCTTGCCTTGTGTCCCATACTTCCACAAGCAAAACAAACAACTTCCTGATCTTTCCTAACTTCCTCTAAACAATGCCTTGCTATGTGTGACCATCCTTTCCACATGCATGACAGACAAAGCTTTGAAGAGGTATCTCGTTCTCTTGACAATGTCTAGCAATGTGACCAGCTTTTCCACATGCATAACAGAGAGTATAGTGTTTCTTTAAGTGTTTTTGTTAGTTTCAAAGGGTTAATGACATTAACAGATTCAGTAGCAAACTTCAGCAGTACCTTATATTCCTAATTTTGTTAAATTTGTTAAATTTAAATTTAAAAAACTTAAATTTGTCCCCAATCTTTCTTTCTTTTCCGATTTTCTACCACTTTCCATTCGTTACTTGCATTGCCTCTACTATCCGCATCAACCATTTCATCCTCCATTTCCGGATCGCTTCCGGAATCCACACCACTTCCTACCATCAGCGCTCCAGTCCCAATCCAGCTCGTCTACCAACCCCCTCAGTTCATCTGAAGAACTCCATTTTATAGATTAAATCCTCAAATAAAGACCAGTGTGGAGTAAAAAACTTATAACAACCTTTGTTGCTTCATATTCCTTATTTTCAAGAATCGATTTTAAAGATAAAGATGAGACTCCGGATTCCAACAGATCAGAAAACATGCGGTTTCTTGCAGCACGAAGAATTTCACACTCCATTACTACATGCTTCACGGTTTCTAATTCTCCACACAAACATCTGCTATCTGGATGCTTGCCAACCCTTGCCAGCCCATAATTCAGTGCACAATGCCCCAGTCTTAATCTAGTGATTACCACACTATCCCTCCTCTCTAATCTTGTGAATGATGTGTGCATTAATGTAGGTTGAATTGAAAAATAATGTCTACCTTTATTTCCTTCTTCCCATTCTTTCTGCCATATTTGCTTTATTTTTTGCTGTATAATACTCTTGCACTCAACTCTTCCGTATATTACTTTCAAATCAACTTCACTCTTGTGTGTAGCTTTTTTTTGCCATCTCATCAGCCACTTCATTCCCCTGAATCCCTACATGTGCTGGAACCCACAAAAATCCCACTATATTTCCCACTTTTATCACCCGATTTAGTGCAACCACACGTTGAATCCTCAGTCGGTGTGCTTGCTTCTAGTGATGTCCGTTTCGCGAACGAATCGTTCGATTTAACCAGTTCTTCTTAGTGAACCGGTTGAACCAGTTCACCAAATCGGACTGAATCGTTTGAAACGGTTCGCATCTCCAGTAAGCATTAATCCACAAATTACTTAAGTTATTCACTTTTTTTATGTGGCTGACACTCCCTCTGAGTCGAAATAAGCCAATATCCTGGAGTAATTAATTTACTCAAACAGTACACTGACTGAACTGCTGTGAAGAGAGAACTGAAGATGAACACGAGCAGAGCAGCATGTGTGGAGCGTGCTGAGCAACGAACGTTCACGCCAGTGTTGCCAGATTGGAAATGTCCAAGTATCGTACCAGAAGCTCAAAATTATCGTATTTGGAAGAAAATTATCGTACACGAGTCAAACGTACAGAATAGCGAACCGATAAGCTGATGATACTGCGCATGTGTGTAATTTTTCAAGAGGTCGAAAAGCATGTTATCCAAGTATTTTATTAAACATCAGAAAGTGTGATAATATAAATATATTTTATTTTACTTTTTAAAAAAAAAGATGAATGTATCTAATCTGTGTACTTTGTTCAGTTGAAGATTCTGTTAGGTTAGGCCAAAGGGGTTTGTCAGGGAAGTTGGACAATAATTAAGACTACGTTATATAGGAATAAGGGATGATTTATGAAATACCTGTACTGTAATTATAGTT
>NW_015628439.1:5438-6383 GCF_001515625.1 Sinocyclocheilus rhinocerous
AGTTTGTTGGAAAAAAGAAAATAACACGAGTAGAGCAGCTGATGATATACTGAACGTGCGTGCAAGCGTGCCGGTTAGGGCAGTTCACGTTCTCGAGTCAAGAACCGGTTGCATCGGTTTTCGGATCACCAACCAGTACACTGAACCGAGAACCGTTTCTTTCGGACGCGTCCGATTTGAGAACCGATGAGCTGATTCTCGTTCTCGAGTCAAGAACCGGTTGCATCGGCCTGTTACTGTATTTGGGTGCTTAGTTGCAAAACTTAATTGTAAACTTTTCAGATCATGATTATGATGTTTTAACTGACTGAAGTTATGATTACTGACTTTATATATTTGAATGTGTATTTTCATCCCAGCCCGGGACGATAGACTTAATATCATTACGTCATCGCGAATGACGTCATTACGTTAGGGCGTAAAAGAACCGATGAACCGTTTTTTTTTAACTGGTTAATTGAAACGAACTGTCCAAAAGAACTGGTTCGCGAGAACTTGCGTTGCGCTGTGTGCATGTGGGGAGGAGCAATAACAGCATGTCTTGAACATTTTGAGTAACTTTACTTAAATTGCGTTAGTTATGGGAAATATCTGTTCTAATATTTCAGCAACAATTTAAAATTTGTAGTAAACTCAACATTTTGGTTAAAATCAAGTAAACATACTAGTATTTCTGTAGTAAGAAATACTATTTGGTTTTACAGTGCAGTGATGTCTCGTGAGTTCAGTGTTGGACACAGGGGCGCCGCTAAGGGGGGGAAAGTTAGGACGATTCTAAGGGCCCACGCACTTTTGGGGCCCCCAGAGATCTGTTTTATTAGTAGTAACAGTAATAGTAGTAATGTAATAAAAATGATAAATCTATCTACCAAACAGTTACAAATAAAACAAAATTACGGCTTATTTCTGCATTTCCAGCAAAATTATCTCCCCCCATTCACTGCA
>NW_015628439.1:6530-8635 GCF_001515625.1 Sinocyclocheilus rhinocerous
TGGTTTCGTCCTTTTCTACATAGCCTAGAGTCACGAGTGAGATCAGATGGTAAACTGTCAAATTAGAGGTGACTTCGAGTTCGAGGGGAGCAAACCGAGCCAGACGATTTGGTCAGTCGCACTTTTAAAGACATTTTAGTTTTGCTATAGAAAATCTACAAATTCACACTCTGATTACATAGAGCAGCAGCGTGAGGTTGTCATGGCAACCAGATACACTGCTCACGAATTACAGCTGCGCTTCTATTTTGCCACACTAAACTTAGCAATAAACACGTTGAAAATAATACACAATAAACATGTCTGTCAAAACGATATCAAAGGAGGCTTTTATTAAGCAAATCAAGGAGTGAATTACTCATCCACTGTTTAAAAAAAAAATACTTTAGCTGGGTTTCCACAGGCAGGGTCACAATTATCTACAGTGTATGAAGCTAAAGGTTTTTGGGTTAAGGTTCATAATGTAGAACATTTTTAACATTGTATGCTGTATGTGCATAGGTAGCTAGCAAACAAGGAATACAGCTGTTAAGCTAATAATCACATTTAGCTGAGTAAGATCATGATTAAGAAATGTTGGATACTGCTGGAAATGGGGTATCCTATTTATTATTTTAGGATTTTTCCGTTTGCCCCAGTGAAGCATTTCTATTAATATAACTGATTAAGTAGTCAAACTCATTCCATATCAGCAGAATAGTGTGGTACAGAAAGTCTATGTCCATAAAATACTGATATTTTTACATACTGATAAAAAAAATGTATAGCATAACACGACAATGCCACAACAATAACCTTGTGTATAAGGCAAGGTTAAAAAAAAAGATTGATTCAGTCAGTGTGGAAGAACTTGACTGGTATGCACAAAGCCAAGTCCTAATCCCAGCTGAACACCTCTGGTGTGACTTTAAATGCAGAGCTTGAGCCAAAAACTCCTCACCAAACACCAATGACCTGTACATATGGCTACAGTCATTTTAGACACTTCCAAAACTGTTGCAACAGTTGTTGAATGCATGAATTATGTTTCCAGCTTTGTTGCCAGTTTTGGAAGTGCCTGTTCTAAATAAGGGGGTGTGTCCCAATACTTTCGTCCATATAGTGTATGATGCATTGATACAGTTTCACAAAATGTCTCTGAGTTTAATTCATAATGCAACAGAACGTTGCATTCTTAGCTAAATCTTCCTGGGCAAGTTAGTTAAATTGTCTGGATGTTTATAGCTGCTATTGGCATGTAGCAGAAATGACCCATTTATCTGTGTGAGTATGCTCTTGACTCTTCTGTGTGTGTGTGTTATTGGGTGAAGACGGGAGAGACGGCCCTCGATCAGGCTCGTGAAAATGATAATCCTGAAGTGGCGCTGCTGCTCACCAAAGCTCCACAGGTAGGAAAACACACATGCTTACGAGCCATTCACAGGAAGAGGTCCTTCATTTTTTTCTTTTATATTTGTATTATATGCTTAACAACAGAAACATGTAAATTGTACCAACTGACCAAATATCAGATTTGGAACCGCACAATTGAAAATGACTCGAATCACATGCATAAAATAAAAAATAATAAATTGATCTTAAATGTGGTGTTTCTGTCTACATACATGCAGCAAAAAAGATGTTCCAGATGAACAAAAGGGATAGTTTATCCAAATTGAAAACTGTGATCATTTACACATTTTTGTCATTCCAAATCTGTATGACTTTCTTCTCCAGAACACCAAAAAAAAAGGTTTGGTACAACAATAATATTAAAATAGCAGGCCAAATCGGCTGCCAGGCCACCGGGAATTGTCCCGATTCTCCCGATGGCCACCCTGCAAACAAGCCTGCACTGGCCCTTTACGGGCCTACTTAGGGCTAGCCAAAGGGCCCCCAGCGGGTTGCCAGCGCAGGGCTCCTGAGAATTTGCTCATTAGCAAAACGTTGGCCGCTTAGCGCTGGCCTTGCACGGGCAGCCCTCACTAAGCCCCCAGGAAGCCCTCACTAGGCCCACACTATTAATCTACAACAATACATCTATTCAATTCAATTCAATTCAAGTTTATTTGTAAAGCGCTTTTCACGATACAAATTGTTGCAAAGCAACTTTACAGCAAATTAAT
>NW_015628439.1:9122-10250 GCF_001515625.1 Sinocyclocheilus rhinocerous
TAAAATATGATTATTTGTCTGCTAAATTACTACTGTAACATTACAGTAGATAATAATGATGTTCTTTATACAGTATTTTGAGTGATGAGTGATGAGCAATGAGCTGCTGTTGCTTAACTAAGTAAACCAGGACAAAACTACAATAGCATATTTACAGATGAAACTGGCCTGCACTTGAAACCCTGAACAGTAGTTTTGCTTCTCTGCTCCACCTGTGCGCTTCCACAGTCCACTCCATTCTCTGTCTCGCATTGATTACTCTGATCCAAACCGTTTGGCAGAGACGCGGAGAGCGAGCGAGCCGAAGCATTGCCAGTCACGACAAACCGATTCATGATTTATTAGAGATTTAATTATCGAATGGCGAATTCGGAAATAATCGCTTTAGTACATTCGGCAGGCAATTATACAATAATAATATTAAAATAGCGGGGCAAATCGGCTGCCAGGCCACCGGGAATTGTCCCGGTTCTCCCGATGGTCAGTCCGCGCCTGATTTCCACAGACACGCAGAACGAGCAGGATTCATATGTTGTCTTTTTGCGGCTTAATATTCACAGACACTAGTCCATATCACGTTTTGATTAAAGTGTACTGACCTATTTTGATTTATTCATCCAAAATGTGGCATATTCCGGAATTCCGTTTTAATGACTGGATTCTACGAACCAGTCTGTGTTTTCCGCATCACGGAAATTATAGGGCCGTATGTCTCAGAGTAGTCAGTGCAATTTGGAAAAGAAATCAATTAAATCTGTATGTGTGTAAATATTCAAATGTAATTGCCTTTGTAATCCTTAACATTTAATTACACATTTTTTCTTAGTAACTGTAACTGATTACAGTTACATTTATTCGTCAGGCCCGTCCGCTGCCTACGCCCCTGGTTGAACCCTTAAAGGGTTAGTTCACCCAAAAATGAAAATTAGCCCATAAATTACTCACCCTCAAGTCATCCTAGGTGTATATGACTTTCTTCCTTCAGACGAATCCAGTCGGAGTTATATAAAAAGTTGTCTTTGATCTTTCAAGCTGTTTATACGGATGACGTATGAGGTCGGCTTTGCGCATGCACCGCTCAGAAGTGACGAACGCGGAAGCGCAGCGGAGAGATCAAAACAAAACAAC
>NW_015628439.1:10285-11063 GCF_001515625.1 Sinocyclocheilus rhinocerous
AGGTCAGCTTTGTGCATGCGCCGCTCAGAAGTGACGAATGCGGAAGTGCAGGGGAGAGATCAAAACAAAACAACGGTCATTTATTAGAAGTACAAAACGAGGATTTGTAAAGAAGAATGTCAGAGGATTTCGTTATAAGCCAAGAGGAGACTGGTTTTCCTTTGCTAAAGTAAGGAAACTTTGCTTCCTTTGCTCCTGTTAACAAACGTTGGTTTTCACGAGACTCACCGGCGCATGCACAACGCTGAACTCATACATCATCAGCCCGGAGCTGCTTCCAAAAGCTGCTTTTGGAACAATATGAGGGTGAGTAATTAATGAGAGAATTTAAATTTTTGAGTGAACTATCCCTTTAATATAATAAAATCAGTAATCAGTAAAATTCCAGCAAATTTAGTACACCAGAAAAAGTAACAAAATCTAAAATTATTTTCTACATACTCCACAAAGTAATTGCATATTCCAAGAGAAGAGATTTGAAGAGAAGAGATATACTTCCCAAATGTTTATTTTTATAACAGGACCAAACACTAATGTTTCAAAAGAAAAATAACAGTTAGTTGGGGACTGACGTAATTTGCTCTGCAGATGAGGGCGAAATTCTAAACAAACAGTGAAGTATGTGCACTGCTGCCATCTAGTGGTTATTCAGTGTTGTAAGAATCTATAGTCTGCCCCGACCCAGATTCCACTCCACAATATGTTTGATCATGCTCATTTCCCAAAATGGCTTAATTATTATAGAGAAGAAGAAAGTCAACAGTTATGTTGTTTGTAG
>NW_015628439.1:15066-29058 GCF_001515625.1 Sinocyclocheilus rhinocerous
ATCAGAGACCAAAGAGATTAGAAAGAGTAAATTCAGAAGGTGTTACTATCTGTTATGCATGTGGAAACGCTGGTCACATTGCTAGACATTGTCAAGACAACGAGAGACCTCATCAAAGCTTTGTCTGTTATGCATGTGGAAAGGATGGTCACATAGCAAGGCATTGTTTAGAAAAAGTTAGGAAAGATCAGGAAGTTGTTTGTTTTGCATGTGGAAGTTTGAGACACAAGGCAAGACAGTGTCACTTTTCACACAAAAGAAGGATGAGCTATCGTGATTTGCTTAAGAAGATAGGCAGTTTAGAAACCCAGTTGGCACTGTTGAAAGGAAATAAGGAAGAAGCTATTCACACCTTGCCAGACACAGTACTGCATGAACAACATGACTGTAGCTCAGTCACAAGCAGATGCTGATGTGAATTGTAGGAATAGTTTTATGATAGTATTATATTTTAGAAAATATGTTTACTATCAAAAGGGGGGGTGATTCTTTATCATTTTTGGGAAATGTGTTAATGGCATTAATATTTAAATTTAATTAATGAGAAATTATTTAATTGCATTCTGTGATTAAATTTCTGTAGCTTTGGTTTTGAATGTGAAAAGATTCTTGTGGGGGAAAGGGGGGGGAAACCTCTTCTTTTGATCTCATTTCAGGTATAGATCTCATTTCAGGTATAAGCATCGAGATGCTGGAGAAAGATGATCCGGTCATCTGAAGGACAAGAAGGCCAGCAAAACCAGTGGAGCCAGGGGACTTCCAGAAGAAAAAGGACTTCAAGAAGGCCAGCAGGGCCAGTGGAGCCAGGGGACTTCCACAAGAGAAGGGACTTCTTAAAGAACAGAGTGATCATCAGAACCAGAAATTGAGAGATTCCCAGACCTACAAGATCCAGAACTCCAAGCTTAAAAGATCTAGAAACCCTGAGACCCACAATGGCATGGATGGACCTGATGGAACTTCACAAACTGCGAAAACAGCTAGAAGGACTTTTCCAAATTGAAATGAATGGACAATGGAAAAGAGAAACAAAGAGATCAAACCATTTTCAGAGACTGTGGACAGCAGTCTTCTCACCGAGATGGAAAACAAGAAATGAGAAATGCAAAGACAGACTCTCTGCACATGACACCAGAAAGAGACAAACATATGCATACTCGAATGTAGAATATTGTCTACTGAATGCACACATGTGGACAAAGGACGTCCACACCACACTGAGAGAATGGACACAATGCAAGTGACAAAATGAAAACACAAAAAAAACACACAGACACAAACACACACACACACACACACACACTATGTTGCCTGTTGATTGATGTTTTTGCTCTTTGGCCTTTGGCTAGGTTTGTACTGTCATAATGTTTAGTACATTTAGAAAATCTCTTTTGCTGTTATGGTTCTCAAGTGCTCCTCTCCCAAACCCCAAAACAAAAATTTTGTATGTCATTTTGCCAAATTTGAGAAAAGTCCCTATGATAATTTTGCCTAATTGGATGGAGCGACAACCAGTGTGCATGAGGTGTCGACTCAATGACGGGTAAGATTCTCCTTTGGCCAGAGGGGGGCAACCTAAGGCAGGGCTTCACCGCCACTGGGCACCTGCCCTGTAAGGGAGGTGTAATCTGTGTAACGGGAGTGAGTGTGATGCTTCTTTTGGGCCAAGAGCATCAGAGGGGGGACTGTAAGAATCTATAGTCTGCCCCGACCCAGATTCCACTCCACAATATGTTTGATCATGCTCATTTCCCAAAATGGCTTAATTATTATAGAGAAGAAGAAAGTCAACAGTTATGTTGTTTGTAGACCAATTGGGATGATCACATCCTGAGCAAATGGTGACCAATTGTAGAATGGGAGCAGGTGTGGGACACTGAGAACCACCTCAGACAAAGGGGTGTCAGAACTTAATTAACATACAGACCACAGCTGTAACAACAGAAGCAACTTCATTTACATCGAGGGTAGTAAACTCTAAGTGTATAAAATGTTTGAGCTTAGGATGTTCGTGGCTCATTCCGACTCCGTTGAACCCAAGGTACTACATGTACTTTGTCACTGCTATGTTGCAATAAACATCTTCATCTCTTCATCGTCCTCATCACTTTTTCTTACATTGGCGAGCCACCCAGCAAGGGAATTCCCCCCAAAAAGCAGGGAAAGGTAAGAAAGTGGTTTCTTTCTTCTATGTTGTTGTAGCATCTGGACCAACCAGACACACAATTTTTTTAGTTATATTTAACAAATACTCTGTAACACCCCTCAGTCAACAAACCAACTACGAGGGTCGATGGACCCTTCCCCTGAAATGCATCTAACACCTCAGAAAGGCAGAACAGGCCTCTGGTTCCATGGCAACCAATGCTGATATTACTGGTTTTATTGCCCAAAGGAATGCGGGTAGAGAAACTCACTCATTTTCCTCATAAGAAAGACACATAATGCCCAGAGAAATGGACTGTTCTCTAATTAATTCATAGGAAAACCTTTCTTTGAATGAACACGCATATCCTTCAGGTCATTGTGTATACCATTACTGTTCTTGTATATTGTCTGTTGTAGTGTATGCTGTTTTATGCATGTTATGATAGACCACTAGTTAATATAACCTAACCTATATCATGTTTGGTCTCTATGAATTAATCTTCGGATGATCTAATTGAGAGTGCATATTACATGCTGATACCTATGCAACATATTAATGTTCTAAGAATATTTACTAGTTTGTGCATCAACACCCAATCTAATTACATATGCGAAATACCATGCTTGGAGACAAAGAGTCATAAAACTCCCCAGTATTTCCAACCTCCCGCTTGGAATTTCAGCCTTTCTCATTGGACAAGCACATCTTGAGAGGCGTGAATCTTCTCAGACCTTAAATACTACATGCTCTGAGTAGTATTGTAGCCTACAGTAAGAAAGTTATTTTCCTTAACCAGGAAATTAACGTTCTTAGAATTAACAGAGAGTTGACACTGAGAGGTCAAATTAATGTTTACAGCGGATCTAAATATTTATAATTAATTATAACTAGTTATGATTAATTATTCATATTTCCCCTTTGAGCTGATTCGCTACATTGTTTTTGTCAGGGAACCCCCTCGTTTAAAAAAAGATCTAGCAAAGAAAATTTAAGGACAGAAGAGAATTTGGTTTAGTCAGTATTAGCAGGAGGAGTTCTTAAGCCTATTCTGTACAAATTCTGTTTAAGATTCTAACGAAACTGAATCAGCCTGAAGCAGTGTGGTAGCAGAGTTGTATTGGAATCGTTTTTTCTAAAGTAACTGAAGCAAAGTGCTTAAGTTTAAAGTTTCTAAAGTAACTGAAACTCAGTGTTGGTCTGTTATAATTCTGTTAGGATTCTAAAGTAATTGAATCAACCCGACGCAGTGTGGTGGCAGAGTTGTATTAGATCTATTGTTTCTAAAGTAACTGAAACAAAGTTGTAAGTTTCTAATGTAATTGAAACTGACTGCGAAGTTGTGATAATTCTGATGAAATTCTAAAGTAACTGAATTGACCTGAAGCAGTGTGGTCACATAATTATTTCATAACTGTTGTGTGTTATAGTGTATTGAGTCCGACGCACCATGACTCTGTGAAGTTTAAAGCCCAAAAGCAGGGTTGATTTGCCCAACGAACTGTGGCTATGTAAACTGTTTTAAAGATATAACATAAAACCCGAAGTAGTGTGGTTTTGTCCGACGTACTGTGACAGTGTTACATTTTTAACAGTTTAGTGTAGTGAAATGTAAGGCCCGACGGAGTGTAGCCGTGTCCGGAGAAGTGAAAAATTTGGTTTAGAAGCCCGACATAGTAACAGTTTAAGTGAAATGTAAGGCCCGACGGAGTGTAGCCGTGTCCGGAGAAGTGAAAAATTTGGTTTAGAAGCCCGACATAGTGTGGCTGTTTTATTCATTTGCGTCCAAAGCACAGGAGCTGTGAATAATTAGACTAACAGGTATCTTAAAATAACTAAATAATGTTTAGTCAGTGAAGGAAAAGAAGCCTATCGAATTGCTGAACACAATTCAATAACATTGTGAAAATGGAAGAGTTGATAGTTAAATACATCGCTAAGCACGGCTCAGTAGGAATGTTTGATGGGATAGAGAAGGCAGATGACCCCTACGAGTGGGCTTTGTCTCAATTAAAAAATTGTCCCAAAATGCCTAAAAAGGAAAAAATGCTAATGCACTTCAAGCTCTTTTTGCCTCATACAAGGTAACTAAGAAAAGATCAGAAGAAATTAAAATTGAAAACAAGTTGCTAAATTGTCAAGCTAAATTCTATGTCATGTCATTGAGAAATTGCGAGGCTGAAGAGATTATTTTGAAGGAACAGATAGTGAAATTGAGAAAAGAAATTTCAAAGTCTGAAACAGAGATGGAAACATTTAGATGTTTGTATGAAGGGACAGCTAGACAGTTGGTAAATGTTCAATCCAATTCTGAATATGAGGAGAAGAACTGCAAGGAAGCCATTAGTCGACATAATTCCTCAGATGATTCTGTGAGATTCCCAATAGCACCAGTGCGAACAAGACAGACTGGAAATGAGAGGGTTCTTGATCAAAGAAATGAAAATCGCCAAGCTGTTAGTCAACTGTCTTTTATGGACTTTCAAAGTCTTATTACAGCAGTGGGTTCTTTTGAGCCTAATAACATGGATCCTGTAGAGTTTTTGTCAAAACTGGAAAAGGTAGTGAAGGTTTATAGTGTGTCAGACGAAGATGCTTGTAGACTTCTTATGATCTGCATACCACGCTCATTAACTAGTGCTCTCTCACCAGAAGTTCGTGACAAAAGAGCAGACAAAGGTGCAAGGAAAGAAGGCTGTATTTAGACTTGCTGGGACTAATTTGGTTAACTTGAGAAAGATAACTGAGGTGACAATGGAAATTGGAGAACATCCTCTAGCATTTGCATCCAGGTTGTGGGAAATGTTTAGCTGTTACAGTGGTTTGCCCAATGCAACTAAACAAAATCTCATGTTTAAGTCTGCATTAATTGCACAGAGTAGTTTACACAACCGAGAAGCCATTGCTCTGCATGTAGATGTAAATACACCATACATGCAAATCATTTCCAAAATGACACAGCATTTCAATGCAAGAAGTCAAATGAAAGCTGCAGAATCTAGATATCCAGTTGCTGCATTCGGCAGGAGAGAATATTCTAGATTATCTAATGGTTTCCATCAGAGACCAAAAAGATTAGAAAGAGTAAATTCAGAAGGTGTTACCCCGCTAGAAATTTTACGTTCCCAGAACGTCCTCAGAACGTCCCCGCTGGTGTCAAGGACGTTGCCTAGTTACGTTCCCAGAACGTTCTGAGACGGTACGATGTTGAGTTCTTTAAATAACGTTTAAACGTTAATAACGTTGGGGGACGTTATTTGGAGGACCTTCACAGAACATTCAGGACGTTCTCAGGATGTTTAGGGGACCATATTTTACTTGGAAATCTGACGTTCCCAAAACGTTCTCAGAACGTCCATGCTGGTGTCAAGGACGTCGCCTAGTAACGTTCCCAGGACGTTCTGAGACGGTCACGATGTGGAGTTCTTTAAAGGGTTGGGGGACGTTATTTGGAGGACCTTCACAGAACATTCAGGACGTTCTCGGGACGTTTAGGGGTTTTAATGACACTTAGGTGTATACGTATAGAGGACCAACCTGCAAAAACAAAACAAAATAAAAAACATAAATTATATATATATATATATATATATATGTGTGTGTGTGTGTGTATATACACATATACAATTGTGCTCATAAGTTTACATAACATTTTGCATATTCTGCAAGTGGTAAGAATTTTAACAAAATACGAGGGATCATGAAAATTGCATGTTATTTTGTATTTAGTACTGTCCTGAATAAGCTATTTCACATAACAGATGTTTATATATTCTCCACAAGACAAAATAACTGAATTTATAAAAAATGACCCGTTCAAAAGTTTACATACCCTTGAATCTAAAAAAAAAAAAGCACACCCTGCTTATTTTCTTTATTTTACAAACGCACAATGTTTTGTTGATATTGTGAGTGTACACAAATAAAAGTAGACCCTTTACAGATTTAAATGATGTATTACTCTTATATGTACGATCAAATATGACGGAGCATTTTACGTTCTTTTCGCTGTTATCATTAAAATCCGCAAGTGGCGCCACCGTCAACCCCAGGAGGTTAATGCATCGTGTTTCCTTCTTGAGCATCAGTAATATTTTCACCTCTTGTAATATCTGTGTATGAGTCCTTCAGTTGTCCTCAGTGTAAAAAGATGGATCTCAAAATCGTACAGTCACTGTTGGAAAGAGTTCACATAGGCAGAAGATGCTGGAAAACCAAAGAATGTGCAGGAGCTAGAGTATTTTTCTGAAGAACAGCAGGCAGTTGAACTGCTCAGGACAAACAAGGGACTCATGAACAGCTATCACAAAACATAAAAACAGTCGTGGATCACCCAGGAAACAACACAGTATTACGCCGGTTTCACACTGCAAGCGTGAGTGGCGCGTATTGTTTTTGCTGTGCATGTTAATCAATGAGTGCATTAACACCAGCAGCAGGAGAAGTGCGTGAGTGTCAAGCAGGAGCGTCGCGTGAGCAGCAGTGAAGCGGGGGTTCGGCGCCGAGTCTGTTTTTGCTGCGCTGCTGACGCTCAATTAAAGTGACAGCACACTTTTGATGGACAAAATAAACATGATTTCACACAAAACGTGCTAAAAATGCACAGAATAAGCATGTCTAGTGTGTTTTAACACGAATTGGAGTATGTCAGGAAAGAAAATGAAGAATCAAAAATAAGTATAGAAGATTTACCCATTTTAAAATGTTTTACATTTTTAATTGCCATAAGCAAATTATAACTTAAAACATTTTATCAAACTCATAACGAACAATTAATCTTGCTCAGGATCTTAAGTTACAATGGAGTATATACATAAGAAATTCATTATTCATTCATTATAGACAGTACTGTATGTGACCATAGAATAAGCAATACAGAACGTCCTCCTAAAGTCATATCTGGAACGTTATTAAATGTTTAAAAGAGGACCATATGGGAACGTTCTGTTAACCTCCCAAATGTCCTCTTTGTAACGTTGCTATGTGACCATAGAATAACCAATATAGAACGTCCTCCTAAAGTCATATTGGGAACGTTGTTATATGACTAAAAGAGGACTATGTGAGAACGTTCTGTTAACCTCCCAAATGTCCTCTTTGTAATGTATGTGTTCAATAGACGTGGCTTAAACCTCAATTAAACTTTTTAATTTTTGGATACATTACAATCAGAAGAGATAGAAGTAAAGGAAATGGTGGTGGGGTAGCAACATTTATTAAACAAGGTATTGGGTATAGAACAGTTGTAGTCAACAGGGAGCAAGAGGTTGTGGTGGTTGAAATATGGGAAGGAGCACAGAGAATTAGAATAATTAACTTCTATAATCCATGTGACAGGTTATGTAAGAATAAGCTAGAAAATATTGGAGGGAATGGAAGTCATAAAGTGGTGTGGTGATTTTAATGCACACAGCACATTATGGGGGAGTACTAACACAGATTATAATGGAATGATCATAGAAGGCATGCTAGATTGGGGAGGGTTAGTATGTATCAATGATGGAACTTATACAAGAGTTGATTTGTCACAGAGAAAATATTCAAGGTTAGACTTGACACTAGTCTCTGAAAGTTTAGCTGGAAAATGTGATTGGAAAGTAATTAATCAAAGTACAGTTGGTAGTGATAATTTTTTTTATCAGCAGTACAATTGGTTTAGATATAGCAAAAACTGTGGTGGAAAGAATGCCAAGGTGGAAGTTTAAATCAGACAACTGGGACAAATTGAAGGAGTTATGTCATAACAGAATGTCTGAATTTAACAATTCTATGGAAGATGTAGAAGTTTTTAATTATAAGTTATGTGAAATTCTCCAGAGTACTGCTGAAGAAGTAATAGGAAAGAAGAAGGCTGGTAATAGGAAGAAAGCTGTTCCATGGTGGAATGAGGAGTGTAGTGAGGCAATAAGTAAAAGGAATAAAGCACTTAAGAGAGTAAGAAGATCATTTAACTATAACGATTTTATTAATTATAAAAGAGCACAGGCCATAGTGAGGAGAGTAATTCGGACGTCTAAAAGAAACTATTGGAGGGAATTTTGCAGCAATATTGGTGAAGATATTAACATTACTGAAGTATGGAGTATGATAAGAAAAATGGGAGGGAAACAAAGAAATAGTAATATACCTGTATTAGTATATAATGATAGACTAATATCAGACATTGGAAAAGTGGAGGCGCTGGCAGAAACATTTGCTAAAGTGCATAGTAATTCAAATTTATCAGAAGAAATGAGGAGGTATAGGGAACAGAGCATGAGTAGGAACCCTCAGTTATTGGAGGAAAAAGGACCGTCTGGATGCACGTTTGATTCAGAGTTTACTCTGTATGAGTTGATGAAAGCTATGGCAGGGGTTAAAAAAACTTCTCCTGGAAGAGATTATATTTATTATGAGATGGTTGAACATCTATCAGAGAATTCACTATATATCATTTTGAGCCTCTTTAATAAGGTGTGGGAATCAGGGAAGTTACCAGCTGATTGGAAGCATGGTGTCATTGTGCCAATTGCAAAGCCTGGCAAGGATCATACTCAACCTAATAACTACAGGCCCATAGCATTAACATCGAATCTTTGCAAACTGATGGAGCATCCCAGCTAACAGGGAACGTTCCCATAACTTTCACTAACGTTATGTAAAAGTTATGTAAATGTTAGAAAAAAACGTTCCTGACATAATGTTTCTGGAACAGTCTTATAATGTTTTCATAGTTAAAATACATTGACGTAACGTTGAGCGAAAACGTTCTCATAACAAAGTTCTTGTAATGTCTTTATGATGTTATTTATACTTGACTGATGTTCCCATGATGTTGAGCGAAAACGTTCTCATAACAACGTTCTTGTAACGTCTTTATGATGTTATTTATACTTGACTGATGTTCCCATGATGATGAGCGAAAACGTTCTCATAACAACGTTCTTGTAACGTCTTTATGATGTTGTTTATACTTGACTGATGTTCCCATGATGTTGAGCGAAAACGTTCTCATAACAATGTTCTTGTAACATCTTTATGATGTTATTTATACTTGACTGATGTTCCCATGATGATGAGTGAAAACGTTCTCATAACATCGTTCTTGTAACATCTTTATTATGTTATTTATACTTGACTGATGTTCCCATGATGATGAGCGAAAACGTTCTCATAACAACGTTCTTGTAACGTCTTTATGATGTTATTTATACTTCACTGATGTTCCCATGATGTTGAGCGAAAACGTTCTCATAACAACGTTCTTGTAACGTCTTTATGATCTTATTTATACTTGACTGATGTTCCCATGATGATGAGCGAAAACGTTCTCATAACAACGTTCTTGTAACGTCTTTATGATGTTATTTATACTTGACTGATGTTCCCATGATGATGAGCGAAAACGTTCTCATAACAACGTTCTTGTAACGTCTTTATGATGTTATTTATACTTGACTGATGTTCCCATGATGATGAGCGAAAACGTTCTCATATTAACGTTCTTGTAACGTCTTTATGATGTTATTTATACTTGACTGATGTTCCCATGATGATGAGCGAAAACGTTCTCATATTCACATAAACCAAGAAGAAACGTTCCTAATACATTAAAAAAATAAAACATTTAAACGTTTAAACAACATTCACTAATAACATTTTCATAACTTTTCAAGATGATAGAATGGAATGTTTCTATAACGTTCACATAAACCAAGAAGAAACGTTCCTAATACATTAAAAAAATTTAGAATTTAAACGTTTAAACAACATTCACTAATAACATTTTCATAACGTTTTCAAGATGATAGAATGGAATGTTTCTATAACGTTCACATAAACCAAGAAAAAACGTTCCTAATACATAAAAAAAATTGGAAATTTTAAACATTTAAAGTACATTCACTAATAACATTTTCATAACGTTTTCAAAATGGTAGGATGGAATGTTCCTGTAACGTTCGCAGAAACCCCACAAAAAACGTTCTTAATACATAAAAAAAACTGGACGTTTTCAATTACTAAACATTCCGAAATAACGTTTTCATAATTTAATAGGAATGTTAGCAAAACGTTCTGACAACTCATTTTTGTTAGCTGGGCTCAGAGTATGGGATTAAGTGACATCAATATAGCCCCTTCTGTGGCAACTTCAGCAATTCATCCTTGGCTTTTCCCTATGCCTGTAGTTGATATTCAACTATATGAAGAAAAACATAACAAGGAAAAAAGTATATTAACAAATATTGCAGTGCAGCAATATATTGAACAAACACATTATAGCACAGTACAAATATTCAAGGATGGCTCTAAAGATCCTGAATCTGGAATAACAGCAGCAGCAGTTTACATACCCGAATTCAAAGTAAAAATTTCAAAAAGAATATCAGATCATATATCTGTTTTTACTACAGAGATTATAGCAATATTCCTACCTCTTCAGTGGATAGAAGAAGTTCAACCAATAAGATCATTAATTTGCACAGACTCCCTTTCAGTTTTAAATAGCTTGTTAAGTGGAATTGCAACAGCAAGGCAAGATATGCTATTTGAAGTGATGCAGAGTTTATTTAGAATAAGACAATCTGGAATAAAAGTAAACTTCATGTGGGTTCCATCACATATGGGTGTGGAAGGAAACGAGGAGGCAGACCATGGCTAAACAGGCTTTGAAGCATGCACAAATTGACATTAAAGTGTCAATGAGTAAAACAGAAGTAAAAGGGTTAATTGCAAAAGAAATAGGAAAAAAAATGGCAGAAGGAGTCGGATAGTGGAATAAAAGGCAGACATTTTTATCGCATTCAAGAGAAGGTAGGTCTAGAAAGAAGAAAGTTTGGTAATAGAAAAGATGATGTTTTAATGTCAAGAATGCATATTGGCCATTGTTTGTTAAATCAGTGTCTGTATAGAATGGGGAATCATGAAACTGTAGATTGTGATAAATGTGGTCATGTTGAAACAATAGAATACGTACTTATTGAGTGTGATGCATATGAAAGAGCAAGATTTCAACTAATTCAAGCTTTAAGATCTTTGGGAATAAATAACTTGTCACCTCAGGTTCTGTTAGGAAATCGCACAAAGCAATCAAGAATATTTCGTGAATTAATTATTATTAAGATACCGTTGTATTAAAATCTTTTTTTTTTGTTGTTGTTTTTTTTCCCCTCCCTCTCCCCACTCCCCCATTGTCATTTGTGTTATTGTTTTCCAACTTCCCAACCATTATGCGCTCCACACTCCTATCCAGTAGGTGGCGGAAATGCACCATTCAAGTTGGTCTGCCAATATTATGTGTGCTTATTATGATAATTACGGTAATCTGCAGGCAGAACGAAACAACAGGCATTCTGAGATTGTCAGCGAGTCTTTAGCAGACCCCATCACCCCACCTCTTCAAGCAGAGCATATACAACATTAAAACGTATTTAAATATAAGTTAACAGTCTTAGTTTTAAAATACCAGATGATTCCATTTACATTACATAAGACAAAAAAAACTGTTCTATGCATTTGGTTTTGTTTGTTCAGTGTTCAC
Organism: Sinocyclocheilus rhinocerous; assembly: GCF_001515625.1. NCBI lineage: Eukaryota > Metazoa > Chordata > Actinopteri > Cypriniformes > Cyprinidae > Sinocyclocheilus > Sinocyclocheilus rhinocerous. Next base: position 26,733 of record NW_015628439.1, read on the forward strand.
TGATTTTTGATTTATGGAATAACACTTTTTTATTATTATTATTTTAGAATACCAGTTGATGACTGCTGTGCAGTGGAAATGTAAGTTAAGAGCATGCTTTAGATTGTGTTTGTTTCAAGTGCCATGTTTTGTGACAAAACTGCCATTACTTACATTTGTTTTTACATTGCAGACAGGATCTACTTAGATAAATTCAAGATTAATGTAGAAAATGAGACTTAAAAGCATTTATTTCATTTTCTTCCACAGACCGATCATTTTGCTTGATAAGACCTCAATATATCGTCAGGAGCAACAAGTATTAGTTTTGTATTCCTTGATATGTTTTTTTTTCCCCTCCAAAAATGGGCAGCCTCTGACTTGCATTTTATTAATCACCAAGGGCCACAGTTTCAGCTAAAAATCTTCTTTGCTGTTCTGCTGAAGAAAAATAGTCACCGACATCTTGGATGGCCTGAGGGTGAGTAAATTTACAACAAATATTTTTATTTTTGGGTGAACTATTCCTTTAACTAAGTCATATGATGAGTCAGATTTTTTTGTTTCCCATTTGCATACTCATTGGAGGAGTAACAAGAAAGTTCAGTGTCCTTTCAAAGACTTTTAATTTAATACAAATGTGTTTTTTAATTTAATGCCCTTGATGACTTTTCAGTGAAATATTTATTTTCCTCTTCAAAACCTGTTTTTTTTTTCCTTTTCAATACCCAGAGTGTTTTATGGATTGTCTTCGAATGTTAATAGCCACTCCATGTTTGTTTTTAGATCTTTGCAGAATTCAGTCGCATATCTCGGATCTGAGTTCTGCGCAACATTGGACACGGATTCTGCACTTCTGAAATTTTCAAGTTGATTAAAAGGTATTCCTTTATCAATAGGAATATCAATAGCTGTCGTCTTTAACCCTTAATCAGTCCCTGGGGTCCAGCTGACCCCATTTGAATTTTCCTTTATTTTTTAAAAGTGTTCCCTTCATTTCAGGGGCATGAAATTCTGTGACTTTTCCTAAATAATCTATCTAAACACACAGAACAAATCTGGACTTGATTTGGTTGTTCTAAAGGTGTGTAAAAAAAATCACCGTTAAAGGTCCTTGGGGTCAGATTGACCCCACATTGAAAATGAATGGGAAAATGTAAAAAAAAAATGTTTCATTTCATTTGTTAAAAAAATAATTATTAATCCAGTATAAATCTGAAAATTTCTACATTTAAATAAAGGTCTAGTCCTAGACCATAAACACAAAGTGGAACGAACTTTCTATCTTATATACACACACACACACACACACACAAACACACATGTGTGTGACTACAACAGAGAGCATTTTTATACAAATTGGCAAATAAAATCAACAAAACTGACACGCGCGCGCAGGTGTCTCGGGCATTTTTTTTATTTTGGCAAATAAAATCAGACATAAATGCACAACAGTGTGAAGGGGTAGACATAACACGCACGCACACACATACACAGAAAGAGAGGGAAAAGGGCAGATAAAAGAAAGATGAAAGGCAGCTAACCTTTTGCACTCTGATAAATTGAGCACTCTGTTTGATGAAAGAGCTGCAGCAGTATTTTGAAAACATCTCACAGTTAGGGTATAAAAGTGGCTGTCTGGGTCCTGCACTGAGCTCATTCTGTGGCAGCACCATGGCCAAAAGGTACAGTCTTGAGGAGACCCTGGATTTCATACTGGATCAAAGTGACAGTGAAGAAGGCCCGGAGAACACTGAACCAGATAGTCCTGAGGACTTTACTACTGACACAGAAGATGAAACTGAGTTTGAACAGGATTACCAGGAATCTGAAGAGGAGGATTATGCAATGTTTATTTGTGATAAATAATTAGTATGTGATTACAGTCATGTCTTTTAGTGGTGACTTGTAACATTTCTGCAAATTTATGTACAATAATGTGCAAAAGCAAACAATTCAAAATATATCAGACCACAACAAAAATAAATACAAAAATACAGATTTTTAATGTATTTTAGAATGTTGAAATATATATTCACAAAATATATATCATAAAGTTGTGAGGAGAAGTTGAAACATGAAGAAAAATGGACTTGAAACTGAACTGAAAATGAATGAGTCCCTATGGACCTCTGCTGGATATATGTGGTCATTGCACTTTCTTTCTTTAACTATAATACCTAAAGATTTTCCTCTAACCTGCAGATGGCAGTATTCTATCCCTAACACATGGGCCAATATCCAGAAACCTTTTATATTTAATTTAGGTCATAATTTAAGGATTTTTTCATAAAAAAATATTTTTTTATAAGCCAATTTATGGCATAGTTGAGTATTTGTGCAGTAA
>NW_015628439.1:31911-33165 GCF_001515625.1 Sinocyclocheilus rhinocerous
GGCTTGTGTACTGCATCATCACTGTGTCTGTCACGTGACTCTGTTGCCCTTTCGGGCTTGAACTGATGGTAAAACTAACAACATTATTAACGGTCTTGATATTTACTTTGAAAGCTGAAGCTCGCGATTATGGTAATGGGCGTTACATTTCCGACGTGTGCTTGTGGTGTTCGGCCAATCACAATGCACTGGGTCAGCTGGCCAATCAGAGCAGACTGCAGCCATCCACAACATCTATGATGTTAATAATTGAAAACACTAGTGTGGTGAATTACCAATAAAATCATTTAGTTTAAACTGGAGTGAAGTGAAACAAACCAAAGCACAAAGCAAGTTGCTGTTATCTAGCTGCTAATTTTATTCAATTGACCATATGCACGATTACTTCCTGGTTTTAGATAAGCCAGCTCAGTCATTTCCGGTTAACTGTACTGTGCCTTAAGGGAGTGCCCTTTGCTCGGTTTCTCTACATAATCCATTCACAATTTGGAGAAAAGTTTTGTTTGTCTAAGATAACCAAATGTCCACATATACTGTTTCAGGAATGACAAACACGAATGTTAAATTTACGCGAGTGAATCCATTAAATCATGCCGCGAGTCATTGCTATGATTGACAGTGGCAACGGAATGAATCATCTGACCAGCCGATGTCAAAATAAAGCTGTGCATTAAGTGATTGAGACTAAATTCAGACTAACAAAACTACAGCAACAACAAGTCTGTGTTGGATAAAACTTGAATGAAATACAAGAAATAAATCACAACAAGAACAAGATTTTTTTTCTTGTAATCAAGAAAAAATATTTGACAATTTCAAAATGAATGCTGAATGATATTTGACAGTGAACGCATCTCCACTGCGTGTGTGTTTCACTAGCTCCGTTCCCATGGACACCTTTTGTTTGATCTAATTCTGGATATTTCCAGCCTAAGAGGTGTGATTAATCAGTCGATTAATCCTTATCTAAAGCATGTCTACACCAAGAGAACCCATTACGGGAAGTGGCGCGAGGCGACAAATCTTCTACAGTAACTGATGCCTCCTTCTATCCCGAATCTTTGAAACATGCGTTGTATGCGTTGAAAGTGAAACCTAAAAAACAGCGCGCATAAGAAAGCGATTGCACGCTTTCGTGAGCTTCAGCAAATGCACGCGATCACAGATTGCAGGCTTCCCAGCCGAAACAAGCCCCCACATATGGAGCCAGATCAGCCTCAAAAATAATACATTTACAAAACAAAATTCATAAAC
>NW_015628439.1:35757-36483 GCF_001515625.1 Sinocyclocheilus rhinocerous
AGCTCCGTTCCCATGGACACCTTTTGTTTGATCTAATTCTGGATATTTCCAGCCTAAGAGGTGTGATTAATCAGTCGATTAATCCTTATCTAAAGCATGTCTACACCAAGAGAACCCATTACGGGAAGTGGCGCGAGGCGACAAATCTTCTACAGTAACTGATGCCTCCTTCTATCCCGAATCTTTGAAACATGCGTTGTATGCGTTGAAAGTGAAACCTAAAAAACAGCGCGCATAAGAAAGCGATTGCACGCTTTCGGGAGCTTCAGCAAATGCAGGCGATCACAGATTGCACGCTTCCCAGCCGAAACAACCCCACACTTGAAATTTAAATAAGATTTTGGCCATATTGCCGATCTAAATCATTCATCCCACACTATCAACAGGCGCATCATGTAGGCTACACTTCTTGTACTTCGTTTGGGCACCACAAGGTGTCCTCACCGAACACCCCAAACAAAAGGTGCGTTAGACTTAAAGCAGCGCTGCGGGTGTATGATATCAAAGCACCCATTAACTGATCGGTCCGCTCAGCGCCGCTTTCAGGCGAACACACCTATTGCCGTCTGCTGGACTAAACGCGCTTATTCTTGTGTGTACATATAATTTTATTTTCACCACCTGCAAACTCACAAGGAGCTGAAAAGGAAATACAAATTATTTATTTTTGCTTTTTTACTTTTCTTTGTATATTTATTTATATATTTATTTATATTATTTATATTT
>NW_015628439.1:38761-43240 GCF_001515625.1 Sinocyclocheilus rhinocerous
TACACTTCTTGTACTTCGTTTGGGCACCACAAGGTGTCACAGTGGCCTCAAAGCTTACACCTCACCTACTCTGGCTCGATTGCTATTCCTGAGGTAAAACACGCCCTTCTCATTACCCTACGGACAAAGAAATGTAGAAATAAATAAATGTGGAAATAAAGAAATAAATATGTAAATAAATACATAAATGTGAAAATAAATAAATAAAGGTATAAATAAATAAAAGAAAAAATAAATACATGTGGAAAAAAATACGTAAATAAGGAAATACAATTATAAATAATTATTTATTTTTGCTTTTTTACTTTTCTTTGTATATTTATTTATATATTTATTTATATTTGCTTTTTTACATTTCTTTGTACATTTCTTTATTTATTTATTTCTAATTATGTCAGGATTGGCATTCCATAAATTTTATGTGTATGTATATGCAACTCGGTATTTCCGTGCTGTCTGAAACACGTCTCTATGCTTGGGCGCGCTTTGATTGTGTGTGAGAACAGCGCGTGAGTAACGAATTGAGCTCTCTTTCGTTTCTTCTTCTTGTGGTTTAAAATTGCTTGTACGAGTAAATTGGCAAATTAATCTGCGAATCACGCACGTGCCGAACGGTAGGGTCTCATCCATAGGTACGGATCAACTGCGATCCGTTTAACTCCTAATATGTGACAGATCAGAGCAGTCTTTCATTTACTTATATAACATGAAATTGTCAAATTGCTACTCCATATCAATCGCATACAAAGAAAATACTGAATAATTAGAACAATCATTAACATAAATAAATAACAGATGCTGCGTCCCAATGTGCCTACTTATACTACGCCCTCAAAGTATCTACTTTTTGGGGGAAGAAAAAGTAGGCCTACACACTTTTGAGTGTGTAGTAGAAGAGTAGGCAAGCTTTGGGACATACTATAACGTCATACAATTGCGTCATTAACGGTCCGCTCTGTCGCATAATTACACGGATCCTGTCACTGTAAACTGGCCTGTACAAAAGGCCAAGCTTTAATAATGACGCTGGCGCCCTCCGCTGGATATTTATTATATTGCAGTTAAGGAAATACGTATTATCTCTGAATCACCTGACTATTATTTCTGTAATTTCATTGGTTTAAATCAGCAGAACTGAATGTCAATCAAAGACTGTTCATGTTCAGACGTGTATCGAAGTTGCGTCAGTTTGTACTGATCATCGTGCTGATCTGGTCCAATTTCTCGCTGATTTTTGTTCATACTGTGTGCGTACATCTTAAAAGTAAGTAGTTAAATACTCTTTCATGTATCTGTTCTTAGATTTAATTACTTTTACGTCATATTGCAAAACTAAATGGTCGCTAATTCTTTGAAGTTGTCAATGCGCACGTAACCTCAATCACGCATTCATTTCAGCATAAAACACGCTGAATAAGACTTTGAATGCAGCTGTTTTAATATTATGTCGAAATATTTAATTCTGCTTAATTTGATAGTTGATTTAAAGTGAATATATGTATAAACCTGAGGAAATATACACCTGCTGGACTTATAAAGATGTCCAAATCTGTATGCTATTGTATTATTACTTTATATTGTTCAGTTATTACTGTTTCTGCCTCATGATTGTGTATATATATATATATTCATTATTGTTATTATTGTTCATTTATAGAACCACACCCATACTGATGTATGAATCAAAGACAACAGTAAAGGATCTTTTTTTGTGGACTGGACCAAGTGATTTATTGTTCTGCCTGGACAATCTGTAGCGGTTGTCACCTAGTTTAAAAACTGCACCTTAAGAACTTTCATACAAAATTGGTCCTTCGAGCCGGAGCAGGCAGCTACTACAGCATCACCATGTCCAGAACAAAAAGACAGGCTAGCCCAGATTCACCAGTGGTTCGACCACGTCGACAAGTCATCCCACCAAGATACTTCTATGTTGATTATACTGTGCCACATCAGCCACTTCATTCTGATGATGAACAGTACACAAAGGGTGCCACTGGACCTGAACCAGGTAAAAGGCCTGCATTTAAAGAGTTCCCACATACTGGAAGCGGACCAAAACCAACTAAAGATACAAGCACTGGATCAAGTGAAAGAAGCTCATTTGTGGAGACATATCAAGGTTTGCCGCAGCCACTGCCACTGCCACAGCCAAAGCCCCATACTCTGACTTTTCCAAGGCAAATAATTGATACAGATCAGAGAGTTCTTTCCTCAACCCCATATACAGCAGCCACTGAGGGCAGGCCAGTTCTGCCTAGAGATCAAGACGATCTTCCTCAGCCCATGAGGGCACTGCCTGTAGATTCACGAGGATACCCTCTGCATTCTCACTCAGTCAGTCACAAAGAGATTGAATATCTCACTGATAACCTAGGAGAACTGAGACTACCAAACTCTGCAAATCGGCCAACTTTCAAGTCATCCCTTCTCTCCTTATGAACCAACTCAAGCCCATGCTAAGCTAGCTCATCAAGAAGATGTTATACATCCTCAACTCGGCATTAGGCATATAGACAGACCCCGTGGTTACTACAACATGGACCACAGAGGCCATAACTATCTGTCCACTGATCAAAGAGATCGCAGCCAATCTTCCGCAGCTGTTCAGTTTATGCCTCAGGACTACAGCCAAGAGACAGCAGCTACTTATGGGACTTATACAGATCATAGCCTAAACCGCAGAACTGTCAGCTATTTCCCTTCCACTGAACCACAAGGTCATCAGCAACCTTATCATGCTTATTCAGCCACAAGTCCAGTCTATCAAGATGAGAGACTTACTCCAAGGGATACATTAGCTCATCATGTACACTATGAGAGACACTCAGACTACTATGATCATCCAGTTCCTATTCCTGCAGACAAACCAAGACTCTTGACCCCACGACAGTATGCAGATTACACTCAGCCTGAGACATATCAGCCATACCACCCAGTGCGTCCTCCTTCTCCTCCATATCCTCATGTAGAGCCCTCCTACAGAGGTCCCATCCCCACCATTCCTAATTTTTGCTTTCACAGCCAAAGAACTGAGCCTCCCAAAACACACTTATCCTGTTAAGTTGCTGCAGAAGAAATACAGACACCTGCAAGGTCTGTCACACCCCTGTGGACTGTTGATTGTGGTTTCTCCCTCTGTGTCCTTATTTGGTTGTTCCTGTTCTCATTATAAGTTAAGTTAATCACCTCATTGTGCTCACCTGTCTGCCCCTCGTTATCTGCCCTATATTTGTTCCTGTCTCTGGTATTCTAGTTTGTCGGTTAATGTGAATGTTACCCCGTGTGTGTGTGTTCTTGACCTGCCTGGATGTTACCTGTTGTGGATATTAAAGTGCTTATTGGAATTATTGTCGTCTTCGTCATCCCTGCCTGTTTCCACACACCGTGACCTCAGCCGAGTGATCTTGAGAAATGGTGAGAAGCAACTTGATACATATGCCATACTGGATGACGGTTCAGAGAGGACAATGTTACTGTATGAAGCAGCACAGCAACTTGATCTTCAAGGACTAACTAAAGATATAGCCCTCCGTACTGTGAGACAAGCATACAGTTCATGGGGCAGCTGTTTCATTCTCAGTAGCCTCTGTATCTCAGCCGAACAAATCCTTCACCATTGAAAGAGCTTTCACAGCCAAAGAACTGAGCCTTTCAAAACACACTTATCCTGTTAAGTTGCTGCAGAAGAAATACAGACACCTGGTGTCCTGCCAATCGAGACTCACCGTGGACATCGCTGATGATGACACCAACCCCACTCCGAACCCAGAGTCCAGTCAACTTCCACCCCACAGCACGGAGCTCCTCGAACCCACCGCAGACAGAGAGCCATCGCCTGCCGCGGTCATTGAGCCATCGCCATCAGGAGCGACAGAGCGGATGATCGCCCCGGAGCCTGAGCCCCAAGGATCTGACCAGGTGCGAGAGCCAGCAGCACAAGCGATAGTAGAGACAGCTGTGGACATCGCGGGGGCTACGGAAAGCCCCGCCCACGGCACCACCGCTGAGGGTGAGCTCACACTGGACTCGGGACTATTAATCGACTTGGATACTGAAATACTCTTCACTCCATCTTCATCTGTACTGTCGGATTGGCAAGATGTCCCACCCAACCTCCCTCTCCCACCACCTCTCATAGACTTGTTTCTTTGCTCAACGCCATTTCCACTGGATTTCCACGCCATTTCAGCCTCTCTGCTCACCCTCGGCTCACCATCTGTGGCGTGGGCTCGCCGCTTGTCTGCCTATCTCCAGCTCCATTGGCGTTGAGTCTGGAGGAACCCTCGACTCCGCCTTCAGCCTCCGAGGCCCAGACTCAACCTCAGTCCTGCGACCCAGCGGCTCCACCATGGCTCCTAGCTCCCTTGTCTCCACCATGGCCCGTCAGTCCACCAGCTCCACCGGGCTCCATCGTTCCTCCGGCTCCGCCTTGGTCAGTCGTTGACCATCCGCCACCTCGGGACTCCACTCCTCTGG
>NW_015628439.1:43254-47009 GCF_001515625.1 Sinocyclocheilus rhinocerous
TCCACCGGGCTCCATCGTCCCTCCAGCTCTGCCTTGGTCAGTCGTCGGCCATCCACCGCCTCTGGACTCCACTCCTCTGGCTCCGCCGCATCCCTCCGTCCCTCAGGCTCTGTCAGGCTCCTCCTTCCCTCCGGCTCCACCTCAGTCCTCTGTCGCTCCGGCTCCACCACGGCCTTCCGGATCCCCGTCTCCGCCTCGGTAGCCGGCACCATCTGCTCCGCCTTGGCCCTCCGGATCCTCGGCGTCGCCCTGGCTCATCAGCTCTCCGTCTCCGCCTCAGGCTCCTCCACCCCCTGCTCCGCCGCCATCGGTCGGCCCATTGGAGTTGTTAGCACTTCCTCCACCATGGCTCCTCCCTCCGTTGGCTCCACCATGGGTCGCTATCATGGCTGTGGCCTGGGTTCCACCTGGCTCCTCCTCCTGCTCCGGTTCCCTCCTGTCGTCTCCCTGGCTCCTCCCTCCATCGTCACATCCCTGGACTCTGTTAGTCGTCCTCCTCCTGGGAGTCCATCCTCCACCGGAGCCTCCACCTGTCATGTCTGCCTGCCAGCCCTTTGCCTTCCCCTGTCACCATCCCACATCCACTCCTTTGTCCTCCTCCTAAGTCTCCCTCCGTCCCTCCGTCTGTCACCACAGCGCGAGGACGCGCCTTCCGGGAGGGGGGCGATCTGTCACACCCCTGTGGACTGTTGATTGTGGTTTCTCCCTCTGTGTCCTTATTTGGTTGTTCCTGTTCTCGTTATTAGTTAATCACCTCATTGTGCTCACCTGTCTGCCCCTCGTTATCTGCCCTATATTAGTTCCTGTCTCTGGTATTCTAGTTTGTCGGTTAATGTGAATGTTACCCCGTGTGTGTGTGTTCTTGACCTGCCTGGATGTTACCTGTTGTGGATATTAAAGTGCTTATTGGAATTCTTGTCGTCTTCGTCATCCCTGCCTGTTTCCACACACCGTGACCGTGACAAGGTCTGCCTATTCCCAACTGCAGCAGGCTCAACCACTCTTACTTATTATGCTCAGACTACCCGCATTTAATCACAGCCACAGAGCCAGTACGTCTTGGACCTCCTGGTGGTCCTGCCACTGTGAAAACCAGACTTGGGTGGACTCTGCAGGGCCCCTCAAAATTCCTTGCCAGTCAGCTCTCACCACAGCAGTGTATATTAACCTCCACTTTGTCACCAGGAGCAGAACTGTTCAATAACGTACAGAAATTGTGGCAAATGGATACACTTCCATATCGGAGTGAAAAACTGATCACAAGATCAAGGCAAGACACAGAAGCAGTGCAAATTCTTGAGAAGAAAACAATCAGGCTGGCAGTCGGAGACATTCAAAGGTATGCAACACCCCTCCTATGGAAAAGAAATCTTCCACCTTTGCAATCATCTAAAGAAGCAGTAACAGCTCGTCCAGCATTCTATTCGACAGGCATTGATTGTTTTGGTCCCTTCCAGGTTAAGTTTGGACGCAGATGTGAAAAACGCTGGGGAATACTGTACAAGTGCCTTACTACCAAAGCGGTTCATATTGAACTTCTATCGAGCATTGACACAGACTCCTTTCTTATGTCGTTAAGAAGGTTCATAGCTCGCAGAGGGAAACCATATGAAGTGCTTTCTGATCATGGTACAAACTTCAAGGGAGGTACCACAGAACTTCAGAATGCCTTCAATACACTTCACCCAACCTTGAAAGAGCATCTGGCTTCTCAACAGATTCATTTCCGTCTAAACCCACCAAATGCACTGCATTTTGGAGGATCATGGGAGAGAGAGATTAGGTCTATCAAGACTGCACTGCGGACCTCCTTTGGTTCTCAATCTGTGCCAGAGGAAGTACTGATCACGGTACTTGTGGAAGTGGAGGGCATATTAAACTCCAGGCCACTGGGATATGTTTCCTCAGACATAGCAGATATAGACCCTGTGACACCTAATTCCCTCCTCATGGGACGTCCAACTTCTGCATTACCACAAGTTGTCTACCCAGAATCAGAAATGCTCAGTCGTAAGAGATGGCGTCACAGCCAGATTCTAATTGAAAACTTCTGGAAATGTTTCATACAGCATTACCTTCCAGACCAGCAACAACGACAAAAATGGCAAAGAGAATCTTAAAACCTTCAAACTGGTGAAGTCGTGATGATTGTGGACCAACAAGCACCAAGAGCCCTGTGGCAAATAGGTACAGTAGCCAAAGTCATGCCCGGACAAGATGGGCGAGTTCGGACAGCTGTAGTGAATGTCAAAGACAAAAGTTACACAAGGCCTGTGGCTCGTCTGATTGCTGGATATTTATTATATTGCAGTTAAGTAAATATGTATTATCTCTGAATCACCTGACTATTATTTCTGTAATTTCATTGGTTTAAATCAGCAGAACTGAATGTCAATCAAAGACTGTTCATGTTCTGACGTGTATCGAAGTTGCGTCAGTTTGTATTGATCATCGTGCTGATCTGGTCCAAATTCTCGCTGATTTTTGTTCATACTGTGTGCGTACATCTTAAAAGTAAGTAGTTAAATACTCTTTCATGTATCTGTTCTTAGATTTAATTACTTTTACGTCATATTGCAAAACTAAATGGTCGCTAATTCTTTGAAGTTGTCAATGCGCACGTAACCTCAATCACGCATTCATTTCAGCATAAAACACGCTGAATAAGACTTTGAATGCAGCTGTTTTAATATTATGTGGAAATATTTAATGCAGCTTTATTTGATAGTTGATTTAAAGTGAATATATGTATAAACCTGAGGAAATATACACCTGCTGGGCTTATAAATATGTCCAAATCTGTATGCTATTGTATTATTACTTTATATTGTTCAGTTATTACTGTTTCTGCCTCATAATTGTGTATATATATATGCTACCATATAGGAGAGAAAAGAAGTAGCACGTAGATCTGCGAGCTGCGCGTATTCGTTCTGCCTGGACAATCTGTAGCGGTTGTCACCTAGTTTAAAAACTGCACCTTAACAATTTCATACAAAAATTGGTCCTTCGAGCCGGATTAGGCAAAATATAACACAGATAACATTAAATAAATACTTTTTTACCAGGTTAAATGGTGATTATTAGTAACTCAAACCCCTTTATCTAAGGCCATGTCCACACGTTCCTTTTAAAAAAAATCTCCGTCCACATAAATATGCAAACGCATGCTATGAATCACTGTCAAGAGCATGCCAAACCAACAGGTGGCGATATATATCTCAACCGTAAAGCCATGTTGGCCAATCAGAAGCCTGAAAAGGTTTCCAGTAGGCGGAGATAACAGCACAGGCTCCGACGTCACAAGCCAAAAACTCCGGTTTCGCTGTCTACACGATAACACTGCAACCGGAGTTTTTGAAAATCTTCACCCTGGCATGCGTTTTCAAAAATATTCGGTTTCAGTGACCTGATGCTGCGTTTGCACGAACGGCCAAACCGTGTAGAAAAAGCTGCGGTTTTAAAAATAACCGCATTCGTTTGGACAGGGCCTAAACCTCTCTACTTAACCGTCGGTCGCACGCATCCACCATGTTTGTAGTTTTTTAACGCATTTTATTCATGTTTGAGTTCTCGACCGAATCATTCATCAAAGCGCAATGGCTTGTGGGTAATATTAGCCATTAGAGTGTGAACGGATCCACACTCAAAAATCGACCTGAAATAGTAGACCATCCGGGGACTTTTGGCATACTCTTTTGTAGCGAATTAAAAGGTGTAAATGATACCTAATGTATCAATTAATAAGACTAAGT
>NW_015628440.1:0-316 GCF_001515625.1 Sinocyclocheilus rhinocerous
GTTATTATTATTATTATTATTCTCTCTGTTATTTATTTATTTTTTTGTGGGTTTCATGCTGTGTCTAAGGCATAGGACACACACAGGCTTTCCTCCTCACCAATGACATTAAACACCGTGTCTACACCGGACGCGAGCGGCAAAATACAGTAGAACCCATTATAATCAGTGACGCTGTGTACACTGGATGCAGCGCGGCGTGACAAAACCCAACATTAAACTGATGCCTTGTTCTATTTATGACGTACTGACACAAAGTTAAAATGATTTGCAACGGTCGCTTTGTCGCGTCCAGTGTAGAGCTGTTGCGGCGCGA
>NW_015628440.1:628-3144 GCF_001515625.1 Sinocyclocheilus rhinocerous
GTTGCTTTGCTGCGTCCAGTGTAGAGCTGTTGCGGTGCGACACGACAACTGTAGCGTCCGGTATAGACACAGTGAGTGAAGCCGAGAGCAAGATATGCCTCGTCATATTTTCTGCATTTAGCTTTTAAATGACCAGCACCTGCCTGGGTCTGTGCGACTTCATCTATGGCTTTTCTCTTCCCTTTCACAAACCAATCAATATCCCATTCTAAGTTACGTCCTTTGGCTGTTAACGGTTTTATTTTTATTTTTCTGCTGATGGACCGCGCTCGACTTGAAGCAGCGCTGCTTAGACCGATGGGTGTGTGTCATCAAAGTACTGCGAGAGCTATAAGAGCGCGCGGACATCTCCTTATGTTTTCTCTCGCCCTACTTTGATGTCATACACCGATCGATCTTCAAGTCGAACACACCTCTTTACTCTCGAGTGTCACGTGACCAAATGTAATCGCAGCCTCTGCGATTGAAAAATCAAGTTTTTTCATATCGTGATATTATCGCAAATGCAATTAATCATTCAGCCCTAATATGCAGACAAAAATAAATTGTGGCCATGAATTAAGAAGTTGTTCCCTCATTTAATTAAATTACCGCCACATTGCTGTTGGTCCCTCTTTTTAAGTAAATCAAATAGAGGGGATGAAAATTGTACAACTTGGCTACTATTTCTTAAAATGAGGAAACAAAGTTGCATGGGAACGAATTCTTAATTTGTGGACACAATTTAACTGAAACAAGGGAACAAATTAATAAAATTAGGAAATTGTTCGTTTGTGGCCTATATATAGGCAGTCTTTTTTTTTTCCTGCATGTCATATGGGGATCCATAGAATATGGACTCAGAATTCACTGAAATATTTTAGAAACCAGCATTTGCACTGTCTATTCACAGAATGAGCATCTTAAAATGTTCAAAAGAGTATCATGATTAACCTGAAAATGATTTTTTTTTTAACCCAGCCTTAGTGACGACAAAGTAAGCCATAGGTTTTTTTCCCTCTAAGTATAAACGCTTATAGACATTTCTGGTTTGTTTGAGCATCTCAACCAGCCCAAGACAGCATTATTAGCTGAATTGATGTTGTGAGTTTGAGAAGGGAATGGCTCTGTTTATCAGGAGGATTGTTGAGGAAACTTCTCATACATTGTGTTTAGTGAGGCTAGTAATGCAGAAATTACACATTTCACCTTTAAGTTTAGTTGGTCTGCTATTTTTGTCCCTGTCAGTATCTCGAAGCCTGTCTCTGAGCACCAGATGCCATGAGCTAACAATACAGCACTTCCCTGCTTGAAGAGCAGATGGCTAGACCCTGTATCTCCTTGAGGGATATTATTGATCCATGCGGCCCAGCATCTCTTCACTGTCTCTCTGATTGATGAAGCTCATGAACTTGGGAGAGAGACCTCCATTTTGATTTATCCCTTGCGGCACGACTTAAGAACATGGTTGAGCAGAGGCGAGAACAGAAAGCGTTAGTTCTATCAACGTCTACCAGAATGTCCAGAGTTGACCAGCCCAGACCAGAAGAGAGAGTGATTACATAACTGAATTGATGTGTTCTGTGTACACATTGTTGACCGTGCCTCATCGTATGTTCTCTCAATATTGACCCATACCATTGCTCATGTCACCACATATATGGTTTGCGTTATGGAACTTCTGCACAATAATAATTTGATTGTTCATGTGTTTAGTGATGGACTTTTTTTCTCCACACCTTTGGATTTGAATACAGTACTGCTTATATTCTGAATGGTCCTACTGATCAAGTGTTACTGACCCCGTTTCAGCACTGATCAATAAGGATGCACATTATATCGGTACCATATAATTTATCAGCTGATGTTTTTTCCCCAACTTTGATCGATATTGGGTTTTTTGTGCATGCTTATTTTCCCATTTTTACTACGTTTCTTATAATCTGTTCACTTAAAGTTAATGTTTAAACGCATAAATTTAAAATTGCAATTAAATGCGATCTTTAGCTATTGTAAAAAATGAATAGCCATTTTCACACTGTATATTATAATTTTTTATACAACTGTCACACTGTATATTATTTTTAGTTTTTTATTGTTTAATGTTTAATTTAGTCAAAATGGTATAGAATTTTGGTATGTCCAGATTTGTAATTTTGGTGTAGCTCTGTTGATTATGAATAGATTTTAGTGTTTGTGTTCACAAAATACACATTTCATTAAAGTAATCTCTATAGTGTTTGGCATTTTACGTATACATTTTATATAGAAAAATGTTTGTTTATGTGTGTGTGTGTGTGTAAAAATATATGTTCATATTAGGGATGCACTGAATTTTCGGCCGCCGAACATTATCGGCCGAAAATGGCATTTTTGGTTTTTCAGCCGAAATAACGAGCTGAAAAAATAGCGCTGGGCAATATAACTAAAAAAATTATCACAATATAATATTTCACATCGTTCGGAATCGATAATTATTGAAAAATTTTTAGAACCTTTCTTAAACAGAGAGCAGTAGAAAAAAGGTTTAAATTTAA
>NW_015628441.1:0-924 GCF_001515625.1 Sinocyclocheilus rhinocerous
TATTATGTGGTAACAAACAAGACACATACTGTACTTGGTATATATACGGTACGCTTGGTAAGTCCTAACCTTACCTAATATAAAGAGGACTATTTTTCAATTGCTTGTGTAGGACTGTTAATGCTAAATTGCTCTCCACAACAGTGCTTACAAAGTTTGAAGAACTGGCAATTCCTGTGTAATGCTAATGTAAAATGGTGCACTTTATTTTACAGTCCTATTTCCATATACTTCCTATGTACGTACTGGTGTATGTACCTATTAATTAATGTACAGAATAAGTTATGCGGTACTCAAGTTGGGGGGTATAAACATGGACCAAGGTACTTATTGAGTAATTGATGGTAAGGTGCCATTGCAGTTTGGAACTTTGGAGGTTGGTTGGGAACACGGCAGTAACTGTGCAGCACTGAATATTGTTAATACTTAGCAGGCACAGTCCTTTTAAATAGGGATTTAGACACATGACAATCAGGAGTTGCAAGTGCAAATATGAGTCTGGTAGCTACTGTATAATTCCAAAATAAAATCTGTCTACACATAATTATTAGGAATATGTACGAAATCTGTCTACACACATAATTATTAGGAATGTACGTCATCAAAAATCCCTATTGGACCAATTAGTTAAGAGAATCAGTGTCGTTAAAGATAAGGCAAGTTAACTGCAATGGCACCTACCATCAATTACTCAATAAGTACCTTAGTCCATGTTTATACCCCCCAACTTGAGTACGTACCGCATAATTCTGTACATTAGGTCCATACACCAGTACGTACATAGTAAGTATATAGAAATAGGACTGTAAAATAAAGTGCACCATTTTACATAAACATGGAATTACCAGGTCTTCAAACTTTGTTAAACTTTACCATGTATATAGACCATTAGTAAGTATAGTAATGTGTCTTATTAGTTTCCAT
>NW_015628442.1:0-1318 GCF_001515625.1 Sinocyclocheilus rhinocerous
TCCGTTCCCATGGTTACTTCTCATTCTCTATAAGGATAACTGCTTCTCTTTTGTTTTGTTTTTGCCTTTAATTTAAACAACCATTCATTCTTCATTGTATCGTTTGCAGGGAAGAGAAGCTATTTTATCGCACTGCATGATATGCACTGCATTTCTCTCTTAGGTTTTGTAGAATTTGGTTTACAGTGTTTACCCGATTAGCGTGAAAACAGTGTCGCCCGCCCGCCGCTCGCTGCTGCTTCAGTCATCATATGGTACATTATCCAAATAAAAGTGTGTGTTCAACAAGCTGACAGAAGTCGATCCATTTCTTTGTTGGAAACTTTTAAATGACAAAGTATAATTGTTGTCATTATAAATATTCATTTTTCCATGGCCACGGAGGAGAGTCACAGATTGTGGGTCACATTCAGCGAACAGTCACGAACTCAGTGTACTTTTTATATTTATTTCAACAAATGACAAGCAAAATCAAATTCCTAGGAGCTTGGGGAAAGTTTTGTAGCATTTTCAAATGCTGGTTTAATGTGCTAAGACAGTGATGCTAAAAGACATGCAGATGAGCCAGAATATTAACGCGACCGACTTAAAGGTTAAACGTAAAGCGTTTTCCTCTCTTTAGAAAACTGTAATCTAGAAAGCGCTTCTGGATTAAGACAGCGATTTCTAAAGTTCATATTTTGGGCTCATCTGTTTTTCCACACATATTATGCTTTATTAGTAAGATGTGTGTACAGAATGTGGTCTTTAAATATCACTGTCTCGGTGCATTAACCGCATTCTTTATATGAGAGGAAGTTGCTTAACGTGTAAATAAACGCGTTGCGTTCACATTTTGATCTTATATGCATATCTGCACATAGTATATGCTTTACAATTTTGTCTTTATCACTGTCTTGGTACATTAAGCCACTTTAAGCATTTTAGAAAGTCCCCTGTTCAAGTTCTGCTAATTCACAAGCCTAGTGAGAGTGAAAGTCATGCTCGCAAATAAGGTAATGTTAACTATTAAACCAACCAAATCAAAACTTTCAAAAACACACAGCAATGTGATTCTTTTATTGAGTGACATGTTAACTATTAAACCCACCAAATCAAAACTTTCAAAAACACACAGCAATGTGATTCTTTTATTGAGTGAGAGTCAGTGTAAACCCAGTGACATTAACAGATTTACTATTCGGCGTCTTCTCCGCAACCTCCTTCCCTTGGTGTTTTTACACACAGAAAAGGCAAAAAAACATATTGGCGTTACGTCACATTCTCAGTCTTTATAGCCTACACTTAAATAGCCTGTGCATACAGTAGCATTTCATCT
>NW_015628443.1:0-632 GCF_001515625.1 Sinocyclocheilus rhinocerous
TCCCGCGAGCCATCTCAGCGCAGCGCAGGGGAAAGATTTTACTCTTATCGCTTTGTTTTAGCCAACGATTTTGAACGATTTTGAAGTTGGAGGAGAAAATGAGATGGGAGTTTTTCGACATACCCTAACTGTCATGAACCGGAATGCACAGAGTTCATGCAGAGCTAGACAAGACGAGCGTTTGAGGTTAAAAAGTATATAAATTGCAATTTTTTTTTGAAAATTACCGATCGTTTCGCTAGATAAGACCCTTATTCCTCGTCTGGGATCGTGTAGAACAAAATGACCGATCGTTTCGCTAGATAATACCCTTATTCCTCATCTGGGATCGTGTAGAAGCTTTGAAGCTGCACTGAAACTGTAATTTTGACCTTCAACCGTTTGGTAGCCGCTGAAGATAAGGAGAATAATCCTGGAATGTTTTCATCAAAAACCTTAATTTCTTTTCGACGTAAGAAAGAAAGACGTAAACATCTTGGATGACATGGGGGTGAGTAATCTATCAGGACATTTTCATTTGAAAGTGAACTAATCCTTTAATTCAGCACCACAACAATTTAATAATACTAAGAAATGTGTCTTGAATAATTTCTGAAGGATCATGTGACACTGAAGTCTGGAGCAATGATGCT
>NW_015628444.1:0-1923 GCF_001515625.1 Sinocyclocheilus rhinocerous
ATTAATTTATTTAATTAATTAAAAAAAAAAAAAATTATGTTTTTATTCTACAGGGGTGCATGAAAGACATTTATTACTGTGAAGACATTTATAATGTTCAGTGTTTCCCACAGACTTACACTATATGTGTGGCTATATATATATACATATAATCCGTTTTTAAAAAAATTTTTTTTATACATTTTTTTTCATATTTGTCACACTTAAAAGATTCAGAACAGACACATTTTAATATTACACAAAGATGTTTTTATTTTTATTTTTTGCATATTTGTCACACTTAAAAGATTCAGATCATCAAACCAATTTTAATATTACGCAAAGATAATGCAAGTAAATACAAAATGCAGTTTTTAAATGATAATTTCATTTATTAAGGGAAAAAAGCTGTCCAAACCTACCTGGCCCTACGTGAAAAATTATTTGCCCCTCCTCTTAAATCATGAAAGAACTGTGATTAACCACATTATTTTAGAAAGCTGAGTTAAATTTCACTAGCCACACGCAGGCCTGATTACTGCCAGACCTGTTGAATCAAGAAATCACTTAAATAGAACCTGTCTGACAAAGTGAAGCATGCTTAAAGAGCAACACATCATGCCGCGATCTAAAGAAATTCAGGAACGGATGAGAAACAAAATAGTTGACATGTATGAGTCTGGAAAGGGTTATGAAGCGATTTCTAAGGCTTTGGGACTCCAGCGAACCACGGTCAGAGCCATTATCCACAAATGGAGAAAGCTTGGAACAGTGGTGAACCTTCCCAGGAGTGGCCGGCCTACCAAAATTACTCCAAGAGTGCAACGACGACTCATCCAGGAGGTCATAAAAGAACCCAGAACAACATCTAAAGAACTGCAGGCCTCACTTGCCTCAGTTAAGGTCAGTGTTCATGATTCAACAATAAGAAAGAGACTGGGCAAAAACGGCATCCATGGGAGAGTTCCAAGGCAAAAGCCATTGCTGACCAAAAAGAAGACAAAGGCTCGTCTCACATTTGCCAAAAAAATATTTTGATTATCCCCAAGACTTCTGGGCAAATATTCTGTGGACTAATGAGACTAAAGTTGAACTTGGAAGGTGTGTGTCCCGTTACATCTGGCGTAAAACCAACACAGCATTTCATAAAAAGAACATCATACCAACAGTCAAACATGGTGGTGGTAGTGTGATGGTCTGGGGCTGCTTTGCAGCTTCAGGACCTGGACGACATGCCATAATTGATGGAACCATGAATTCTGCTCTCTATCAGAAAATCCTGAAGGAGAATGTCCAACCATCAGTGTGTGACCTCATGCACTTTTGGGTTATGCAGCAGGACAATGATCCCAAACACGCCAGCAAGTCCACCTCTGAATGGCGCAAGAAAAACAAAATTAAGGTTTTTGAGTAGCCAAGTCAAAGTCCGGACTTAAAGTGCCCTTATCATGGGTTATGAAAGGTATATATTTTGATTTTGGGAGTCCCCAACAACAGGTTGACATGCATGCAAGGTCAAAAAACACTTTCATTGTCTTATAATATGCATTTATTTTTACCTTATTTGCTCAACGACTCCCAAACGATTCGCTCAATGATTCAATTTTCCAAACCCCTCCTTTGCGTGACGCTAATCTGCGGTGATTGGTCCGATTGGTCTTATTTTCATTCTTTGCATGACGCTATAATCTGCAGTGATTGGTCCAATTGGTCTCATTTTCATTTCATCACTTCTGTAATGCCTGATAAAGCAGTGTTTGTGAGTGCAGTGCTGCTTTGTGTACAGCGTTACCTGGGAAACCACTATTCTAACCACTCCAAAAGCGGCACCTAGTGGCAAAGAATGAATTTGCATTTTCATTCAGACCATGACTGTGTCCGAAAGCTTTAAAATGCTGTCTTCGGAGGCAGCATTTCAAGGCAGGAAGGCATCAAGGCACGTCC
>NW_015628445.1:0-306 GCF_001515625.1 Sinocyclocheilus rhinocerous
TTAATGGTCAGTTCTTATACGTGACGTCCCATACTATATGCACACATCATATGAAACCATTTTACTGCAGCGTTTTTGAGATATGGGACTATATGCTGCTTCAGAGGGCTATAAAGACCCCATTTCTAATAAGTAGAAAAACCAATGGCCAGTTCCTATAAGGGAATACTATATGCTATATGCACAACTCATATAAAAACATTTTACTGCAGCATTTTTGAGATATGTGACCATATGGCACTTTAGAGGGCTATGAAGACCCCATTTCTAATAAGTAGAATGAATGAATGGTCAGTTCTTATACGG
>NW_015628445.1:335-859 GCF_001515625.1 Sinocyclocheilus rhinocerous
GGTCAGTTCTTATACAGGACGTCCCATACTATATGCACACTTCATACAAAACCATTTTACTGCAGCATTTTTGAGATATGGGACCATATGGCGCTTTAGAAGGCTATAAAGACACCATTTCTAATAAGTAGAATAAATTATTCGTCAATTCTTATACGGGACGTCCCATAATATATGCACACCTAAAACAAAACTATTTTACTGCAGCGTTTTTGAGATATTGGACATTATTCTATTTCAGAGTCCTGTAAAGACCCCATTTCTAATAAGTAGAAAAAGCTAATGGTTTTTTCTTATACAGGACGTCCCATACTATATGCAGACCTCGTATGAAACCATTTTACTGCAGCATTTTCAAGATATGACACATTATTATACTTTAGAACGCTATAAAGACCCCATTTCTAATAAGTAGAAAAAAACAATGGTCAGTTCTTATACGGGACGTTTCATACTATATGCACACCTCATACAAAACAATTTTACTGCAGCATTTTTGAGATATGGGACATTATTCTACTTCA
>NW_015628446.1:0-188 GCF_001515625.1 Sinocyclocheilus rhinocerous
CACCTTGACGAAGGCAGAGGAGGCGTGAAACTGCTGGGTTCATGGGAGAGGTCGTGTATTCTGTAACGAATCAGTCCACTGAAGGCAAGTGTAGTGAAGAACCCAAGTGCAGTTTATTTACAGGTGAAATCCAAACATCCAAACATAATCCGAGACTTGACTTGACATGAACAGACTTGACTAGAACA
>NW_015628446.1:311-493 GCF_001515625.1 Sinocyclocheilus rhinocerous
CAACATCAATACACGACGAAGACTATGGGAACATGATGGCTACTTATCTACTTATAAAGGGTCACATGACATGAACAAACCAATGGGAAACAAGACACATGACTAAGACAACCATGACAACCATGACAGAGGAACCAATGGCATGAAGACAAGAGGGCAAGGGAAGCATGACACTAACAGCA
>NW_015628446.1:1340-1709 GCF_001515625.1 Sinocyclocheilus rhinocerous
CATCAGTTTCACATAGGAGAATACCCCTAGAGGACCTGCGAGATTTTGTTTACGATTCAAATTAAACTAAACGTATTTTTGTAAATCACTCATTGATATTTGTATATCTTAGCACTCTAAAAAATGTAAGGCATCATTTTTCATATTTATTGTGACCTAAAATTATATTAAATGTTTATTTTATACAGACAGTTATATATAATTACAGTTTTATTTGCTACCATCTTCTTTAAAAGAAGAGAATAGTGTGTTTAATAAGTTCAATAAGTTTAAATAAATGTTGAATACATGTTTAAATGCATAATTTTGCTTCAGTAACATGTTACTAAGATGTCATATATTTTATTACCGTATTATTTAAAATAGAGA
>NW_015628447.1:0-580 GCF_001515625.1 Sinocyclocheilus rhinocerous
GATGGCCCAGTGTGGGCCAGCCCGTTCGGGCCCAGAGCAACTTTTATATCCTTTGGGCCCATGTAGGTTTTGTGTAGGCAGCCCTGTAATGCAACTAGGAGAATACAAACAACATTGACTGGCCATTCTATAGCCACTCAATTGAAGTGGAATGGCACAAACCAAAAGAGACCTTTTCAGAATCTGTTTTTTCATATAGGCCAGGGATCCTCAAATCTGGCTCACGAGATCCACTTTCCTTGTTGAAAAAAACAGCATAACTTGTCCTTTTTTAGCTCTAACCCTAATCAAACACACCTGAGCATGCAATTCGATGTCTTCAGGATCATTAGAAAATCACAGGTGGGTGAGTTTGATCAAAGTTGGAGCTAAACTCTGCAGGAAAGTGTATCTCATGTGCCATATTTGAGGTGTAACAGACACGAGCCTATTAATAAGAATTTTGTGGGCAGTTTTCTTCCTTACCACTAGGGATGCTTGAGTGTTTTAGGTTTCCTTAAGTAAAGCCATTTGGTAGAGAGAGTTAGCAATAGCGAGCAGCAGTAGCCAGCATGGCTCACCTGCTGAACACATTGTGCTG
>NW_015628448.1:0-2933 GCF_001515625.1 Sinocyclocheilus rhinocerous
TAAGCCAGACATGGAGCAATGCACAGATGTCGTTTCAGCTCATTCGTGGCATTTTGCTGATTGTCTCTCCAGATGAAGGGGCAGTCCTTTTTCAGAAGGGCAGTGAGAGGGAGTGCAATGTCTGAATAGTTCTCAATGAACTCAGGGATGGTTTGGCCTGACATGAGGTTCTCAAGGTTGACAGGAACCGTGGGTGACTGTGAGGTCATTGGAGCCCATATCACTTCATTGACCATGTCCACATAAGCCCTGAGGCGAATCAGAATGTCATGTAGACATCATGCGGTGCGTCTGGAAGGACCAGGAAGTAATGGATTAGACATCTGTCATTCCACTTCAAGTTCAGGGCACAGATGCTCTTGGCAATCCCCATAGTTGACGGGCAGGGATTCAAAGGGAATCGTGTGCGCTTGTTAGCAAAAGGAATGTTCGTTGTGTGCTGTTTGAGAGCATTGAACTGTGAGAGGCTGATGGCTGAATTGTCTGCCCACAGTGCTAGTATGGGGTCTGTTGTTGTGACATCATTCAGTTGTAAGCCCCCCTTAACGTGGGGGCCGTATGTGTCAGAGTCTTTGGCTAACTGGAAAGTACAGAGCAGCGACCTTGAACTTTGCTCTTGGGCCGAGACGTTCCCGCGGCTAGCAGCGAGATTTCTCGCGACCTTTGTGACCTGACAGTCTGTCTGGGGTGATCTTGGTGACTGAGGAGGCAGAGGTTTTCGCAGTTGAGCCCAGATTTTCAGTTGTTTAAAATCTAACAATGGCTCATAGCGGTCTAGCAGGTCTTTGCCAATGAGGAGAGGGTATGTGTCCAGTGGAAAAAAGTACACAGGGTGCACTAAGCTCATAGGGCCGATGGTCAGGTGAATTGGAGCTACCTGTTCAAGTTGGACCTCATTTTGGCTGTAGGATTGCACATTCAGCACACAACTCTGATATTTAAGAGTTTGATTCTGTCTCTTGGCTTCACTTTGAAGTCTGTCAAAAAGTTGGCTAGACATTAAAGTGAGGTCAGCTCCCGTGTCCACCAGGGCCTCCAGTCTCACCTCATTTTCTAATGTGATGGCCAGGTAGAGTTTTTTGGCCACCCCCCCTTTCGATTAGGTTCCCTAGGAGTCTCGGCGCTGGGGCTTGTGTGGTGACTGGCAAGCAGTCAGAGCTGGTCTTGTGTGGCTCGTCAGGGAGGCAGACCACCAACACCGTGCTTTCTGGTACTTTGCAGTGCGGGCTGGAGGTGTGGTGCGGGATATCTGGTTCTGTGGTTAACAGTGATCTGTTTGGGAGGTTCATTTTGAGCGGACTCTGAGTGGGCGTTGGGGTCAGATCTCAGGCTTAGTCATAAATGATCTGACTCATCCCTTTTGTCTCCCTTGTGGTGCTTTTTCTGGAGGAGTTCCTTTAAAAGTCTCATGATCTCTGCTGATTCAGATGTAGCTTCCTGGTTCTGTTCTGATGATCTCTGCTGATTCAGATGTAGCTTTCTGGTTCTGTTCTGTGGATGGTTTATATTTGGGCTTGTCCAGGGCCTGTTGAGAGGGGTTCTGCTGCTGGCAGTCCGAGCTTGGTGCTTGTGTCTGTGAGTGTCGGTTCCCCTTGGGCCGTCTCTTGGCTTCCCATGTGGCTCCACCCCTTCGGTAGAGGGGTGGTTGTGACCTGTCCCATTATCTCTCGGGGCGCCCAGTCTGGTGCTTAGGATGGGCACCACCATGGCCACGCTGCTCTCTGCTGGCTGGGAAGGATCTTGACATTGTGTTGACAGGTTTGTCACTGTGGCTTGGCTCGGCGCCCTCTAGAGCAAGTTCAGAACACTGATTAGTGACAGGATAGATTGTGGGGGTTTTTCCTGTCTTTTCAGAAGCAGTCCTTTGTTTAGCATAGGCGGCAGTCCTTTGTTTGGCATAGGCCTTATGGGCCAAATCTCGCAGCTGTTGGGTGGACATAGTCCGTGGGCAAGCCAGAACCCCCAAGTGGTGGCTCACTGTTGGGTGCAGGTTCCGGAGGAACAGAGTTTTGAAGTTGAAATCATCTTCCATTCCTGGCTCGTTCTGTGCTCCAAAGTAGGCCTGTCTGAGCCTGTTGCAGTAGGCCTGTGTGGTTTCCTGTCTGCCCTGTTTAAGGTCCATGGCAGTAATCAGTCCTTGCTCTGACTCTAGGTCAGAGAACTCCTTAATTAAAGCCTGCTGCAGTTGATGGTAATCCACTTTGACTGTTTCTGGCTGCCGGTCTAGAAAGCTCCGCACCTCACGGCTGGCGGTGATTCGGAGCAGATAGAGTCTGTCTCGTGTGGTGACATTGGCAACAGTTTGCAAGTGAAAGTCAATGTCTTTTAAGTAGGCGTGCACATCGTGGCCTCCTGCAGGGTTTGGAGTGAAAGTGGGAATGTTTCTAGCCAGCTTATCCAATTCTTTAGGTGACACGCCGTGACTGGAAGGCAGCCTTTGAAAAGGCTCCCACCCCCTTGCTGCTGCTGGGGGTTCTGGGAGGTGATGTCCTGAGCAGTGAACTCTCACCCCCCTTTTGAACTGGGAATTCTTGACTAGGAGGTATCAGCCTGCTGGTTAGGGGAAATTCTGTGGTGTGCATTTCCCTTTCAGAGTCACTTTGCAGTCTATATGCATGTTTAAGCTCTCGGTGAGCAGTGTCAAGTTCTTTTTTTAAATAGTCTCTTTGTTGGGCCAGGGCACTGATTTCAGACCGAGAACTTTGCAGGTGGCCTTCGCAGGCCTTGTCCCTAGCATCTCTCTCTTCGAGTTCAGTCTCTGCTCTCATCAGGAGAGCCTCTGCTTGCTGGAGTTTTTCACTCAGTTCCTCTCTGGTGTCCTTTTCCCACCTTTCCCCATCAGTTAAGGCTTTCTGGAGTCTCTCTACTTTACAGCGAGTAAAGGACTTTGCAAGTCCTTACAGCGTTAACAGGCTGCAATTATAGTAATTATA
>NW_015628449.1:0-1241 GCF_001515625.1 Sinocyclocheilus rhinocerous
AGACGCCCCGCTCTCGCCCTCTGGCCTTTTTGGCGACGCAGTCAATACTGTCGTCGATAGGTTTCAGGAGGCGAGGAAGCAAGCCGCGGCGTTCCAACGTTTCCTCCCTCATCACTCCCAGGCCCATGGGGCTGCTGAGCGGGAGCAGCCCCAGCCGTCAAGCTCCTCATATCGCCAGTCTCAAAAACAGCGTTGCAACCCGCACCCCTCCACAGAAAGATCAGGGGTCGGGGCCCTCTACACCGAAAACGGATCTGCGGACCGTTATTTTGTCTAAGAGGACCTCGGCTAAACGGTCCTGACACCACCAATATCAGGTCCCTAAGGGCAGCCCCACCTGGGGAGGAATGGATAACACCTCAGTATACGGTGCCCAATCCTCCTCAGTGCCACCCTCTGTGCTTCAGGGCTCAATGAGCTCCGACGAGCGAAATTCCCAGCTGCCGCCCGGCAACGGTACGGCACGGGAGAGCTTGCCCCCTCAAGTGAGGGTGCTACAGCAGTCAGGTCGGTCGTTCCCTGCCGGTCATCCGCTTCAGGGCACCGAACTGGCTCCTCTAATAATACCAGAGGCCAGCCTCGAGAGGCTGGTTCCCTTAGTAGATTTTCTGGCAGCATGGAAACTTCTGCCTAATGTCTCAAAATGGGTCCTGCAGATTGTAGAGAGAGGCTACAGAATCCAGTTCGGTTCTCGTCCACCTCGTTTCAACGGGGTCATTCCCACACTAGTGGGCCCCGAGCAGGCTCTGGTAATGAAACAAGAAGTAGATACTCTCTTGAGGAAGGGAGCCATCGAAAGTGTTCCTCCTCTCTCGAGAGCGTCCGGGTTTTACAGCCGTTACTTCATAGTTCCGAAGAAGGATGGGGGGTTGCGTCCGATCTTAGATCTCTGTCTTCTGAACCGCGCTATCAAACGGCTTCGGTTCAAGATGCTCACTATCAAGCAGATAGTATCTCAAATCCAGTCCGAGGACTGGTTTGTTACGATAGATCTCAAAGATGCTTATTTCCATGTTTCCATCCTTCCTCAACACTGGAAGTTCCTGAGGTTTGCTTTCGGGGACGAAGCATACCAATAGGCCTATCGAGTTCTTCCCTTTGGCCTGTCACTCTCACCTCGCACTTTCACGAAGTGTGTGGATGCGGCTCTGGCTCCTTTGCGACTCCAGGGCATCCGCATACTCAATTACATCGACGATTGGTTGATACTAGCTCAATTGGAGCAGATGGCGGCTCGGCAT
>NW_015628449.1:1717-3220 GCF_001515625.1 Sinocyclocheilus rhinocerous
ACCCCCGCCCGGAGTTATGGAAGTTGTGGGCATGGCCCCTGAGGGGGCACAGCTCCTAGCATCTGGTCTCTCAACTGAGGTTGTTGAGACTATACTCCAGTCCAGAGCTCCCGCCACTAGGAAACAGTACGCCTTGAAGTGGAAACTTTTCGCTTCATGGTGCGGACAGCGACTGCAGGACCCAGTCAACTGCCCAATTGGTACAGTTCTGGAGTTTCTGCAGGAGCGATTCTCCGCAGGGTTATCTCCCTCCACTCTGAAGGTATACGTGGCGGCCTTAGCTGCTTACCACGCCCTTCTGGGTGGTCAATCATTGGGAAGACACCCACTTGTCACTCGTTTCCTCCGTGGCGCCCTGAGGCTGAGGCCGGTACAGCGCACTAAGGTGCCCTCATGGGACCTGGCTGTGGTTCTGGAGGGCTTATGCAATGCCCCCTTTGAACCCTTAGAAGAAGTGTCGGTCAAGTTGCTCACGCTCAAGACTATTTTTCTCCTTGCTATTTCCTCACTGAAAAGGATCGGGGATCTTCAGGCACTTTCTGTTTCGTGCCTGGAATTTGCTCCAGGCATGGTTAGGGCATTCCTTTACCCGAGGGCCGGGTATGTCCCTAAGGTGCCCACTTCTTCACCAGGGCCCTTAGTACTTCAGGCATTCTGTCCTCCTCCATTCCAGGAAACAGGCGAAGAAAGGCTTAATCTGCTCTGTCCAGTTCGGGCACTGGACGCTTACGCACACAGAGCTGCCCCGTGGCGTATGGCAGATCAGCTTTTTGTTTGTTTTGGTCCGCCAAAGAAGGGATTTCCGGCGACCAAGCAGACTATGAGTAGGTGGGTGGTCGAGGCCATCTCACTAGCTTACGAGTCCTCTGGCCTCCCGTCACCTATGGGGGTCAGAGCGCACTCGACCAGGAGTATGGCGGCCTCCAAGGCTTTCAACTTGGGTGTGGCCTTGCAGGACATTTGTGCTGCGGCGGGCTGGTCCTCTCCGCACACCTTTGTCCGCTTCTATAACCTAGACCTGCCATCTACCCCAGGTTCCCAAGTTCTCTCTTTGTGATGTGCTCATCAGATACACACAGGCAGGGACTTGGTAGTATGGCGCAGTGGGTATTCTCGTTCCCAAAGCGATTCTCAACGCAGCTCGAGTTCCTGAAGGGGAACATCTCTAGGTTTACGTATGTAACCATGCTTCCCCGAGGGAACGAGAAGCTGCATCTCTTTGCCATACTCCCTGCATCCCTGCAGGCGCTACTTCATCGAAGCTGGTTTGCGCCCGGCCG
Organism: Sinocyclocheilus rhinocerous; assembly: GCF_001515625.1. Taxonomy (NCBI): domain Eukaryota; kingdom Metazoa; phylum Chordata; class Actinopteri; order Cypriniformes; family Cyprinidae; genus Sinocyclocheilus; species Sinocyclocheilus rhinocerous. The sequence goes on from NW_015628449.1 coordinate 2,998, forward strand.
GATGCGCTTTTATGCTTTCTGGTGCTTACGTCACCCCGCTCGTGACGTCTCGCTGCACTTATTTTACAGAACGCGGTCACGCAGGGGCGTTCCCAAAGCGATTCTCGACGCAGCGTCTCGTTCCCTTCGTTCCCTCGGGTTACATACGTAACCTAGAAACGATATGTTTGAACCGGCTTTAACTTACAGTAAACCCGTTTTGGTTATTCTTTAAACAAGTGCA
>NW_015628449.1:4604-4877 GCF_001515625.1 Sinocyclocheilus rhinocerous
CTGTAGCGTCTGCGTAAAATCATGGATGGTCTTTGAGGTTTATGGCTTAAGAGACCCCTTTTAACCTTTGACATTTGCATATAAATTACAGTCCTGGCCACAGATTATACATTTATATGGGTGCTAAATTGCCAAATGGTTCTCCCCACTATCAACGAGATGCTAAGCAGTCTACCACTACCATCTCCCCAACTGACTTCAAACAGTTTCCAAAGAGAAGTAAATGAGCCCCCGGTGCCAGGCGCCGATGGGCCTGGCTGACCAGCAAACTAC
>NW_015628450.1:0-2477 GCF_001515625.1 Sinocyclocheilus rhinocerous
TTATTATTATTTTTTGGTACTAGTGCTGTATTTGTCTTGAAAATGAGAGAAATAAATATGAAACTTTTTGGTGCATGAAACATTGGTTAATGTTATACAAGTAAGTGGACCTTAGTTACAATTAGTTACAAGTGAATATGGTCACTAACAATCCTCCAAGTGATTTTTTAATACTACACAAAATGCCATTACTAACTAATGTCACTAAAATATCTTGAGGTGTTGTTATTGTTAATTAAAAATAAAACTATTACAAACTGTTTTTGGCCATTTGAAATAAAGCTAAAATAAAAGAAATTATAAACATTAGATGAAAAACTTTAAATGAAATTTAAACGAAAATTATAAATGTTGCATTGGCAGCTAACTGAAATAAATACGTTTCTGCTGAAGTGCTGAAGTAAAAATAAAGCTAAATAGAAATTAGAAACAAAATATAATTATTAAAAAACTATACAACTAGGAAAAAATGAAAATTAAATAAAAACAACAAAAGAACAATAAAATGACAAAAAATGAAATGAAAACTGAAAATATAAAAGTAAAAGCCAATTCAAAATATGAATACATATTTTAATAGTATATAAATAATACTAAAATAACTGCAATTTGGGGCAGTGAATCATTGTATCATTGAGATACAATACAGTTTTTAATAACAGTTCAAATTAATTTTTATTTTATCATTTTCCATTTTCGATTTTAATTTATGTAAAAGTTTTAGCAATTTTGTTTTATGTTTTTGTCATTTTATAGGTTTTTTTCTTTATATGTCTATATAGCTCACTTATTTTATTTAAGTTTTAGTTATTTTAGTACATCAAGTTAAACTAAATAAAAATGTTGAAAAAAAATGTTGCCTTGGAAACTAGCTTAAATATATATATTTTTTAATACATATATATATATATTTTATTTCAAGTAACAAAAATGATTTTAGTTATCTATAATAACCCTTGTCCTGGGAGCAGTACATTCATTTTTAGCCAATCAGAAACACTCTCTTCCTGTCAATCATTCTGAGTGTTCTGGTTTGAAGGGCGGAGTTTCTGAGAATAAAGGGTTGTGAGTGGCCTGTTTCTCTGCTCGTACCTGTTGCAGGACGAGCTGCTGGGGCTGGACTCGTGCTGGGCGTCCAGTAGGATTTTCTCCATGTCTCCGTTATGGATAGAGGAGGAGGAAGGCACATGCTCCAGTCCTCCTATCAGGACCTCCTCTTCCTCCTGCACGGCCTCCAGGGCCTGTGAAGCCTGGGACTCGCCTTGGTTCCCGTTCCCCAGCAGCGAGGGCAAGCTGGGGTTCTGCTGCTGAGTGTTTCCGTTCATCTCCAGCTCCACCCAGGACCCTGAAAAAACCCAAACAGTCATTAGCATTAGCATGCATCAATCGTTTAAAGGGGCATACTTTATTAGTTTATTTATTTTTAATCAACTGTAAATGAGAGTTTTTTAGCATACGTGTCCACCGGTGTGGAGCTGAGCAAAGTTTTCAATTTTTTCTTTAGGCAGACCCATTCAGGGGATTGTGGGATTGACATCAGCACAGAATAAGCGAAGAGAGAGCCAAAAATGCACATTTTGCTCAAAAGGGAACATGAGACTGACTTGTGAGAACAAACATCCACTGTTGACCCGGTGCAAACATGAGACACACATGTGTCCCGTCTTCCCCGCACTGTTGCTAGGCAAAATAGAAAGATCCACAGACAGGTCCCATGATGCTTCAATAACACAATGGAGTGGCAGGAGGATGTTGCTAGGGCATTGCTATGCGGTTGCTAGGGTGTTCTGGTTGGTTGAGTCCACACTGAAGTCTCTGCAGTTGCTCCAAACAAAATAAGTCATTTAAAATGTGTACTCATAATTGTAATATCAAGGGAATTAAGCAACAACATTTGTCATAATCATGCAGCCCTAATGAGCCAGCGTCCTGTTTAAATCAGCACATCTAATTATGGCAAAATCCTTCACCAGCCCTCAACACTAAACTCTTGTATTTGCCCACAGTTACTGGCATGTTGCCATGGCAGAATGCATTCTAGCAGCTCTTCATCTGTGAGCATTTGTTGTCTCACTGCATCACAACAACACAAAATGGAGAAGACTTCAGACTTATATTGAAGGAGGGACCCCAGACAAATCTGGAAACTAGATTAACCACCCAGTAAACACTCAGAACACCCTAGCAACACCTTGAATAAAAAAATATAAAAGATAGTTGACAGGCTATCTGACCAATCCAGTTTCCTCTATGCTCTGCGATGTATTTTTCACTGCGTGATTTGTAGTGTGAGAGCAGCATTGTTTGTCGGGGATAGCAACAGTAACTAAGGTCTTTGCAAACGGTCAATTGTGACTTTTTATCTCAGAGTTCTTTTTTTCTTAGAATTGTGTGGTATAAACTCAAAATTGCGACTTATAAAGTAAGAATCGCATGATATAAACTCATAATTGTATGTTAAAAAGTCAGAATTGCAT
>NW_015628451.1:0-871 GCF_001515625.1 Sinocyclocheilus rhinocerous
AAAGACAGGGAGAGCAAAATAACTATATACATTGACATTTATAATAGTTTAAAATGTTTTTAAAATATTTGTTTCCATTTAAAATGTATTTAAGAGTTTGTCCAAATAAACCTCCTCTATGTTGCCAATTTCTTTGACGAAGACATTTATACAGCATTCAGAAAGAAGTAAGAGTTAAAAAGTATAGTAATCTGAGGCGGGAGGAGAAAACTATTTTAACAAGGTTGAGAATAGGACACACAAATTTAAATAGCTGCTTAAGATTAATAGGAAAACACCAGACATGATTATGTATACACTGTGGAGAAGTGGAAAGTGTAGAACATGTAACACTTGAAAAGACTCTGAGAAAAGAAAAGAACTAGAGAAGGCATCGAATAATGGATTGAGTTTAAAAACCTATTGAGTCTGCCTGGCACACATTCTATAATTAAGACTGTCATGAACTTTCTGAAAGAAACTCAGCTTGTAAACAGGATTTAGGTTGTTGTTACACACATATATATTAACACACAGTAGCTTATATAAAAATGTTACATCCCAATGACATCACACCTCAGTTCAGTAGATGGCGGTAGTGCACTTCGTTTGCAAACTGCCAATAAAAAACAGAGAAGAAGAAGAAAAATGAAGAAGTTGTTCTTTGATGAAAAAACAGAGAACAAGAAAAACGAAGAAGTTGTTCTTTGATGACCTTAGTACCATGGACAGTAAATCTTTGCAGGCTGTCTCAATAGAAACATGTAATTTGTAGATAGTCCCTCAGATAAGCGATGATGTCACGACACTCCATAGAGGTAAGCGTGTTTATCAGCTTCTTTAAAATGTTGAGTTCGACAGAAAAATGTGTTCTGATATGTGCTCATAATAG
>NW_015628452.1:0-2229 GCF_001515625.1 Sinocyclocheilus rhinocerous
ACAATATTTATTTGTAAAGCACATTTAAAAACAACCAAAGTTGACTGAAGTGCTGTACAGAATAGAATAAAAATTCAGAAATAAAATGAATAAAACAAGACTATCAAATTTAAAACACAACAATAACAAAACAACAATTAAACCAAAGATCAAGGGGTATTGAAAGCTAGAGAGAATAGAGTCTTTAGAGCAGCCTTGAAAGCTAGAGAGAATATATATGTCTTTAGAGCAGACTTAAAAGCTGAAATAGAGGGGGCTAATCTAATATGAATGGGTAGACCGTTCTAGAGTTTCTGACCTGCAGTTGCAAAATCTCGATCACCTCATTTAAGTCTAGATCTAGGCACAATGAGTAGACCGAGATCACTGGATCTCAATGTTCTAGAAGAGGTGAACGGATGGAGCAGGTCAGTCAGGTACTGAGGGGCCAAATTATTTTGGGCTTTATAAACAAATAACAGAATTTTAAAGTCAATTCTATATTTGATAAGTAACCAGTGCAGTGCAGATAAAATAGGAGTTACTGGTTCATACTTGCGGGTACCAGAGAGTAGTCTAGCAGCTGTGTTTTGCACTAGCTGTAGACGAGAGAGGAAAGACTGAGAAATACCGTAATAAAGTGAATATCAATAGTCTAAATGAGTTGTTACAAAAGCATGGACCACCATTTGGAATTTACTTGGTGATAAGAAAGGTTTCATTTTAGAAAGTTGACGGAGATGATAAAAGCATGATTTTACAACAGCACTGATGTGTTTGTCAAATTTTAAGTTATGATCAAACAGAACGCCCAGATTTCCAGCATATTGAGTTACATATGGAGCCAGAGAGCCACAGTCAACGTCTAACACACAATTTTCCTTATGGCCAAAAATAATTATTTTGGTTTTATTTTCATTTAAATAAAAAAATCATCAGCATATAGATGAAAGGATACTTCATATTTGTTAAAAAATGGAAGCCAGAGGTAACAGGTACAGGGTGAACAATATCGGCCCAAGGATTGATCCCTGTGGAACTCCACAATTAAGACGTATACAAGAGGATGTCTGATGACCAATGCAAACAATAAAACATCTGTTGTTCAGATAAGAACGGAACCACTGTAAGACTGTGCCACGAAGGTCCACAGATGTCTCCAAATGTGTCAACAGGACCTCATGGTCAACCAAATCAAAGGCAGCACTCGGATCTAATAAAACTAAAGCCATGAATTTCCCAGAATCAGTTTCTGTAAAAATATCACTCGAGACTCAAGGGCATATTTAGTACTGTGTAAAGCTTTGAAGCCAGATTGAAACATCTCATGAACAGAACTAACAGCCAAATAAGATTGTAATTGAGTCAATACAACTTTCTCAAGGATCTTTGAGATAAAGGGTAGATTAGAAATTGGATGAAAATTGGAAAGATTTTTTTAAGATATGGCATCCCCACAGGACATTTAAGACTGTTAGGGAAGGAACCAGAACACAAACATGTGTTAATAACAAATAACAGACAGGATCAACTGTGTCCATGATTTTTCTAAGGAAAAGAGATGGAATAATATCCTGAGGACAGTTTGTTGGTTTTAGGTGACCAACAGTTTCATTACATGAGGTCAAATCAATAGGTTCAAACTCAGACCAGGTAGAAGAACATAATGGAACATCATGCAAAATGTATGTTAAGTTAGACAGCTGGGATCTTAATGTTGTGATCTTCTCAAAAAACTTAACAAAACCATTACAGAGAGAAGTAGAGGGCTCTAGAAAATAATGCACAGAGGGATTTAAGACAGAATTAATAGTAGAAAAAATAACTTGAGGTTTGTGACAATTGTTTGTGATAAGTTCAGACAAATATTGCATTTTGCAGCCTTTGCAGCTTTCTGAAACATGTTATAGGAGTTCCTCAAAATCTGCAATCTATCCTTCTTCCATTTGCGTTCAGCCTGTCTACAAGTCCATCTCGGAGTATGTGTAGTTTCAGTAGTGACACTCTCTGCAGAACCTTATAAATAATAAAGTCCTTATTATGGTGAGGAGGATGATAGAGCTGTAGTGAAGGGGTTTACTAAGACTAACTGTAAAAGTTGCACCTCAAAACTGTTATATGAACCAGTAGATAGAGAACGACAGTAAGGTGTCTTTAAAAACAGTAGCAAGGCCACCCCTGCGGCCCGACATATGACTACACTGAATGTGGAACAGATTGACATGACAAATCTCTGAGAGTAAACTGATG
>NW_015628453.1:0-1280 GCF_001515625.1 Sinocyclocheilus rhinocerous
TACAGTATAAAAACCATTACGCCTATGGAGAGTCCCCACAAACCTGTGTGGGTGTGTGTGTGTCTCTGTGTGTGTGTGTTTGTGTGTGTGTGTGTGTGTGTGTACGTATATATTTCTATTCCTGCTTTAGTCCTGCTGTAATCCTGGATTCTCCTCCATGATCCACACTAGAAACCACACAGAGTCACATTCAATCATTGAATAAACTGTTGCTATGCAGTTGCTAGGGTACATGGGGTGGTTGCTAGTAGGGCTGTGTATCACCAGTAAAATACGTATCCCGAAACGGGACTGCACTGAATTTCACCTCAGCAGAATTCAGTAAAACAGCTGTTTATGAAACATATTATTAATAAAATCATCTTTGCATTGCTGGTAGATGACCATTGCACAAATGACAAATTAACACACTCTCTATGTTTAAAAAATCAAACTAAAAATCTGTCAAACTAGAAGTCTTCACTGCAGCCCACACACACATTCAGTCACTCACAGATCACACACACGTTAGCAGCACAGACACAATTTGCTCAATAAAACAGCTGAACCGCTTAAGAGCTACTTCTTTCTCAGCAAGGAGCTGGTAACATCATTGATTTTAAGCAATTAAAGACACAGCTGCACTGTTAAAAGAGAAACGCAGCACAAACTGAGCTAATTCATACATAGACAGTCTCTCTCTCTCTCTTTCTTTCTTAAATGAACACTTGATGAATTACACTTTTCTGAGAACAGAATATCGAAGTGGAGATCACTAAACTGCAAGTTTAGCAGTGTTTCCAGAAAGCAGGTGCTTTTATCCACAGTAGACAGAGCGCGTGCATACGGTTGCCAGATTGACAAAAATAACTAACAAACTTAGGAGATATTTCAGTATTGCACAAGTGTGAAGCTCTGTTTCAGAGATTACGTCTCTTTATATCAGGAAACCTCAGTTGTGTTCGTCTGCGGCCAGATTAAACTTTGTTGTAGCCTAAATATTATGTTCTATTCATTATTTTTTAGGAAACCTGCACTTTCCACTCCGTTTTAAATGCTGTTCTTATATTCCAAATTAAGCGCAGTCCACTGCTGCAGAATGCATACCGAAACATCTGTATCGATACCCGTATTGTCAAGTAGTATGTGACGACACATTGTCGTATCGATGCATCGAACACAGCCGTAGTTGCAAGAGTCTTTCTATGCAGTTGCTAACATGATCATGTTGCTAACATGTTTTAACACATTTGTCATTTCTCAATATGCGTTCTTGTCTGTACTTGTGTTCTTGTGAAACG
>NW_015628454.1:0-1034 GCF_001515625.1 Sinocyclocheilus rhinocerous
TCCAAACACTCTAAAATCTGTCTTTCTGTATTGCAAAAAAAGTTGGTCTTCAGCATCTTTGGGCTTGAATTCTCTTCATTTGCACTAACAAAATGATACTGTTCACAGATGGACTAAACTAAGCTTCCTGTGCCTCGAAGCTCTAACATAACTGCATGAGCATAAAACTCCAAACACACTAAAATCTGTCTTCTGCATTGCAAATAACATTTCATTTCACTTCTTAGAGACATCTTTCATGTGGGCAAGCTTTAGTCTAAACACTGCATAGACTAACTTTCCATAAAAGAAAAAGTAGGTTTTCAGCATCTGTGGTCTTCAATTCTCTTCATTTGCTTAGTTGTTCAAAGGACAACTAAATGAAGCTTCTTTTGCTTAGAATCTCTAACATGACTTCATGAGCATAAAACTCCTAACCAATTAAAATCTGTCTTTCTGTATTGCAAATAACACTTTATTTCACATGCCAAAAACATCTTTCACGCGGGCAAGCTTTAGTCTTAACATTGTATAAACCAACTTTGTCTACCAGAGAAAGAAGGTTTTCAGCATATGACGGCTTGCATTCTCTTCATTTGCTTAGCTGCTCTAAAATAGTGTTACTAATCACAGATGGACTAAACTTCAAGAGCATCAAACAACTAAGACATTCAAATCTGACTTTCTGTATTGCAAATAACATTTTATTTCACATGCCAGAAAGATCGTTCATGTGGGCAAGCTTTAATATCAACATTGCATAAACCAACTTTCTCTACCAGAGAAAGAAGGTTTTCAGCATCTCTGGGCTTGCATTCTCTTCATTTGCTTAGTTGCTCAAACACAGTGTTACTGTTCACAGGATAACTAAATTAATATTCTTTTGCTTTAGAACCTCTAACATAAATTCATGAGCAAAAGACTCAAACGCATTGAAATCTGTCTTTCTGCATTGCAAATAACATTTCATTCCACTTGTTAGAGACATCTTTCATGTGGGCCAGCGTTAATCTTAACAATGCATAAACCAACTTTCTCTAGCAGAGAAAGAAGGT
>NW_015628455.1:0-142 GCF_001515625.1 Sinocyclocheilus rhinocerous
CCATGAAGGCCGTTCATGAACTAACTGTCTGTCCTGCCACGGCCATGAAGGCCGTTCATGAACTCACTGTCTGTCCTGCCACGACCATGGAGGCCGTTCACGAACTCACTGTCTGTCCTGCCACGGCCAAGGAGGCCGTTCA
>NW_015628455.1:404-556 GCF_001515625.1 Sinocyclocheilus rhinocerous
ATGTCTCTGCTCCGCCATGGCTTCCTGCTCTGCCGTCATCACCCGGCCGCCCTGCTCTACCTGCACCGCCATGGCTGCCCAATCTGCCTGCTCCGCCATGGCTGCCCGTTCTGCCTGCACCGCCATGGCTGCCCGATCTGCCTGCTCCGCCA
>NW_015628456.1:0-741 GCF_001515625.1 Sinocyclocheilus rhinocerous
ACAGGACTTGGAAAAAGAACTGTTTCACACAAAATCACTGTTAAATACAGCGTATGTGAAACTTGATGAGAGAGACACTAGAGATAAGGCCTTAGAAGGCCATCTGCATGCAGCCAGAGCTGAGGTCCAAACCCTGACTCAGCAATTAAAGAGGAGCTTGACATGGTTCAGAAAGAATTGAAACAGTCCTACCGACTGCGCATGGATTCAAGTAAAAGACACCCTGCTGCATGTCACACAGCCAGCAGTGCAAACTCCCTCACCCCTGTACGCAGATACAAAGGGGGGAGCAAAACCGTTCTGCTTGACCCTTCACAAGTCAGCTTCCTGAAAACCTCTGCAGCTGCAGAAGGAAAAAGTTTAATTCAGGCGAACCGAAACAACGCCTGTGAATGCCACCTGCAAGCAGCCCAAGCTGAAATCCAAGTCCTTGCTCAGCAACAGATTCTGAGGACATTAAAGGAACTGATCCTTAGAGTGGCCTCACCAGCAGCTTAAACAAGCCATCATAAAGGAATTCTCAGACCCAGAGTCTGAACACGGACTGATCACTGCCCTAGACACCAAACAGGGAACTCCCCATGGTTACTCCCACAGACTTCGACGAGCTTACTTCGGAGCTCGCAATTACCCTGGGATGGCGGAGGACACCAGCTGCAAGAACCTTTTCCTCCGAAACCTCCATCCTAGTGTAAGTCACCATCTAGGCATTATGGCCTGCCGCACAATGCCTAATCAACA
>NW_015628456.1:785-888 GCF_001515625.1 Sinocyclocheilus rhinocerous
TGCTGATTCTGAACTTCACAACTCAGAATCCAAAGCGGGCACCAGAAGGCACCCAGCCTTGCCACAATGCAAAACCCTTCTACAGAAAACCCCTAGCCAGAAG
>NW_015628457.1:0-1166 GCF_001515625.1 Sinocyclocheilus rhinocerous
AAGTACTTAAAGTGTATGGAAAGCAAAGTTACAATGATATAAAAATAGTGTCATTAATTATTTTATTTTTTTTGTATGTTCACACTGATGTTAAAATGACATTTTCTGATTTGTGACATTACTTTTTATGTAATGCTAAAACACTGCTGGTCACTTTCAGAAGTTGTAGTGATTCTTTCTTTTCCAAGAAAGAATGTGAAACAAATTGGTTATATAATTTTGAAAAAATTTATTTTACACACTTTAAGCAATATCGTATCGCATATCGAATATCACATTTTTTAACAAAGTTTCGCATATCGCATTTTTCTTCAATATCGCACAGCCCTAATATATATAACACAAAAATGGTGTACAATTATTTAATTATGTCATCCTGGTACAGCGGACTCGCACTCTCGTTTCAAACAAACGCAGCTGCTGCCATTTTGCTACTATTGTTTTGTACGCTGTAATGAATTATAAGATAACTAACAAACTGGTAAGATTTTAAAACATTTTCGTCTTAAATCTTTTATCGCCATAATTATGTGGTGAAATGTTGTGTAATAAGTCGTTTGACTGCACCGTTTCCCTTAAATGTCCGTCTAGTTTGAACTTGCCGCTCGCAACTGCTGTTCACGGAAGCTTTGCGTTCAAATATTTCAACTCAAATCAATATTTTGTGGCTAATTATTTACTTATGAGGCAAGTAGTCGTGTAATAAGCAGGATAATGTACATCCAGCCGGTTGTTATCTCAGAATAAACCCCTTCAGGCTGATACAAGATCCTAATCACCCTGTCGGGGTTATTCTGCAATAACAAACGGCTGGATGTACATTATCCCTTACATAATGCATTATAAAAACTTGTATAATATGTTGTATCATCTCATAAATAATCATAACAACAATTATAATACATTGTAATATTGCGCATTTGTGGTTATAACTTTTAAGAGTATGATTATTTATAACACACAATTAATTCCATATTAAATCCACTTAATTTATAATGGATTATCTCATATCGTGACATTGTTTATTTAAAATGTGCACAGTATCTTACTACATCTTGTGAGAGGTTAGGAGTGGTTCAGTGTTTTTGAGTGTTTACTGTGAGGTTAATGTTAATTTTGCAGTGAGCTAGTTTAAGCTCAGTTGTAATACTTTCAAATGAAAATAA
>NW_015628458.1:0-433 GCF_001515625.1 Sinocyclocheilus rhinocerous
CCGGTTGTTATTGCAGAATAACCCCCGACAGGGTGATCTGGACCCCGACGCGAGGTGGAGGTTATTCAGCGATAACAACCGGCTGGATGTACATTATCCCACTTATTACACGGCTACTTGCCACACAAGTAAATAATTAGACACAAAATATTGATTTGAGTTGAAATATTTGATCGCAAAGCTTCAGTGAAGAAAGCAGTTGCGAGCAAGTGGCAAGTTCAAACTAAACGGACATATTTACGGTGCAGTCATACACTCATTACACAACATTTCACCACATAAATAATTAAGGCGATAAAAGATATTGATTTAAGACGAAATTTTTTAAAAATCTTATCAGTTTGTTAGTTAACTTATAGTCCATTACAGTGTACAAAACAATCGTCATGAAATGGCAGCAGCTGCATTTGTATGAAACGAGAGAGTGAGTCCG
>NW_015628459.1:0-462 GCF_001515625.1 Sinocyclocheilus rhinocerous
CTAGTGAAATGGGATTAGATGTAATAAAACTGGGAGGTAAATGCTATGTTACCAAAAAATGGCATTATGCCCATACTGGTGCCAGTGTCTCCAATCTACAACAAACTACAGAGAAGCAACTGAATTACAGTGCATACGAACCTATAAATGGCTAATAGTACGAAGAAAAAAAATACAACAACCATAAGAAAAAATAACAGTAATGGCAGATCAAGTATTTGAATGTTATAAAAAGAAGGGAACTATTGACATAGGAAAATTAAAGGAAATGCAGCAAAATATGGAAAATTCCACAATGTAAAGATGATTAGTTAGTGAAAAAAGCAGGCCCACCACCTATATTTGATGACATCGATATTGCATTGGCAGACATATGGTGGATGTGTGGATTAGAGTATGGCCTCTTGACAACATTATCAGAAAATTGGTCAGGATTACATACTAGGGTTATGCTGACACATA
>NW_015628460.1:0-232 GCF_001515625.1 Sinocyclocheilus rhinocerous
ATTTGCTATCAGCCAACTTCAGCTATGGACAGTGTTTGGAAATTGGTGCACTACAGATAAGACTTTCACACGACGAAATCCTACAACCTTACATTGCTTTTTTTTGTACTTTTGTGTATTTACATTTTTGGCTATATGTAGCTGTATTAACCTGAATTGAATTTTTTCTATTTTGTATTTAATAAATCCATTGATTTGAAATCCCTTTGACTACTGTACATTTTTGACAATA
>NW_015628460.1:2074-2829 GCF_001515625.1 Sinocyclocheilus rhinocerous
TAACCCAAAGGTTGCGGGTTCGAGTCTCGTACCGGCAGGGATTGTAGGTGGGGGGAGTGAATGTACAGCGCTCTCTCCCACCTTCAATACCACGACTGAGGTGCCCTTGAGCAAGGCACCGAACCCCCAACTGCTCCCCGGGCGCCGCAGCAAAAATGACTGCCCACTGCTCCGTGTGTGTTCACTGCTGTTTGTGTGCACTTTGGATGGGTTAAATGCAGAGCACTAATTCCAAGTATGGGTCACCATACTTGGCCACATGTCATGTCACTTTTTAAAGAGTTCAGTTCCGTTCCGAGTTCAGTTCCAACCCTGATTAAACAAACCTGTCTGTAATTATCAAGTGCTCCTTCAGATCCTAATTAGTTGGTTCAGTTGTGTTTGATCAGGACCAGGTTGGGCACACCTGTTGTAGATTAATAGTGTGGGCTAAGTGAGGGCTGCCCAGCACTAAGGGGCCAAAGTTTTGCCAATGAGCAAAATCTCAGAGGCCCTGTGCTGGCAGCCCACTGGGGGCCCTTAGGCTAGCCCTAAGTGGGCCCGGAAAGGTGCAGGCTTGTTTGCAGGGATTGTATAAAGCGCTATACAAATAAAGGTGACTTGAACTTCAAGGCAAGATGTTCAAGTTAACACTGTATGTCAGATCAGAGTCTCTTATTACAGTTCCAATCATCCTGGGCAATATTTCCTCTAAGCTGCGCGTGCACGGCCGCCAGAGGTGTAAAGAGTACCTAAAAACCATACTTGAGTAAAAG
>NW_015628461.1:0-520 GCF_001515625.1 Sinocyclocheilus rhinocerous
TTCGACGAATATTCGAAATTCGAATTTTTTTTGACAGCCCTACTACCCATAATGCATTTCACTCTGAACTAACTGTTACAGCCATAGATAGTGATCTTCAGCGTCTCCCGCAACACTGTCATTGATATGACTGCAATAAGCGCGTGCTTCTGATACTGCGTGCAGCTGGAATCGACCGCACACTCGGTGTGTAATAATACAATTATTCAATTTAACCTGTTTCATGTCTGTTACTGCATAGTGATTACATGCGCTAGACTGGAACGTGAACACTGGGATAATCGTCGATGAATATGGCGAACCCCTGTTGAAATGCATACACAAGAATGCTTTTTTCATTTAACCTGTTTCATGTCCGTTACTATCGGCGTGTCCTCAGAGCGATTACAAATGCTCTAAACTGCGTTTTACTCCAGCTGTATAAACGCTGCTGCTAATATGCTTAATACTCGCATATTACTCGCATTATTCAATAAGGCAGACCATGCAATACACACAGCGATATGGATTAGAAGAGCAT
>NW_015628462.1:0-202 GCF_001515625.1 Sinocyclocheilus rhinocerous
AACAGGTGGAGAAGAAAAGACGCATGTTAACTGCAAAAGATTTAAAAATTAATGTGAAGAATTAAGTGTGTAACCATCAGGAACCTTTTAGTCTCCAGTGCCACTATTTTCCAGAACTGCAACCTTGAGTCTCCAGAATTACAAGGTGTCAGGTTCTCAGAGACTTTGCTTGGGTAAAAAATCCTAAAAAATGACCCCTACT
>NW_015628462.1:1085-1207 GCF_001515625.1 Sinocyclocheilus rhinocerous
ATATTTTAGAAATTGAATTTGAATATTACCAGTACTGACTTCAATGGATTTCATTGAATTAATTTGAACACAACTGCTCTAAATTTATGAAACCTACACATTCAAAACATTATTACTCTGAA
>NW_015628463.1:0-537 GCF_001515625.1 Sinocyclocheilus rhinocerous
TGTATGAAAACAGTTGTTTTCACAGAAAACAGAAATGTTTGGAAATATGAAGACATTAAACATATGACTGCGACAATATGGTTTATTTGTGTTTGTCAAGTCATCTCCAGGTAATAAATAAAGTATATGAACAATGCAGTGCTAACTGACATAGCATTTATTACAGTATTGAAACTATTCTGCCTTATTATGTGATAAAAAAAGTGTTTGTATTGAAACTATTCTGCCTTATTATGTGATAAAAAAGTGTTTGTAGTATATAAACAAATCATTATTATTGGTTATTGTCCAGCAGTTATCTGATTTCTAAGCCAATTAAAAGCTAGAAATGAGAGAAAAATTTAAGTTGACTATACACTACCAGTCAAACGTTTTTGAACAGTAAGATTTTTAATGTTTTTTAAAGAAGTCTCTTCTGCTCACCAAGCCTGCGTTTATTTGATCCAAAGTAAAGCAAAACTAAGTAAAACTTTGAAATATTTTTACTAGGCCATTTCAAATAACTGTTTTCTATTCGAATATATTTTAAAATGTAAT
>NW_015628464.1:0-982 GCF_001515625.1 Sinocyclocheilus rhinocerous
CGTTTAAGGCTACGTAAAAAGAATGAACCAATGCTTGAAGATGACGTTGCTGTGCTTAAAAAATGTGAAACAGGTGATGGTGATGATCGTACAGATATCCACATTTATGCAACCAACAGTGAAGTTGATGTGCACAACATACATATGCTGCATCAATTATGCTCTGACATAGTTACTGTGAAAGCACAAGACTATGAGAGAAATGCAAAAAATGGCCGAATATCAAAAAAAGATGGGCATCATTTCAGAGTTCATAACAGCTGTTTAGAAAAATCCCTTGAATTAGCTGTTGATGCTCGAATAATGCTATTGAAAAATATCAATGTTTCAGATGGTCTTGTGAATGGAATTTTTGGGACAATTAAAGAATTCAGTTATGATGATAATGAAACATTTCCATCAAAAATATATATTGAATTTGACAATGAACGAGTTGGTAAAGAAGCAAGAGTCAAACATCCATGTTTAAAACCTGGACTGGAGAAAGCAACCCCAATTGAACCTGAGGAAGAGAAAGTAACAAATAGTGGTGATATCAGAAGACAATTTCCTATCAGATTAGCTTGGGCTTGCACAGTTCATAAAGTACAAGGCCTAACAGTGGACAAAGCTGTTGTTTCAATGAAAAAGATATTTGCTCCAGGACAAGCATATGTAGCAATAAGTCGACTGACCTCTCTTGATGGACTTATCTTAGAAGTTTTTATGACGTCCAGAATAAAGAACCGCTGCTAGGCACTGATCTTATACTCAGTACCCAATTTTGCTACTCGCTAGCTCTACGTCTTCCCCTCTAATTACTAATGGTAAACTGCCTCTTCATTATCATTAACATGCCTTTCTCATTCAGATGTGATGCCAACTGAGTCGTACCTGACTGACCTCTATCTTTGTTCTCTTTAATTGCTCATAATGAATTGCCCTTTTGGTACTATCGAGGTGCCCCTCTAATCCAAAAGTGGTTCTAACTGTGAGATACCTG
>NW_015628465.1:0-1487 GCF_001515625.1 Sinocyclocheilus rhinocerous
TATCCTAATGATTTTTGGCATAAAAGAGAAATTGATAATTTTGACGAATACAATGTATCGTTGGCTATTGCTACAAAATTATGACTGCTTTTGTGCTCCAGGGTCATAAATATTTATCTAAATGTAAATACCCACATAGAATCTGCAAATGGATTCATGGAATCACTGATAGCACACACACACACACACACACACACACACTCATCTCCATCAGCCCTGTAATAATTCTCAGTGTCATTATGAGGAACATGGGCGCTGCGGAGAGATATGGCACTGAATACAATGAGCCCATCTTTTTCCCGCCGTGAGGAATGAGCAGGGAATTAAAACAACATTAGCACTCGTTTGATTCTCTTTTTCTGAGCTGCTTTAATTGAAGAGAACTGCTGTGACCTTCACTACACAATTACATCTCCATCACTGTGATTACACACACGTCACTATCCCACAATTCCCCACTGCACGACACATGCATCACACCACTAACTACATAAATGTAACATCAATGAATAATACATACGTTTATAATAATAAATTATATAATAATATATACGTTTTTTGCGGAAATAGCAAAAAAAAAAACTCTTTCGGTGTTCGACAGAATAAGCAAAAAGACCGAATAAATTATACCGATCAATGACGTGACGCGATCAAATAGAGGCGCGCACTAATGCAGTGTTAAAGTATTTAAAACTGTCAGAGAAAGATGCAAAAACCATTATAAGCACGAAGCACTGACAGCGAGAGACTGTTTAGTGCTGCATCTCATGTCTCCGAAGAGAAGAGGAAAAGGTGGTTGATGCTGGTTACTGTATGATGATTGAAATTGCCAAATTACCTTAAGCAATTAGTAAATAAACTGCAGAATGTTATGTTTTATATTACACGCACGGATTGCATGTATTCAAACAGCGCAGCACGAGCTCGCGCCGTCAGGGTTCAAAGTCCAAAGCGCGAGGAAAATCTGCGCTGAAACATTGTTACTCGTCAGTTGCTCAGTAACATTTTATTAATTTTTTTAAAGGCATGTGACAATGTGATACGTGCGACAAACATCTTCCCAAATTCGTAATGAGAATCATTTATAAATCTGCATGCTGTTGTCAACAAAAAGAAGCACTGAGGACTTCCTGCGGGTTTCTGCCAAAATAAAAGCAATGTTAGTATTGTAATTTTACTGTTGTTCTGTAAAATAAAATAAAAAAGTCAAAAATAATGATAATAATATTTACCCTACAACAGCTCTATTAATACATTTATTATAACATTCACACATAGTGTTCAAATTGGGATCTGTAATATATTCTAATGTTTTAAAAGACATCTCTTCTGCTCAGCAAGGCTGCATTTATTTGTACAATAAAAAATACATGCCTGATTCAAGAAGGGGGTCTCAAAAACGGACAAAATATTATTTTACTAACTTATTAATTTTAAGTTAAATTGTGCTTTGGTATAATGTCTGCTAGAATGTAAAAAAAAATGTT
>NW_015628465.1:1497-1678 GCF_001515625.1 Sinocyclocheilus rhinocerous
GATGCAATGGTGAAAAAAATGGCAAAATAGGCCTACATGGGGAAAAATGCGGAAAACCGTGTTTGGTATTCGGACTTCGGCCCAGTGTTACATTTTATTCGGCTTCGGCAAAGAATTTTCATTTCGGTGCATCCCTACCCTAAACCTAACCTAACAGTCCACTCTGAGAGTTAGTAGACAT
>NW_015628466.1:0-897 GCF_001515625.1 Sinocyclocheilus rhinocerous
AATTAATTATAACTAGTTATGATTATTATTCATATTTCCCCATGAATGAGCTGATTCGCTACACATATTAATATAAAGAGTAAATTTATCAACACCAGTTCAGCATGAACCAACAAAAATTATGAATGCTCATGATGTTTCTGGCACATAAATAAAATATTATCCTTCTGTAAGCATCCAGGGTCAAAACATTATGCACAAATATGCAAGTCTTAGTAGGCATTCAACACATTGCATTTAAATATTTAAGAGCCATCATTAACCATGCATACAATTCATCAACTAATCACACCCTTAACCAACCCACTTCAAATAATTAATTGAAAATCATATGCAAAATCTTTTCTTTTCTTTTCTTTGGGCAATTCACCATTTAAAAAAAAGCAATATCATGCCTGGGCTTCTTTCAATGCAGGTTCCATTGTTATGCCAGTAGGTGGCAGCCAGAGACTGTCTTAATCAGTTAGTTAACCACTGAAAGAGTACTATGACAAAAATATAACTTTATGGATATACAGCAAATGTGCAGGGAATTGTGCTTCACACTGGTGCACTTATGAATAGATGTATTATAGCAAACCAAGTTTAATGAATCTCAAACCTAACATACAGCATTATGGTCAGTTTACACTGCCACAAAAAACATGCTTATTTTGTTTTGTTTGGACTGTGTTTACCCTGTTGGAGTATGGCGGTATGAATTGGCTTTTAGGTGCTTTGGAAAACAAAACAATAAACAGTATATCTATATATATATACAGTGGGTACGGAAAGTATTCAGACCCCATGTTTAAGCAATTAACATCTTAAATCTAAAGTAATTCTTACTTTCCCTATTCTTGCAATATTCAGGTGTTCATGTCCCTGAGTAATATCTGCATCCACCGAAGTCTGAAG
>NW_015628467.1:0-527 GCF_001515625.1 Sinocyclocheilus rhinocerous
TCAGTTCAAGATTTATTGTAAATAGGCCTGTCACGATTGGTCGATGTAATCAACTGCGGCGACGCGGATAATTAGTCGACATCATTATTTTTAATCGACTGATGATTTTATATTATTTTACCTTTTAAATTTCGTTTTTACGCTTCGACTAAAGTAACAACCGTTGTTTCCACACCACTAGTATGAGCAGTGCTTAATTTGTAAATTGCGAGGTCCCGGAATAAAGTGGGGTGACCGGTCCGGCAAGTGATTAGAGGACGGAGAGGTAACGGTGCATTCGATTAGTGGACCAACTTAACTGATTAACAGCTTGCATCAGTTGCTTTAATAGTGTGCATGTACTCTAAAAAAATCATGGTTTTAATAAAATCATTATTTTGTTTCAACCCAAACATCTTTTTTTTGTGTTTGGGTAGTTTTTGTGTAACCCAGCACCTTGGACCGGACAGTCGCAACAACATAGGGGTTGTAATGAGTGCGGTCTGCATCCTCTTCAGAGTAGTTCTCAGTGCCGCCGACGACTTGCA
>NW_015628468.1:0-212 GCF_001515625.1 Sinocyclocheilus rhinocerous
TTAAAATAAACAATATATATATATATATATATATATATATATATATACTAACACATTTTTAAAACACTCCTAAAACGCCTAAGACGCTTAGTTTAAACATGCCCCCACATGTCTACGTCACTGTGTGGGAAGATTTGCATAACACCGCCCAACTGTATACGCAAAGAAAGAAGGTGTAACTTTGATTCTCACTGTAGTATTGTTGCCGCCGC
>NW_015628468.1:736-1016 GCF_001515625.1 Sinocyclocheilus rhinocerous
GACTGGTGGGAGGTTGTCCTGCTCCACTTCACAGTTGCCGAGTGAAAGGAGAGTTTTATAATGACAGGACACGCATTTATACAACACTTTATTCAAAAGGAAGAACCGCTCGTTCCGCGCATCATACGTCATTACGCTATTTCTGCGCCATTGCACTTGCGCAGTCCTTTCAGTTTCGGGGTTTAATCCAGTCGAGTGTTTACATGCACTCTCAATCGTATTAGAAAAGGAATACACCACCCCCTTCAATCGGATCGAAATTTCATTCCGATCGAGCTCA
>NW_015628469.1:0-762 GCF_001515625.1 Sinocyclocheilus rhinocerous
CACACGAGTCTCTGCACTCGCCTATCAAGTCTTGTCCCGCGTCGCACTCTGTTGCGTCGGGTCTCGCTGGAGAGCAGGTCTCTAATCCACTGGCACTTGACTCGACAGTGCGTGTGCTACATCCTTTTTACAATATCTAGATTATAAAACACTGCATTCTGTCAGCAATGTAACGCGGCAGTAACGTATAGAGACCTCGGCTTGTAACTATACTCTAATTACTATTTTGAAAATTATAACACGTTAAATTAGGCTACTCCGTTACTAAAAAAGTAATCAAATTACAGTAACGCGTTACTAAGTAATGCATTACTGCCCAACACTGCTCCCATTATTACACTTCTTTTTACATTATGGTTTGCCCCAAGAACACATTATTATGCAAATTAGATGCAATGCATAGATACATTGTATAGAATGGGAACACCAATTTATGGACATTTTATGCACATATTCCATAAAGTACAGTAGTATATCAAATCATTCTGTATTTTGTAAATCAAATCATTGTATTCTGTATATTTTTCTTAACATTTAAAGCTAAAAATTGCCTGAAACCTAAAAACTGATTATGGAAAATAAAACATTGTATATGCCTATACATGCCTTTTGCATGTCTATTTATTTATTTATTGAATAACTTAGTGCAGGGGTTTTCAACCTTTTAGGACATGCGCCCCCCCAAGTTTGTCTAATTTCACTCACGCCCCCTCAACACCCATTACTGTATTCACACCGAATTACTTTATTAACATCAACATA
>NW_015628470.1:0-925 GCF_001515625.1 Sinocyclocheilus rhinocerous
GGTCTCTCTAAGCGAGATCCCAATTCGTCTGTCACCGACGTGACTTGGAGTGACCGACTGAAAGGGAACAGACTTATTTTTCCTGTAAATTGCATAAAACTGATAAAAATGTTTTAAAAATACCATTCACTTAAGCATACTGTGGGGGCGCTAGTGAGCCATGGGTCGATAGGTCGCACTCCTTTACAGCTCCCGCAAAAATAAAAGATAAATTGACATTTTGAAGGACTATATCTGCATAAAAAGTTTCATTTAAACTATAGTTAGTTTAAGTTTGTTACATACTTATTGGTGACAAGATGAAAGCGAGTTCGAAGCAACAAACCTCAAGAGGAAAAAAGCAGTGCGAAGCAGGCCTCATTCCACCGAGCTCTCCTGACGACGCTGGGCCGCTGGACGAGGTTTCGCAACGATCGACAGATGCTACTATTCTGGAGGCCATTAACTCGTTACGTTCCGATCTACAAGCTACCAAGGTAGAAATATGCCAGACGATCGACACTCGGACTGAAGAAATGGCTTCTACTATAAGAGGGGAAATCTCCGCTCTTAAATCAGAAACACAGGCGGCTATTCAGGCCCTGCAAGCTACTACAGCGCAACATGGCTCTACCCTCGCAGATCTAGAGCAATCGGCCACACATTCATCGGATGCTATATCCAAGCTTCAATCAGAGGTGAAACGCCTATGCTCAGAAGTGAACGCGCTGACAGATAAGTGTATGGATCTAGAGGGACGATCTAGAAGACAAAATGTGCGGATTGTCAGTCTAAAAGAGGGGGCCGAGCGGGGCAAGGAGATGAACACATTTGTTTCTGAGCTTCTGAAAGAGGTGAGTACATTTTCAGGTTACAGGGTCAACTGGTCTAAGAGTGAATGAATGCCTATAAAGGTCAGAGATATTTCCGCTCTCCAAACCTTCCC
>NW_015628471.1:0-117 GCF_001515625.1 Sinocyclocheilus rhinocerous
ATCAACTTGTGGAAAATGGGCATCCTATGACCCCTTTAACAAAACAGCATCATTTATGCATCATTTATGTATTTATGCATTGCTTAATCCAAAGAGCCGAAGTGCCATTCACACAGA
>NW_015628471.1:424-948 GCF_001515625.1 Sinocyclocheilus rhinocerous
GCGCATCTCGTGGGCTAGACTAACAAAACATAAAAATGCAACAATGTCACTTAGATCATCATCACCGCATCTCGCAGGCCACTGATGACGCTTCCTGATGCACACCTAACATTCAAATGCAAATGTTTATTTTAAATTCGACTAATATTCATTCTTTATTTACAATCTCCTCATCACAGGCAGGCACAGCACTCGCGTTTGTATGTGCTGTCTGCGTCACTCGTAGCACGTGCCTATATCGTGCACTATATCGAACATTTTGTGTGTGCTGTCTGCGTCACTCATAGCACGTGCCTATATCATGCACTATATCGAACATTTTTTCTATCGTTATCGAAGAAGGTGTACCGTCGTTAAATATCGATACCGTTTTATCGCCCAGGCCTAAGTAATTTTACGAAGCTACGAGAATACTTTTTGTACGCAAAGGAAACAAAAATAATGACTTTATTCAACAATTCGTCTTCTCCGTGTCACCCTGGTGCCATTTTGGAGAATATCCACTGAACGCAAACAGCGTATGC
>NW_015628471.1:1186-1382 GCF_001515625.1 Sinocyclocheilus rhinocerous
GTGACTAATTAATGACAGAATTTTAGGGTGAACTAACCCTTTAAAGTCGGCATGAAACGGAAGTTGCAATTGTCTTTTCTTCTCTACTGTGACGTATATCAGAGTGAAACGGCATATGAAATGAGAGGGCGAGACTTGATTTCGTCCTTCAGGAATTGATTGGATCGTTGGAAGTTGGGGCGTTGCTAACAAAATG
>NW_015628472.1:0-603 GCF_001515625.1 Sinocyclocheilus rhinocerous
TCTACTTGTTTTCTTTTTATTTATTATAAATAATGACCTTCTAACCAGGGCCGTGCAGAGACCTTTGGGGGGGCAGGTGCTCAAAGTATAAAAGGGGCACATGGAGCACGGCTTTTAATAGGGCTGTGCTCCTTGCTGAGACATGTATCAAAACGGATGCTTCTGTATTGATAGCAGCAAATGCCGTGACGCAGTTTTGAAAAAGAAACAGAACAGAAAAGACCATTTTAAGTTTAAAAGTTAAAGAATTTTTTCTTTGCACCTCTTAATTACTCTGGAATTAGAAACGGAATTATAGACTATTAGGCCTATTATTATTATAATTGAGTTTACAGGGTATGGTGGTTTTGCTGTTGTAAACACTACTGTTATTGTTGCACGGATCCGGCGTTTTGGGAGAGTGCAGCTAACCTTACTTCCACAGGCTACAAACAGCAATATAAACAACAGCTGTGCATGCTCTCTTCACGCAGTTCTTGTATAATAATAATAATTTAATAATATAGGTATACAAGCACACCACTCCGCTGAGAACTCCATTTACCGGCAGCCGCGGATGTTATGAAGGCATCCTGGTAGTGCGCTACATTAAAGGTGTCTGAA
>NW_015628473.1:0-138 GCF_001515625.1 Sinocyclocheilus rhinocerous
CCCCTGGCCAAATGCCCCCAGAGGGCATCACTTCTCACTTTGATAGTTACTGTAGTTACCATGTTCTTCTGAACATCACATCATTTCTTTTTCCCTCAGATGTAATCTATCTAGGTGGTTGAATAAAAATA
Source organism: Sinocyclocheilus rhinocerous (assembly GCF_001515625.1). Taxonomy (NCBI): domain Eukaryota; kingdom Metazoa; phylum Chordata; class Actinopteri; order Cypriniformes; family Cyprinidae; genus Sinocyclocheilus; species Sinocyclocheilus rhinocerous. The sequence goes on from NW_015628473.1 coordinate 132, forward strand.
TTTGGAC
>NW_015628473.1:451-1531 GCF_001515625.1 Sinocyclocheilus rhinocerous
TGTTAGACATTATTTAGTCGCCCAGAGTAAGATTTAGTCGCATATGCGAGTGATTTACTCGCAATGTAGAGGGTTGAGTGGGCTTAAATAGATCACCCTTTACAGCAGATTTAGTTCACAAACAACTGACAGTTTTGACCTAAATATGATTTTCAGTTACAATAATTAATCCTAAAATTCGACATTAGTAACTTACTTTTAACAGCATCAGACGCGCGCGCGCTCACAAGATCTCCCAGTTCTTACTTGTGAATTCAGTTCACTGGAGACTCGCACTAAACGGATCATGTGAATCAGTGAGTTGTCGACTCGAGAACAGCTGCAGTCAGATCATTCTAATTCATGAATGAATCGTTTGGTGCGATTTGCGAACCGATTTAACGGGTTCATTGAAAATAATCAGTTCATTCATAAATCAGACACCGCTTCTGCGTCCCGGAGCACGTGATATATTATAAGGAGTAACGATAAGTTTTATGAAATGTAGTGAAGTAAAAAGTACGATCTTATGCTTTGGAATGTAGTGAAGTAAAAGTTACTAAAAATAAAACTACTCCAGTAAAGTACAGATACTTGAAAAATGTACTTAAGTACAGTAACGAAGTAAAACTACTTAGTTACTGTCCACCACTGAGGACACATGAGATTGCATTTTCATCATGATACCGCATGATAATTGTAGCAACATGCAGTGTGAATTTCAAATGCATTCTGAGCTAAATGTGCAGCAATAGGGTAGAAAAAATAGTGATTTAAATGTCTTTTATTTTTCTTAAATGCATTGGCACTTACACAAGACGTTTCAATTGCATTTTCCTAAAATGTCCCACTATAATGCAGTTTAAGTAAATGTGGATTTGAAAATGCATTCCGAACCGATCACGCCCCCAACCTGTCAATCATTATATCAAGGCAGGGCTCGGCAACGCCACACACAATAGGTCAATATTCCCCATTAACCAAACACTTTTCACCTGCCTCAACATCTCTCACTGTTTTACACTCTGATTGATGCACATAAGCAAACAAACAGTCTTTGACAAGCATCTGCTTTACAGAGAGAGATGGTCAGAATTATAT
>NW_015628473.1:1597-1948 GCF_001515625.1 Sinocyclocheilus rhinocerous
AAAATGATTAACAGTGCAGATTTATTTTCACAGGCTTCTTTGTTCATATCTACCAAGGGTGCCAATAATTTTGATATATAAAGACTGGAAACTAGTGTTGGGACAATTGATACAGAGGCTCTGAGGCTCCGACACAGTTTTCAAAGCACTATTGTATCATACACTGTGCTGATGCTTGTATCAAAATGACAATACCACGTGATTGATGACATTTGAAGCTTTGAACATCATGCGGTATCGGAAGGTCGGGACAGCTGGTTTGAAAAAAATCAGCGCTTGGCATGACTCGTGTTTGACTTTACATTTACTTGGTTGTGTGTCTGTGTACACTTATTTGGGATTCAGTAGAAT
>NW_015628474.1:0-537 GCF_001515625.1 Sinocyclocheilus rhinocerous
TTTAGAACTGCAAAACTTCTTGAAAACTCACAAAAACAACATGACGAAGAAAGCAAAATTTATTTTTGAGGGCAACAAAGAAAGCGACACAGATCTCAAGACTGTTTACACTGAGCTGTTCATCACAGAGGGAGAGATGGAAGATGTCAATCACGAACATGAGATTCTGAAGATTGATGATGCTTTCAGGAACAAAAAAACACAGGACAAACCAATCAAATGCAATGATATATTTACTGAACTGAGGAAAAACAATGAGGAGAAGATTGTGCTGACCAAGGGAGTCGCTGGCATCGGAAAAACTGTCTCTGTGCACAAGTTCATCCTGGACTGGGCAGAAGGAAACACCAATCAGGATATAGAGTGTGTGTTCCTGCTTCCATTCAGAGAGATCAACATGATTAAAGATAAAAAGGTCAATCTCCATGAGTTTCTGCTGAAATTCTATCCTGAATTGAAGGACCTAGAGAAATCAAAGTTATATAAGGAACATAAGCTAGCATTTATATTTGATGGACTTGATGAGAGTCGACTGCC
>NW_015628475.1:0-9804 GCF_001515625.1 Sinocyclocheilus rhinocerous
AGCAACACCAGTGTCACATTGTTTATATCTTACCTTGAATAAAAGATGCAATGCTCCAGATGAGGATGATGATGTTGTTCATTGTTGTTGTTTTGTCTTGTGTGATGATGAAGATTGTGTTGTGTTCTGCTCTCAGTCATGAAGTGTTAAACTCACAGCACTATAAACACTCTCAGAGCACTGAAGCATGTGCTGACGATGCAAAGAAGTGGGCAGGATTCACAACAGTTCATGCTGATAAACTCATTTACAACAAAAATATAGATTATTCCCATACGGAAATGTAATATATGTGCATATATGAAATATCCATATGCAAAATACATGTTTTATATATGCCCTATCCATATATGAAACCTATTACAAAATGGAACAATTTCATATATTGACATATCCGTCTACCCCATACAAAAATATATGTTTATGTGTGTATAATACATGTATTGCCATATATGGAATGTATATAATTATTAATATATGTGAGATATATGTCTTTTTTAATTATGTTATATACAAATTAGACATACGTATGTGACCCTGGAGCACAAAAGCAGTCTTAAGTCGCTGGGGTATATTTGTAGCAATAGCCAACAATACATTGTATGCGTCAAAATGATAGATTTTTCTTTTATGCCAAAAATCATAAGGATATTAAGTAAAGATCATGTTCCATGAAGATATTTTGTAAATTACCTACTGTAAAAATATATCAAAACTTAATTTTTGATAAGTAATATGCTTTGCAAAGAACTTAATTTGGACAATTTTAAAGATGATTTTCTCAATATTTAGATTTTTTTGCACCCTCAGATTCCAGATATTCAAATAGTTGTATCTCGACCAAATATTGTCCTATCATGACAAACCATACATCAATGGAAAGCTTATTTATTCAGCTTTCAGATGATGTAGAAATCTCAATTTCGAAAAATTGACCCTTATGACTGGTTTTGCGGTCTAGGGTCACATATGATGAATATTAAAAATGTGCATTTTGATTTCACTTCAGAAAATTCAAAGAGAGAGAGAGAGAGAGAGAGAGAGAGAAACAGTGTAGAATAGCAAAACACACAATATATATGCGTTGCTTAAAAAAAAGAAGCCTAAATTTAAGCAAATTGCACAGTTTGGTCCCTGTCTTTAACTGGATCTTGATCTTAAGTGGATCTTGACTTTACGTAATACACATTTTGCAATCAGCTACATGTCTTTCTCTGGATAATATATTTATGAATATGTATAAAATGGGTTGCATTTTTAATTATAATTCCGTTTTGACAGATTTTCAGCCCCCAGTTAAGGCCCTGAACACACTTACTTTAAGGCAGTTGAGGAAGTTTGAGGTAGGAGCTTGAGAGAGGTCTGCCTCTCGTTTTTGGCACTGCTGGAAGAAGCGGTTTAGATGGGGGTCCTGCAAAAATAACAAAAAAACACACGGGAATTATGAAATCACAAAACATGAGCAAGATAACTGTAAATTTTAATCTGAGACTGTGGCTCTTTTTAACCTGAGTATAAACTGTAGAAAGCACCAAAGTGGACACTTTGAAGATCGGCTTCCCCCCATCGACCCACTTCACATCCGAGCCATTCTGCAAGAAAAATATGAAAAACAAACTACTATAATATCTCGCATGTGAATCATCATTATTTGTCTTTGGGTCTCCTGTTTTGAAACATTCCAGGACTTTTTTTTACAGCTTTTATTCTTATGTAATATCAACATGTATTGATAGGCTGTAATGTGGTGTTTTGGGTTGTGTTTCTTGTTCATGTTTTCATGTCTTTTATTTTGGAGTTTAGTCATGGTCCCTGTTTGTGTCATGCTTCCCTTGCCCTCATGTATTCATGCCATTGGTTCTCTTGTTCATTGTGTCATGTGTCTTGTTTCCCATTGGTTTGTTCATGTCATGTGACCCTCCTTGTCTGTTATCTTACTTGTTAAACAATAGGTGGATAGGGTAATATAAAGTCAAACTTAATCATGTCTATTGTAAACGAGAGGAATAAACTCTTCAACTGATAATGAAAATAATTATTGTTCTTCAAGCAATAACAAATATTTTGAAAGGATTTTGTCAAAACTAAATGACTGAGTGTCATCATCAGCTGAGGTGTTTCTCTATCAGTGTGTTGAAGTGTTGTTTCTCTCTCTGCTGGAGTTTGTGTTCACTCGAGTGGAAGAGAGGTTTTTGTACGAGTCTTTCATTAGATTGTAGCACTGTGGTACACATTTGGTGGAGGAACTAAACTGGTGCTCGGTAAGTCTGTCTTTTTAATTCTCCTGTATAAAAATAATATGATTTAATAAAAAAATAAAAAATAAAATAAAACAGCCAAAAATACATAATAAATGTTTAATTGACATTAAAAACTTAATTATTCATATTGAACACACAAATCTTGTCTAAATGCATTTCCATAATGTTACTCACCATGAGTTTATCAGTTCATCACAGGTTTGTTTTTGCTTCACTTATTTTTACACTGTGTTCATAAATACTTCATATTTTATTGTAGATATCATACATGAAAAAAGTGCCATTTGAATATGAATGTAGTATAACAATTTGAAATATGAATATGAAAAGTTACTTTTCTAGTTCAGTCAATGATTTTAAATCTCATGTTGTGCTTATGATTCAGTGGTTTATAATACAAGAAAAAACATTTAAAAAATATATGTACATTTAGAAATGCTTATTCAAATGTTTTCTTATTCTTATGAAATAATTAAATCTGAGCTGTAGTCTTAACATAGCAGAATGAAATTATTACATTTCAAAAATTGCACAGAAGAAATATGAGAGAATATCTCTACTTAAATATATTTGATATTTCTGTTTGCAAATAAAATAACTGGATTTAAAACTCTTAATATGTTAGATTCCATTTATGAAGTTTGATTGAAATGTATATAGTGATTGTGTAGTTTGTATATTGTGTATATATCGGCTGTAGTGATGTTGAATAAGATGAATGATGAGATTGTTGTGATTTTGACTGCTTTTCACACGTCTGCTGCTGAAAGTCCTGTAGAAATGCTGTGAATGCTGCAGGGCAGAAGAGTGCTGGAGCTGCAGTGTGTTTTCTCTGTGTTTGTGAATGTGTTGTGTTTGTCTCCTGCAGCTGGTCCCACAGTGAAGCCCTCAGTGTCTCTGCTGCCGCCCTCTTCTCTGCAGATCTCTGGAGACTCAGCCGCACTGCTCTGCCTGCTCAGCTCTTACTCTCCACAGGGGTACACAGACAAACTCATTATTACTTTCATAGGCAACTATATAAGATATATATATGAAAATGTCATCAAACTCATACATATCCATGATGCTTAATCAATAATCAGTCGCTCTGACACTTTTTGACCTTAAGATATTTTTTAGATAACTACGCTCACCGCTTTCAGAGGCAGGAATCAAACAAAGTGTTGTGACAAGTCAGTTCTCTCTCTGATTAAAAAAAACAGAAAGCACAAGCTTTTGTGTCAGATTGTTATGTTGAAACATTATATATAAGGGTTGAAAACAAGTAGATAGTGAAATTACAAATCTACCCAAGTGTCAAGTCAGACAGTCGACATGCCATAAACACTGACATTAACAGCTAGAAAAAAAAGTTTAATGGACACTTTGCAGATGCAAACGGGTAATTCTTGTTTTTTTGTGCTTTTTTTTTTTTAAGTAAAGTTAACTTGGTTACACTTTATTTCGATAGTCCACTTTAGACATTCTACTAACTATAAGTAACTTTGTAACTACATGTCAACTACATGTCAACTAATTCTCATTAATTTGCAACTACATGTCTACTAACTCTCAGAGTGGACTGTTAAACTACATGTCAACTAATTCTCAGAGTAGACTGTTAGGGTAGGTTTAGGGTTAGTAGAATGTTGACAAAGAAAGTGTTAGACGATATTAAGCAGACAGTCTACTAATACTCTACTAACTGCTAGTTGACATGTAGTTGCAAAGTTACTTACTGTTAATAGAATGTCTAAAGTGGACTATCGAAATAAAGTGTTACCGTTAACTTTTGGCTGCATATCACGTTATTTATTACTTATCAGCGCACAAAGAATTTGAAACCTGAGATTCAGGATGAAGTCCATTTGCATTTAGTATATACTGTAGATGTTTATTTTAACTGTAGATAGAGACAGACATGTTCACAAATCTTTTATCTGAAGTCAGAGTCGAGTCAGAAGTCTGTTAAAATGTGACTCGAGTCTGAGTTACTAACTTGAGTGCCTATCTCTGAATAGAGATTTACAGAGGAAATTAACCAAATATCCTGTTCAGTTTTACAGACATTGAAGTATACTGAACTATAAAGAAGTGACTGCAGTCTGTCCAGTTTGATTGACAGAGATCATTTATTACACCTAAAACATGATGATCATATTAAAACACTGACTCAATCTCTTCAGAAATACAAGATTGATTGTAATGATATTGCTATATTATTAGTGTTTGTGTTGATCAGTGTTGTGTGTGATTGTGTTGTAGAGCAGCTGCAGTGTCTCTCAGCTGTATCAGTGCAGTCACTGTGACTGACGGAGGTTTTTGTGCGACTCTTTATCACTGTGTGAACACACCGTTACTGTTGATATAGTGTACACTCTGACAGTAATAATCTCCTGTATCTTCAGTCTGGACTCCACTGATGGTCAGAGAGAAATCTTTTCCAGTACCTGCTGTTCCACTGCCACTGAATCTAGATGGAGTTCCTGACTGGAGGCTGTTTATGTAATAAATGAGGAGTTTAGGAGCTTCTCCAGGTTTCTGCTGATACCAGGCTAAGTAGCTGCCATATATTCCTACATCTATATTACACTCTATTGTAGCTGTTTGACCCTGTTGGACAGTTTTAACTTTAGGTTGAGTCAGAGTGACTCCTCTGGATTCTAAAGAAGAGAAAATAAAGTCAGTTTGTCAGTAAATCACCTTTATAGCAGAATATTGGTATATTACAATGGTAAAAACAACAATAGCTTATTGTCCATATCAAAACTTAATATTCCACCTTGAATAAAAGCTGCAACGGTCCAGATGAGGATGATGATGTTGTTCATTGTTGTTGTTGTGTCTTGTGTGATGATGAAGATTGTGTTGTGTTCTGCTCTCAGTCATGAAGTGTTAAACTCACAGCACTATAAACACTCTCAGAGCACTGAAGCATGTGCTGATAATGCAAAGAAGTGGGCAGGATTTACAACAGCTTTATTTTTATTTTAAGGAGATGTCGTTACAGCTGTTACATGTACTTACTCTAACAACAACAACAACAACAGTAGCTTATACATAATTTCAAGTAATTAAACCAAAACCCTAACATAACCCTACAGTAAGTATATAGTTATTAATATTACTCAGTATTTATTTATTTAATTACACTGCATCAACATCACCTTTAAATAAAGTATAGCATATCAAAATAAGACCTTTACACTGAATGCAGCACGACACAAAAGCCTTTTTAGAATCACTCTCTTCAGAAGTATTTCTTATCCGTGATTCATTTATTATTTTCATTTATATTATATCATATATATTCACGAGGGAGGACCACCATTAAGTAGAATAAAGCAGCTATTTCTAAACCTCTGATTTAAGTCTTCATCTCATTACTGTACTTTACACCATTTTTGTTGCGAGTGAGTGTTTGCAAGTGAAGGGTGGGAGTAAGAAGAATACAGCACATTATGAAACATTATAAGCAAGATGAATGACACATTGACACAATGATACATTAATTTCAACTGAACAAACAAGATTGCACAATTAATATAGATTAATGTCAGACATCAATATTGATTCAGTGGTGAGTCAATGTCATGTTGCTTTGTGAGACAGAAATACATTTTTACGTTTTAAATAAGATTTTGTGTGAAGTTTTTAGTTTTTACATTTGAAAAACATTTTACAAAAGCTATATTATTTAGTGTTGTCGTCAGCTGAGGTGTTTCTCTATCAGTGTGTTGAAGTGTTGTTTCTCTCTCTGCTGGAGTTTGTCTTCACTCGAGTGGAAGAGAGGTTTTTGTACGAGTGTTTCATTAGATTGTAGCACTGTGGTGGACTTTCGGTGGAGGAACTAAACTGCTGCTCGGTAAGTCTCTATTTTAATTTTCCACTGCAAACATAAAATTTATATTGTGTACAATTATTAGTAGTAGTAGTATTTTAATTGAACCAGAAAAAAAATCTAGCAATACTATTTTGGTAACACTTTCCAATAATGTTTAATTTGTTAGTATTAGTTAACTACATTAGTTAACATGAACTAACAATGAAAAGTTATTGTAAAGCATTTATTAATCTCAGTCAATCGTATTTTAATTGCAGCATTTACTAATACAGTATTAAAACCCAAAGTTTTATCTGCTAATATTAATTAATGGACCTGAGTTGATATGAACTAACAATGAATAGTTGTACCTTTATTAATCAATGTTATCTAAGATTCATAAATACTGTAACAAATGTATTGCTCATTGTTAGTTAATATTAATTAACGCATGAATTAACGTTAACTTATGAACCTTATTGCAGAGTGTTGCACATTTTATAAATATAGTTTTACGGTAAATATTTAATCTAAAATATTGTGACGTTTAGATATTCAGAAGAACTGAATTATTCACTTTTTCATAATGTGGCTCACTCTTGATTTTATTAGTTTATCACTTATATTATACATAGAAAAAAGAGATTAAAAGAAAAATATATAATTTAAAATGTAAATGGAGCTACTTTCTATAGATCAATCAATGATTTTGAATCTCTTTTGCTCATGTTGTGCTTATAATTCAGCGCATTTTAATACAAGCAGAGTTTATACAAAAATATAACTCCATTTAATTTGTAATTCCAGTGACATCATTTGTAGTCACACAATCTCTGTTTGAAATTGAGTTTTGAGTTAAACATCTCACTTAACTAAAATGCAAAGACATAATTTAGGGATTTAAATCTACTGGGATTAAAGCAGTAAATATCTTAATATGTTTTGTTTCATTTGTGAGATTTCATTGAAATGTATGTAGTGTTTGTGTTTTCTCTGTGTTTGTGAATGTGTTGTGTTTGTCTCCTGCAGCTGGTCCCACAGTGAAGCCCTCAGTGTCTCTGCTGCCGCCCTCTTCTCTGCAGATCTCTGGAGACTCAGCCGCACTGCTCTGCCTGCTCAGCTCTTACTCTCCACAGGGGGCGCTGGTGAGCTGGACACTGGACGGCTCAGAGGTCACCGAGGGGGTTGTGACCAGCGCAGAGAGCGAGCAGGACGGCCGCTACAGCCGCAGTAGCGTCCTGACCCTCAGCAAAGCACGCTGGGAAGAGGGAGAGCTGTACGTCTGCAGAGTAACACATGATGGAGCTCCTCATGAGGCCTCGTTCCACAAGAGTCTCTGTTAGTCGCTCGCAGTGCTGATGTTTCTCCAGTGAGCGCTGCTCTCTCCTGAAGATGAGCGTATCTGAGTGTCCTGTGTCAGGCAGGATTCACATGAGTCTAGTGCTGCAGCTGTAGTCATTTACAACTCAATACTGAAAGAGAGCTCTAGTGTCAAAGCACTGGCTGATCTTTCAATCTGCTGTGTTTGCTGCAACATTCAATAAAGCTTCTCAACAAACTCCATTTGTGTCCCATACTATGAATATTACATTACTGAATATAAGCATCAAAATGCAATTTTCTGAAGAAAAAAAAACTTAAGCCTGCAAATGGCTGAACAATTCAGACACTGTAGCATTTAAAGACTGCTTTATCACAGACCTGTGAAGGGAAATAATTTGTATAAAATTAACCAAAGATTAACGGTTTTGCATCAGTGTTTGAATATATGAATTATAATTTGCATACATTAGAATTTTTAGAATTCTTAGAATGAAATAATCATAGTTGACAATTTTTTATAATACATTAGAAGTTTATATATTGTAAGAATACACTTAGACACTTAAACACACAATAACATATGGCACATATAGCTATATGTATTCATGCAGTAGTGAATTAATGTGATATATATAAAACAATGTTTTTCAAAATATCTTACTTTTGAAAAGCAGATTGAAGCACATGCTCATTATGGAAATATTTAAAACATATTGCAGCGGGCCTACACATTGTTATAAAGTACTTATACATTAAACCCTATAAAACCTGAATCATTTTGCTATCTTCTTACACAAAGTACACATAAAATATACTTTAGGTAAGAGTAAAATTAAAATGAGTAAAAAATATATATATGTAATAATAATAATAAAAAAATACACTAAAACTTCACTTAAAGTATGCTTGTGTTAAGAATATGACTTAAAAGCTCAACTAAGCATATATTTATTTGCATACTTTTTGTTAGAAAAATATTAAAATGCAGTTTAATCTAGTTTAATGCACTTGTACAAATACAAATGTACAAATGCACTTTAAGTATATTTTTAATACATTTAATAGTTTAGAAGTTTATACATTGTAAGAATACACTTAGACACTTAAACACACAAGAAGATATGGCACGTATAGCTATAATGTATTCATGCAGTAGTGAATTAATGTGATATATATAAAACAATGTTTTTCAAAATATCTTACTTTTGAAAAGCAGATTGAAGCACATGCTCATTATGGAAATATTTAAAACATATTGCAGCGGGCCTACACATTGTTATAAAGTACTTATACATTAAACCCTATAAAACCTGAATCATTTTGCTATCTTCTTACACAAAGTACACATAAAATATTCTTTAATTAAGAGTAAAATTAAAATGAGATGTGATCCTAAACGGGACAAAATGCTCAAGCATACCAGGCTCTTGTTATCATAGGAACTATGTTGCCCATTACAGCTCAGTACTGGCGTCAGAACCGTCGTCTCCTTGCAGAAGATATCTGTGTGCAAGAGTGTTTTGACTCCTTCACCCATTTCTTGAGCTATGTATTAGTTATAAGCTTGTAAAAGTACTACCATATGAACACACATGCAGTGAGCACATGCATGGTCCTTGTTTTGGTCCTGACCAAACTGAACTAGTGTGAACACACAATCTGAAGTTCCTTGTGAATGGAGAAGCCTGGACCTTTATGCGGGAACTTCTCAAGAGTTCTTTCAAGCCATGTATCATGTAGAGGGTTAATTCATTATCAAGATCAACTGTAAATAATAAGAGTAAATAATCTACAAATACAATTGATAGAAGATATCTCCAGGATGCTGGGAATTCAGGAACATAAAAAAGCAACAAATTCTCTATTATTTATATAATTTTCCTGGAGGATTCTACTAGTGGTGAAGAGCTGATTTTTTATTTATTTATTTTTTTTTGTGGGGAACTGCTTTGTTTGCTACAAATGTACCATATTAACTGCAAGTTTATTGAAATTAAACAGTCTTCAGTCTACAAGAGCATCTACAAACATACAAGAACATGCAAACTACATGCTAGCAATGCATAACAACATGCCTAAGAACATGCTAAAACATGCAAACACTTATGCAACTACATACAGAACTATACTTCCAATGCCTAGCAACATGCCAGAAAAACCTAGCATGCATCTGAAGACCACTGAGGAGCACTTATAGTCTTGACATGCGGTAACCTAGCATGCATCTGAAGACCACTGAGGAGCACTTATAGTCTTGACCTGCAGTCTCTTGTGGTTTAGTGGTGTCTGCTGTGGTTAATTGAGTCCATTCTCAGAATAGATAGATAGATAGATAGATAGATAGATAGCATGCCTATTGTGACATTTTTGCAAATGTATCACGGCAGTCCAAAGTGAAATGACAACTGAGTGTTGAAA
>NW_015628476.1:0-1274 GCF_001515625.1 Sinocyclocheilus rhinocerous
CACTCCCTTCTGAGATCAGGTGGTGAACCTGCAAGCGCTGCCCCCTGAGGAGGCAGATCCAGCCTTGGCGTTGCTGTGTCCTGTAAGAGCGCTACGCATATACGTTGACTGTACCCAGAGTTTCAGAAGCTCTGAGCAGCTCCTTGTCTGCTTTGGAGGCCAGCAGAAAGGGAGGCTGTCTCCAAGCAGAGGTTGGCCCACTGGAAAGTGGATGCCATCGCCTTAGCGTACCAATCCCAAGGTGAGCCGTGCCCCCTGGGGGTGAGAGCCCACTCCACTCAGAGTGTTGCCTCCTCCTGGGCGCTGGCGCACGGCACCTCTCTGGCAGACATCTGTCGAGCTGCGGGCTGGGCGACATCTAACACCTTCGCAAGCTTTTACAACCTTTGTGTAGAGCCGGTTTCTTCCCGTGTGTTGGGTAACAGGTAATTGGCGGAAAGAACTGGCTCAGTGTCATGCTTGCTGCGCCATTCCCCCTCACACGGGGATGCAAGCGTCTTTTTTCTCCCAGCAGAGTTTCCCGGTTGGCGAACCCTGGTCGAGCATCCTCCAGCACCCTCGGCAGTCAGACTTGGCGGAGCAGTCTGACGCCAGGCCCAGTACTGGTGTTAGCATGCTCGGAGTCCCGGTCAGCCCCTGTACTGGGCTTGGTGTCCATATGGCTTGATTCCCTACGGGTAATCCCATGTGTATTCTTCCATGGTAAGGTTTCCCTCTCGGTAAACCCATGTCTTCCCTTGACAGACCCGCTCTGTCAGTCTCTTCTGGCAGTTGTTCCATCCCTACTCTAAGGTAGGATCTGCCTCAGAGACCCATTCAATATGTAGTACTGCCCCCTGGGTCAGTCCATATCAGTATCTCCACATATCACCTCCCTACGGGTAGGATGTGGTCTCCGTAGCGACCTTTTTCCTTAAGGCTCGCTTCCCCATTGTTCTGCCAGGCTGAAAGAACAAATAGGAAAGATTTGAAGCAATCTTTCACTGAAGGTTGAAATCCCTTCCAAAAAAGAAACTTTTTTTGTGGACGGAACAGCAGCATGGCCTTCTCCAGCAGCGATGTACTCACCTTTTGGTCCCCTTTGGTACCAAGGTCAGTGAATTTGCGCTGGGGCTTTGGGAAGGTTACGACCTTAGCGTAGCTTTTGTGGCAAACCATGGCTTGTCTACAATTGCAGCGCTACAGGGTTGTGACGGTGTTCATGTTGTGGCGTTTTCCATGGACCCCAAATGTCGTTCGACATAACTCGTAGTGACCGACAGATAGGGAACGTC
>NW_015628477.1:0-541 GCF_001515625.1 Sinocyclocheilus rhinocerous
TTCAAAATATCTTATTTTGTGTTCAGCAGAAAAAAAGGAACTCATACAGGTTTGGAACAACTTAATGGTAAGTAAATGATGACAGAATTTTCATTTTTGGGTGAACTATCCCTTTAAGATTTCCTAGGATGAGAGTCTCATTCTTCAAAAGTCTCAAACTGGATGAAGTCTCAAATAATCTTCAGATTTCGGACTTTAACTTGCAAGTCAAATCAAGTCTTAAACTTTCCTTTTCTCGTTTTATCTGTTGCTACAGCTGAAGTTCATTAAAGACTTTTCCTAGGTGCCAAATGACTCAAATTATTAAGCAGTTGAGATTTGCTATGAACAGTGTTGGCTTAATACTTTTAAAAATAATGCATTACAATATTATGTTACTTCCTAAAAAAGTAATTAATTACGTTAGTTACTTTTTATTGAAAGTAATGCATTACGTTACTGGTGTTATTTTTTATGGAAAGTAATGAGTACTTTTGCATAACTTTTTCTCATCTGCGCTGGCCCAGAGAAGCCCTTTCACACCAAAAGTGTAATGAATAAG
>NW_015628478.1:0-269 GCF_001515625.1 Sinocyclocheilus rhinocerous
TATTTGTAGCAATAGCCAAAAATACATTGTATGGGTCAAATTTTTCTTTTATGCCAAAAATCATTAAGATATTAAGTAAAGAGCATGTTCCATTAAGACATTTTGCAAATTTCCTACCGTAAATGGAGAATAAGAATTTAAAATGGGAGAGAAATCTCATTCTGAAATTTTTTTCTCTAATGCACATTGGTCACAATTAATCATACCCTTTTATCCAATACTTTTTGCAACCTCCTTTTGCGAAGAGAACAGCTCTGAGTCTTCACCTA
>NW_015628478.1:779-1016 GCF_001515625.1 Sinocyclocheilus rhinocerous
TGTGCACCAAACCCATCTTGAGTGTTTACTGATAAATTATTTTAAAATTTAAAAGCTTAATTTTTTTTTTAGTTTAATCTGACCATTGAACTCAGTCCCGTTTAAAGTTCCAGTCGTGTCTAGCAAATAAATATGCTGGAGTTTGTTTTTGGATGAGAGCGTTTTGTCTTTTATTTTTTTAAATTTTTTTTCCCCCACTCAAACTCTCCCCCTCACTGTGCATTAGGGCGATATAGA
>NW_015628479.1:0-3674 GCF_001515625.1 Sinocyclocheilus rhinocerous
TCTCTCCTGTGCTCTTCTCTCCTCTGTCTCTCTCTGGAATTTGATATCCTCCCTGAGTAGCTCCACCAGCTCACCACTCGCTCCCTCACCTCTCCCAGGACACTTGCAATCCTAAGGCAGAGCAAATAAACCATGCCTGTTAACAACAACAGCACAATGAATTTCAGCAAAAATGTGTCTATTAACTTGCTTACTTTGTATTTTATAAGTCTTTCCCCAGCAGGCTCATTTTCTCCAGAATAGTCCTAAAACAAGAGAAAATGGATACACTTATGAAAAATATAAAGACAGGTTTGCAATCTTAACATTAGAAAATATGACACAGCAGGACATGCATACAAAATACTGAAGTGCTAAAGTTTGGTTAAAACATTTGTAGACATGACAGTACTACAAAAACACAACAAAAAGAAAGACTATTGCCTTATTAGTGGTTGTCTTATTGTTTGTGGGCTTTGTTTTTGTTTTTTTTAAACCCTGGCTTTTAACACTTGTTTCGCTCGGTATTTGAGTAAATGAAAACACAATACTTACATTTCAGTGTGAATTCCCCTACAGAGCTGTCATCCTCCATGTTTTTTTAATATAAATTCCATCGTCATCTGCATGCAAGTGATTCTTGGATATGGTAGGGTGCGAAGTGTCCATCAGATGTACACTTAATTTTCCTTCTTTTTCTTTTTTCTTGGCTTTTGCAACTTTTAATTATTGCATATCGTCACCTACTGTACAGGAGTGTGTAGAGGGACTTGGCAGATACTTTACTTAAGGGGGAAAAAAAAGAAGAAAAAAAAACACCCCCAAGGGTTACCTTTTTGTTTCTAAATTCTTCTTATTAATCCAATATTTTTAAGAAATATAAACAAAGCTTTGAGTCTATTTCTTTCCATCCCTTGATCTCTAAGAATATCTTCAATTTTATTTTCTTCCATTTCCTGCCATTTCTGCCTGTATTCATGGTATTTATTGTATCTAAACAAGACATGTTCTACATCTTCCTTGGTTTGACATCTTGTACATAATCCATTACTCTTCCCTATTGTCTGCAGTGTATCATTCAATCCAATATGACCTAATCTCAGTCTTGAGTATACTACTTCTGTTAACAAGAAGTGGAATAAACAGATAGAACAGGGCATCTACTTCTTCTCGCCTGTTTGCCATATTTATCCTTTTTCCTCCTACTTTTGCTTGGTTTATATGATAATGTTTAGCTTTAGACTCAGACTCCCATTCTTTTTGCCATATTTGCATTATTTCATATTGGCTTTAATCTCTCCTTTTCCCATTGAAATATTAATTTTTACTTGCTCTTTTTCCAATGCTTCTTTTGCTATCTTATCGACTTTTTCATTACCTTTGATGCCAATATGTGCTGGAACCCAACAAAACTGAACTTCTATTCCTAGATTTCTAATATTTTCTAATATTTTCTAGTATATGTCAAGTTTCAATGATTACATCTTCTCTATGAAATACTGCTTTCTAAACTTTGTAAGGCTGCCATTGAGTCTGTACATATGACTGATTTAATTGGTTTATTTTCTTCTATCCATCTTAAGGCTGTAATTATCCCAGACATCTCAACTGTAAAAACAGAAAGAGGGTTATTTAATCTATAACCCAATTTTTGTTAAATTCTGGAATATAAATTCCTATGCCACAATGACCATTTGAGTTTTTTGACCAATCTGTAAATATTTTAAGATATCCGTAATATAATGAAGACAAATATATTTGGTCATATTTTGCAAAACTTTCTTCATTTTCCTGGGAAACGGAGGGTGCATTTGAAGTTGCTTTCGAAATACGTCAGCCTTCGTCGAGCCGCAGTGACGCAATCGGCCTTGAAATGCGGTCTTCGGAGGGTGCATCCTGAATTGGGACAGCTTACGTTGTGAGGCTGTGATGCAATCGCACTTCAAATGCGCACTTCGGAGTCCGCACACTTTGGGGTGGCACAAGATGGCGACCTGAACGGTTGGGTTGGTACGAGCTCTGAGGCGTTTTTGAGGAGTTTGCATCTTCTGGGCGAATTTGTTTTGTATATACAAGGTGGGAAGTGAGAACTCTCTTTAAAAGTAGAATCAGGCCAACAGGCAGTCCTCTTTCAAAAACACCTTGTCAGGAAGAACCCAAAGTCTCTAATGCCTATATACTTCGTGCTGTCAATGCCCTCACGGATCGCTTTTCAGCGATGGAACAACAAATCGCCCAGAACTCGGTCGCTATAGTAAATCTTCCAAAGATGGCTGACTTTGTGGCCGAGGAGATGAAATCGCTATCTGCAAGGGTCAAGACTAACGAGAACAAGGTGATTGAATTGAGCAGGTGGTCCGGATAGTTCAAGGCAAATGTGATCAAGCCGAGATCTAGAGTATGAGATGGAATTTGAGGCTAAACAACCTTAGAGAAACAGAAAGAGAGAATATCAGAATCAAAGTGCTCGAAATCCTAAAAATTCTGACTCCGGACGAGGTAGATGACATCTGATTTTACGTTGACACAATCCACAGGATTGGATGTCCTGGGACTGGTGGTAACAGTCCTAGGCCGGTTATCATCCAGTTCGCGCTCCGGACCTACAGAGAGAACGTCTGGAGAGCTGCACGGGATCATCCTGCACTCAAGGAAAGAGGTGTTCGCCTGGCAGAGGACCTGACATTTGCAGAAAGACAACAGAGGAAGTTGCTATGGCCAAGGGTAAAAGCGGCGAGAGAAGAGAATAAGAGAGCTTATTTCCGTGGTGCAGATGCTTTTATTGATGGAGAAAAACTGTCTGTTGACGAATATCAAGATGAATATGAACTGAGTGGGTGTTATTATTGACTATGCTGGCTAGGCAGTCGAACTGAAATAGCATGCTCAGTCTTCGGGTCATAAAACATTCGTCCATTCGTGACTCTTCGAAGTTTGGAGTGGATCAATACCGACTGGTTTGTCAATTTCATTGTTTCAGGGTTCTTTATATAATATTGTTCTGACATCCAAATAAGATTATTTTGTGTCTGATTTTGTTTTTAGTTGTTTAAAAATGGTTTCTCTTAATGTTATGGGTTTACGAGACAGCACTAAAAGGAAGTCCATGTTTATTTTTGTTAGGGGTACAAATGCAAATATAATTTTTTTACAAGAGACTCATTCGTGCGAAACTGATGTTAAATGGTGGCGTTCCCAATGGGGAGATCAAATCTTCTGTTGTCATGCTTCTCATCATTCGGCAGGTGTCGCTATTCTTCTAAATAAGTTTAAAGGTGACGTATTGGAATTGGTTACCTCAAAAGAAGGTAGATGGTTACTTATAGTTGTTAAACTGGATAACTCTGTATTTGTCTTAGGAAATTTTTATGGTCACAATTCTTCAGTCCAAGCTAAAAATATGTCTAAAGAGGTCACACATTCTATATCCATATTGATGGGGAAATATCAAGGTGCTTTTTTTGATAATGGGCGGTGATTTTAATGATGCCCCAGATGATTTCTTAGATCGTTTCCCTCCACATATGATACCTTCTTCGAAATTTTAATTTACTACCTTTCTATGTACCCATCTTTATAGTGGATATTTGGAGATTCTTGAACTTTAATGAAAAGTGTTATTCTTGGAGTAACTCCTCTAGATCGTTGCAGTTGTAACCCCCTTTATCCCAGGGTTTACTTCAGGGATTTGTGAT
>NW_015628480.1:0-2131 GCF_001515625.1 Sinocyclocheilus rhinocerous
TTTTGAGCGGGTAGCACCTCGAGCCTTCAGAAGTTCATAGCCTCCTCGATCCTCACCTTCTCCGTCAGACCTGGTAATCAAGAATATCATTGTCAGTATCATCTCCAGTTCAGTTAAGGACACTAAGTCTACTAGACTCACCAGTTCCTTGATCTCCTTCATACTGTTCAATAAAGAAGTTTGTTTGATTCTAACTCACCTGTGTCTCGAGTCTGACTTTACGTTACAGAAGACCAGACCATACCATCATGAATCAAACAGACCCCAATCCATTCCAGGAGCTGGTGGATGCCATGAGAAAAGTTCTCACTCAAACCACCACCACTGCACCAGCTCCGGCTTCCGCACCCAGTACTTCTTTTTCGGCTCCGATCTACACAGCCAGTCTGGAGGAATTCACCGCTGGGATAGTGTTGGGTCGCCCATGGCTCTTTTCCCATTACCCATCTATCTCATGCTCCACCGGAGAGATTCTGAAGTGGGGTAACGACTGCTTTCCAGACTGTTTCCCAGAATTCCCCAAATCAGTCAAGTCCGTTCCAGTGCTTCCCGTTAATTCCACATCCATTGAAAGCCCCCTTGAAAATCACTCCATTAACATTCCCACCGACTACACCCATTTCAGTGATGTATTCTGCCCAAAACGAGCCTCCAAATTACCACCTCACAGACCATGGGACTGTGCCATCGACTTATTACTGACTGGTTACTTGTCTTTTTTTTTTTATTCAATTCAAAGTTTGAAATCAAGCCATCTCGTGCTACTTGAACCAGTGCCCAAAGGTAAAATCTACTCACTTTCCATCCCAGAACAGAAGGCCATGGAAGAGTACATTTCTGAAGCTCTACAACAAGGATACATCCGATCGTCCACGTCCCCTGCTGCTTCCAGTTTTTTCTTTGTGGCAAAGAAGGACTGAGGCTTGAGGCCTTGTATTGACTATCAAGCACTCAATAAGATCACAGTCAAGTACAGATATCCGCTCTGGAACAGCTTCATGGAGCCAAGTTCTTCACCAAGTTGGACCTCTGGAGTGCTTATAACCTCATCCGGATACATGAGGGGGACGAGTGGAAGACAGTCTTTGTGACGCCCACAGGACACTATGAATATCTGGTGATACTGTATGGTCTAGTTAACGCCCCCTCCGTATTCCAGGGCTACATGAATGAGGTGTTCCGGGAGTGCCTCCACCGCTTTGTGCTAGTTTACATAGACGACATCCTAGTGTACTCCCGGAACGAGGCCGAACATCGCCAGCACGTCTCGGAGGTCCTCCAACGGTTCCGTGAGCATCAATTATACGTCAAGGCTGAGAAATGTACCTTTCATCAACCTTCCATCCAGTTCCTGGGTTATCACATCAGTGCTCATGGCATCAAGATGGACAAGAGGAAGGTGGAAGCGATCAAGACCTGGCCCATTCCATCCACCATTAAAGAACTCCAACGATTCCTAGGTTTTTCCAACTTTTATCGTCGATTCATCCTGAACTACAGTTCCATCACTGCACCACTAACAAATCTCCTGAAAGGCAAGCCCAAGTCTCTGTCATGGAACTCAGAAGCCACCACAGCCATGAAGAAACTCCAAGAGGCTTTCACCACAGCTCCACTCCTGGTGCATCCCGATCCAAAGAGAACATTCGCCGTTGAAGTTGACGCCTCCACATCAGGTGTAGGAGCCGTTCTATCACAGCAGCAGGGGAATCCACCTCGACTCCATCCATGTGCCTTCTTCTCCCAGAAATTAACCTCGGCGGAGCAAAACTATGACATCGGGAATAGAGAACTACTTGCCATCAAGCTCGCCCTGGAGGAATGGAGACACTGGCTTGAAGGAGCTTGTCATCCCTTTGTGGTCTATACTGATCACCAGAATCTTGAATATCTCCGTGAGGCAAAGAGATTAAACCCCAGACAAGTCAGGTGGGCTTTGTTTTTTATCCGGTTTAATTTGACCATTTCTTATTGTCCTAGGACGAAAAATACCAAAGCAGATGCTCTTTGAATGACATCCGAAGGTACGTGAGAGGATGCCAGGAATGTACCATGGCTAAGACACCTTGCCACTTACCTACTGGCAAACTCCTCTCTCCCTGTTCACCGGCGTCCATGATCACACCTGGGA
>NW_015628481.1:0-149 GCF_001515625.1 Sinocyclocheilus rhinocerous
AGGGCCAGACAGCCCTTCAAACAAAGATTTTTCGGGACCACACTTGAAACGAAGGGGTATGAATTACCTCAGAGTAAACCGGCTTCAGGGGCAACATGGCTGCCCGAGCGAACAAAAAGACACATAAATGTAAGCATTTTTGGCATTAA
>NW_015628481.1:314-578 GCF_001515625.1 Sinocyclocheilus rhinocerous
CAGACTGCACGATAGTGCCACAACATATTTTCATGTCTGATCAGGGCGATAACCACCGTAGACATTGAGGGGGGCTAGTCCCCCCAATAATTAGAAATTGCTAAACCCTTTTTCTCAAATATTGCCAATTCGAGAGAGAGAGAGAGAGATGAAAGTTGCTTGTATGCGCGTCTGTGCGGTTCTCTTTTTAGAGTGAGTTTACTTAAAAAACAGCTATTTTATCCTCTCGTTGCTGGAAAATATAATTTAGCGATTCAGTATTTA
>NW_015628482.1:0-685 GCF_001515625.1 Sinocyclocheilus rhinocerous
ACTCAAACTCTCCTCCTCACCGTGCATTAGGACGATATAGATACATGCCCTCTTACTGTATTAAGAGAAAAATATTTATTTCATAATGTGATTTTCCCCCACTTTAACTTTTTTGTACTTTAATTAAAAGGTTAGATTTTTTTAACTTTTGAATGAAAGATCAAGTGGATAAACAATGTGGATTTATTTTCACAGCCTTCATTGATCATATTTACCAAGGGGGTATGAATAATTTTGAGCACAACTGTACATTGTCATATCCATTACCATCCTAAAATCTCATGATAGAAATACCAAGTTCTGTCATGAAACTCCAGATGGGTCTGCAGCCTGATGGGTCCTTAACGTAACTGATGATATTCTTAGCATTAAATGACTTGTCACAAGCTGATTGGTTCATGTTGCATACGCAGTCAATGAGCTTGCTGCTTTACATTAAAATGGCTGATTAGCATTCACTTGAGCATTGCAGCGTGCTTTCAGAGTTCCTCTGAAACCCTTCACCTTCCCCAGCTCCACCTGTATAGATCTGCTCGGGTTATTTATATATGCTATTTGTGCAGAAGCAGTATGTCTTAAATACTCGCATCACCATATCGGCTTACGTATTGGCAGTAGCAAGTTCCTGTACTTGCTTGCAGCAGCAGCAATAATCTACAAATACAGCAGTAACCAACAGGAGCAG
>NW_015628482.1:933-1071 GCF_001515625.1 Sinocyclocheilus rhinocerous
ACAGCACCTAAATGAAAGTATGGCATAAGTGAGTCAAAGGTCATGCATTCAGTTCTCAGAGAAGGCACGACCTCATAAAACATAGGTTGAACACAATGCAAATGACTTGCTGTATTTTCCTAAAGAGTGTGATGACCC
>NW_015628483.1:0-3653 GCF_001515625.1 Sinocyclocheilus rhinocerous
CTTTACAGTTTTTCACCGTTAAAACTACGGACATTTTTTACAGTGAGGGACAGGTAGAAAAATACAGCCCATAGTTCCTTGAGCCCTTTTATTTAGTATTGTAACTGAATTTAACATTTTAATTGTATATGAATTGCATTATTTATTTATTTTTACTTTAAAAATTTTGCAAACAAGAAGTGTCACAATACTGTAAATATTGCAGTCAGCAGCACATGAAGCTCCACTGTAAACTGTAAAAGCAGTCACTGATGACAGGAAAATGCTTTGCATCTGAAGGTATTACTTATAGCGAAGTTGGTCATTTACTTGTCCAAATAAAAAAAAACTTACTTGTCCAGGTTTTTTTTTTTTCCTTTTCGTTTTTGTGTAAATACAATTTTTTCTGTATCAATATTCTCATCAGAGTTATACCAGCTTTTACATACTTCAGTCTGCATATTTGTGATATTTACTCCATGGCCATTATTTACCTTTATCTTTTTAACCTTATTAAGTGTATGAATCATTCTAAATGTCAATGTCTTATATTTGGTAAATACATTTAATTATAATATGACACTGTAGGGCTTTTACAAGTCAAATTAATTAATTTACACTGCAAAATTACAACTGCAAAAAATGTTATAAGATTAATGTTTCAAATACATTTTTGAATGTACTAATGAGAAATGTTGGAAGAAATTCCATGTTGTCAGTATAACACTGCACTCTGTCAGTGATGTAAACTATGACAGTCATTGAAAATGTACAATACTGGACTTTATGTATATGAATTATATCAATTTTAACATCACAAATTGACATGAGTGAGTGGAATGAGTTCTTAAACACAAGATCTTAATTTTTTTTTAGTGTACACAAACACAGCTGGTGCTATGAATAAAGAATTTTATTCATCACTATTATGAAAAAATACAAGTACATCTGTTTAGTCCTTTTTCACAACAAATGACGAAGAAAACAAGAAAGAAGAAATAACAATACGTAATGGGGTGAGGCAACAAACTACATTACCCCAAATGAGGCTGCCTGTAAAATGCCTTCCTTCATATAATCCCCAAAGTCTTCAAATACATGATGCATGGGCAGCCTCAAAACAATGCTACAGGTATTTGCTTCGGGGAATATCTTGGCTGGCTCACTTTCCTGTTGATGCAGAAACTCTAGTGTCGGTTCAACAGGGAAACCCAGTCTAGGGATGGAAGTTGATCCAGAAGCAAATGCCAAAACATGGCTTAGAGTAAGAGGTGATGAAGCTCCCTCTGAGGAAAAATGAACACAAAAAGAAAAGAAAAAAAAAATCATTTAGGTTTTCATAAAATTTTTAGACATGGATATTTTTCTTACAAAAACTCATAACTTAACTTCAGTAGGCATTTATTACTGTAACAAATTTTGTTTATGAATGCTCAAATCATGATTAAAAAATTGCATTTTTCAGGCTGGAACAGTCAATGCTTATGTGCAGTCCTAAGTGCTCATAGAACACTCTCTGTTTCTATAGTAATTCAGAGCTTCTAATGGCAGCTGCAGTGAGTCACAGGTGTAGATGTAATTAGTTACTCAGTTGAGATGGGAGCAGAGTATGTGAGCGGAGCGGAGTGATTTTGCCTGGAGCTAGGAGCGGATTTTTTGAAAGTCGGAGCATTGAGGTTTTCACTCGCTCCGAGAACGCTCTGCTACCGCTCCGTCACGAGCACAAATTATGCCAACTCACACATAATTACTTAACTTGACAGATATGTGGATCACATATGAAGGTTAAAATGGCGATGGACGAGTGCGGGAGGTTAAAGCATGTTGTAAGTAGTAGTTTGTTAATGTCCTCTCGAAACTAATGTGTTGCTACATTGCTGCACACGGACAGAACACACAAGCTCACACATAACGTACAGATCGTGCGCATACATTCAGGAATGAAGAAAATTTGGTCAACGCTGTCCTGTGGTTTATCAGCTTAAAAACGGAATGCATTTATTTTTCGTTGAATATAATTTCTGAACAGAACTGATTTTTCAAGCATAGGGAAATAATTTAGCCACGGAGCGAAGGCAGAGCGGTGTTTCTGATCAGTGGAGCGAGGAGTGGAGCGGGAGCGGGAAATGGTGAACCCGGAGCGGAGCTGGAGCGGAGTGATTATTGAATGCTTGGAGCGCGGAGGGGAAATTGTTGCCGCTCCACTCCGAGTGGAGCGGGAGCGGGAAATGGTGAACCCGGAGCGGAGCTGGAGCGGAGTGATTATTGAATGCTTGGAGCGCGGAGGGGAAATTGTTGCCGCTCCACTCCGTTCACATACTCTGGATGGGAGAAACCAAAAGGACTATTACAGGGGGACTTATAATATCATGAACTAGTACAAAGTATAATCACGGAGAAACCAAAATGACTATTACAGGGGGACTTATAATATCATGAACTAGTACAAAGTATAATCACAAACATCAAAGAAATCAATAAATGTTTATTTTTCTTGATGTATGTGATTACAACCACAACTATAACCATGGAATGCATGAAGCTAGAGTAAAATTTTTTTGTTTAAAAGCAGAAGCTCTGGTGTTTATTTTGAAATAATGTTTGTGCAGATATTCATGCAACAAACTATTGTGGGGGTCATGAAAATTTGATGAAAATCATCAAAAACACTGGTGGTGGCTGGCAACCTTTTTAAAAACATTGGAGGGGAAAGAAAGAGCTCCATAACGATTGTATAATGTTACTGACTGTATAATGTGTATAATATAACCGATTGTATAATGTTACCTTCCACATCTAGCCAGTCCCTCCAGAAACAGACTATTCTGTTCTCCAGTGTTCGTTTGTTGGTGCCAACTGGAGACAGCTGTGGAATAAAGAGCTCAGCTAAATCTCTTGCCGTAAGTGGCTTCTCCTCGAACATTAGCACTCCACTAAAGAGATTGGGATGCTTTTCAACATGTCCCAGAAGCTGCAAACACTCCAGGCCTTCTTTGAATCTGGAAAAAAAAAAGGATTTAAGCATGAACAAGCTATGGTCAAAGTTTTTCAGTTTAAGGGGTCTTCAACGTGTTGGACACACCTCCCTAGTAGAAACTATATCAGGCAAGCATAAAAAAATTAAGTCTTATTTTTGTTACATAATTCTTTTCAAAAATATCATATTAAATAATATTATATCACACCTGTGTAGGGCTGGGTAGAAAATATTGATTTATTGATTCTAATAGATTCTCATTTTTATGAGCTGATATGCACTTGTAGCGAATCAGCTCATTCATGGGGAAATATGAATAATTAAGTCCCAAGAATAAATCTTTTAGTCTTTGCTATTTTCAGATGATGAATGAACTAAACATTATACAGCGCCTACCATCCAATAAATCGCAATAATCTTTGAGGTTTGTAATTTTTGATATAAAACAAAGTCTCAGATTTCAAATTCTGTCCATTTTATTATGAAATTCAAACAATAAATATCATTTTGGCACTTTTTTGTGGCATGGCAGATCAATGTAATGCGTAAGATCAAAAGAAGCTGCAGCAGGGAGTGCACATCAATGTTTAAAACGCTTTTTGATATTCAGCAGATTCACACCTAAAGGAAACATCAGATTCTTAGTTCAAACACACCTTTGTAAAAAGGTGCAAATGATACCTAATGTATCAATTAA
>NW_015628483.1:10243-13525 GCF_001515625.1 Sinocyclocheilus rhinocerous
AGGCTGACGTCCCAAGTGGGAGTTTTGAGATACTGGGGAGTTTTTATGAGCCTTTGTTTGAAAGCGTGGTAATTTGCATATGAAACTTGGATCAAAATTACTAAAGCTTCTTAGAACACTAATATGTTGCGTAGGTATAAACATACAATATACACTCTCAATTAGATCATCCGAATATGAATTAATAGAGACCAAACACGTTATATGTAAGGTTACATGAATGAGTGGTTCTATCATAAGCATGCATAAAATAGTCTACAATACAACAGATAATATACAAGATAGCAATAATATACACAATGACCTGAAGGATCTGTGTGTTCATTCAAAGAAAGGTTTTCTTATGAATTAATTAGTAGAAAAGTCCATTTCTACTGTGCATTGTGCCTCTTCCTATGGAACATGCAGTGATTTTCCCTGCTTCGCATTCCATTAGGTTGTAAATGTATCTGGTGTCAGGGTTGCCATGGTAACCAGGGTCCTGGGCCCTGTTCACAGACATTTTGGCACCCAGTATGTTTATTGGGTGAGGGGTCTGTGAATGTTTGTTAATCTAATGAATAATTGATTTGTTAAATCAAATGACAAATGGTGTGTCTGTCTGATTGGTACGCTACAAAACTAAATAGCCTTATGTTATTTATCTTATTTACACAACGGCATGTCATTTCGGTCTCTACGTTATGGTGGCGCTCTCTGCATCACGCACAGCGGAGTTCCGCCCCGATGCGCGCGCACTCACACACACACACAAACGTGCATACACACACAAAAATCATAAGGCTATTGTAAGAATAAATGAAACTTGTTTTTATGCTTTCAAATAATTAGACATGGTAAAACACAGAATTTGGTAACAATAAAACATAAGGTTGGAAAAAATAAAAAATTTCCTAGGGCCCTAAACATGTAATTTTTGTTAAACTTTTAATAAATTGATGTTAAATTGTTTAAGTTTCATGATTTTAATTAATTAGACATACTTTTTGATTAATAAAATTTAATTTAACCATTAAAAAGGAGTCCAGAAAAATTTAAACGGAAAAAAACAGAACCCCCTAACCTAATTTAATAATAATAATTTAATACTGATTCAATGCCACTTTTTATGCTTTCAAATAATTAGACATGGTAAAACACAGAATTTGGTAACAATAAAACATAAGGTTGGAAAAAATAAAACATTTCATAGGGCCCTAAACATGTAATTTTTGTTAAACTTTTAATAAATTGATGTTGAATGGTTTAAGTTTCATGATTTTAATTAATTAGACATGCTTTTTGATTAAAAAAATGTATTTAACCATTAAAAAGAAGTCCAGAAAAATTAAAATGGATTTTAATCCATTTTTAAAAAGCTGTAAACCTAGGGGAAACACTGTGATGTATGTTTGAATACATTCGTCATTTTTTTAGAAAGTCACCATTTCATTGTTTATATTTTAAGAAACTAATTACAGTAGAATCATAATTAATAATTGTAAAATTACTGTTAATATTTGGCTTGTGTGCTGTTGCGTGTTCCTGTGTGTGGATTAAGCAGAGTGTACGCGCGTTGAGCACCTGCCTATAGGCTCGTATTACTAACGCGCCCTAACGCGCCATTGAATTTAGATCAGGTTTTTGCTGGTCAATGGTGCAGTCTATTTCTGTTGCCGCAAAATAGAAACATATAACTATTAACTAAAAATGCGCCTGAACACACCTCGTTTTCAGACCAGCACACCCATGGGCGCAGATGGGCGCAAGTGCATTTGCTATATAAAGAACGTGGTGCAGGACGTGAAAATGAAAACCGCATCGGGCTGAAACTAGCAAAACACACTTGCGTTGCGCCTGCCGTCACATTGCGCTGGGTGTATGATAGGACCCTTTGAATTTGAAAAGCCTTGTTCAAGTTGTACCACTTATTAAGTTAAGACATTAGTTATATTCAGTAACTCACTGCTCCACAGAATCCCTCAACCTGCTCTCCAGCAAGAAGTTTGATGCTGCTACCACCATATCATCTCTGTCTTCTAAGGTCTGTATATGCCGGAGTGACCCCAACATCGCCAGTTCGTCAGCAGCTCCCATGATGGCCTTCTTTGCATCATCAACATTCTGTGCTGATTGGATCTAAAGCATAAGGCATTTAAGAAAGTATGTGTACAAAATATGGATTCACATAATGGTCTCTAGGAATGGAGTTAAGAAACACTGCATACTTCTGTCAAGCTATCCAAACTCTCCATCATAGTATAAAAAAAGTTCAATTGTCGAAATAATTCCGCAATTATCAAAACAGTACTTGGTACTAACTGTGTGAGTGAACATGAAGATAAATAATACAAAAACTTGTACATATTTATGTGGGTGAGGAAAAAGTGGAGAATAGATTAACAGTGGGCAGGTTGAGTGTGGATATCTACATCAGAGAAATTCAAAGGAGCATGAGGTTGACGGGTGGAGGATTTTTTTAACAGCACATTCAGGTGATGTTACAGCTGATCTGAACATCTGTACAGTGCACTATTACACTACCAATGGCACAAAATGCCTTCGATATGGGCATTAGTAATTTTTAACCTCTAATTTGTCACCCGTCCCCTCTGTGGGACGCCTAAGTTTACTTCACTATATAACAATTAAATCTTAATCTAATCATGACAAACTATATATCATTGGAAAGGTCTAAGACTCCTATATAGATATTTGACCAATGTTTTTTGTTAAATTTATGACAAGAGTGCACCTCAAAAATCTACATCATAACAGGAGTTCTGCTCTTAATGTCCTTTGTCAAATAGTCTTCTTCATTGCCTTTTTTTCTATCACACTTTAGATTCACTTTCTCTGGCAGAGAGTGCATCTGCGTCTCGTTCAGCTCGTCTGCTGTTTCTGTTTCATGCAGATATTTTTATGTATAGTTTCAAAAAACTGAAGTCAAATCATTCTGTTTTTGCTTCAAATTTCGAAATTATACAATCTAATTTAGATTAAAAACTGCTCGTGTTGCATGTATGCAGCATCTTTGTTTGGATCATGATTAAAATGCAGTGGTTGCAGCTCATTTTAAATGGAAAGAGCACAGACAAAGCCTTAGTTTGTTTATATGAAGAGATTTATTTTATTTGTGTTACTTATTTGATTTGGGGCTTGTTTTAAATTTTCAATTTAGTTTTGTTATTTACATTTACATTATATTTAAATTTTGTCATTTAGCAGACGCTTTTGTCCAAAGCGACTTACAAATGAGGACAACAGAAGCAATCAAAACCAACAAAAGAGCAATAAAATGCA
>NW_015628483.1:13661-19222 GCF_001515625.1 Sinocyclocheilus rhinocerous
GACACATTTAATTTATAATTTGTCTTAAATCTCATTTTGTAAAAAAAAAAATTGTGAATCGATTCGAGAAATCAAAATCGAGAATCGAATTGTGAGTTGAGTGAATCGTTACATCCCTGCTTTCACGTCTATGTTCAAAAATGTGAGTGACAGTTAAGGGGTTAAAAGGATTGCAAAAATCTTACCGCCTTCATCTTCTCTCTGAACTCGTAGTCGACTATCTTTTCAAGGTCTGGTGCAGGAGGCTTAAGGTTGCACACTTGAAGAAATAGTCTCTCAGAAAAGAAGTGTGGCTCGACACCACCATGGATGAGGCAGACAGCAATCATTCGTCCAACCTGCTTGTACATACCATTAGAGAGAGAGAGAGAGAGAGACCACTGACACGTGCATTGACTAGCGTTGTCATGAGAAATCCCCTTAACTGTTAATAGGATTTTGCTTATTGCTTATATAGCTTTCCTCAGCGGACATTTACACTGATTTTGTGATTGATGTAAGAATGATCTCTCTCATAATAATGTACTCTGCATAATACAATAAGCTTCACTGAAGCAACTCAATGTTCATTCGTTAATTCATTCGTGAGATTTTACAATTATTGATGGAGACTTGGCCACAACTTTTAAACTGTCAACTTGAGATTTGAATCCGTAGCAGAAGGAATTTCTACAAGAAGGGTTGTTTTTAAAGACACCCTGTTGTTGTTTTTAACCCATTTATGCCATCGAACTGTTGAATAAAATGTAATATCACACAAGTAGCCTTTCAATATGGCTGTATATAAGCAATGTTGTG
Organism: Sinocyclocheilus rhinocerous; assembly: GCF_001515625.1. Classification (NCBI taxonomy): domain Eukaryota; kingdom Metazoa; phylum Chordata; class Actinopteri; order Cypriniformes; family Cyprinidae; genus Sinocyclocheilus; species Sinocyclocheilus rhinocerous. Next base: position 14,460 of record NW_015628483.1, read on the forward strand.
ATTGCCTATCACAGCTGAATTACAGCTGTGCTGATATACAGCCATATCAGATGGCTTCTCATTTGATATTGCTTATATATTACACATTTGGAACAATGGACCTAAATCACCTTTGGAATTGCAGGAAAGAGTCTTCTGCCAGTCAGGACCATCAAAAATCTCACAGGAATGGATGTCCTTCATCAATAAAGTTAAAAACTCTCTTGTGGGACCACCCTCATCTGCTGCCCCCTCTCCAATACCATCAGCATCTCTGAAAACGACATCCAGTTTTTTCTCTGGGTCAAACCGCTGACGCCGAAAAGCGCGAATTGCACTTCCCAGGATGTTATCTCGTGTGACATTGATTTGATTTGATGGTGGTGCTGATGTGAAATCCACTCTGTTCTGCATGTTACGCAGTAATGACTTGAGGTCAACGCTGAAAATAGAAAATACAAAAATGTGTCAGTTTTTTTTCTACATGTAGATTTAAAAATATTTCAACAATGTAAATTCATCTAAAATATAATCGTTATCCACTGACTCTGGTTTGGAGACTACTGCAGCTGATGGAGGAGACGGCACTGGAGAACGCAGAGGTGATGGCTCTGATGTGGTTGAAGGAACAGTCTGTAATAGTGAAGTTGCAGTGTTGGTTTAAAAAACTACAATGTATCTTTTAAGATTAAATGGTTGGTTCACCCAAAAAATGAAAATTCTGTCATTAATTAAAGTACTCGCCCTCATGTTGTTCCATATCCGTAAGACTTTTGTTCATCTTCGAAACACAAATAAAGATATTTTTTAAGAAATCCAAAAGCTTTCTGACCTCCGATACAACATAAATGCCACTTTCAAGTCCCAGAAAAGTAAAGAAATCGTTAGAATAGTCTATTTGACTACAGTGGTTCCACCTTAATATTATGAAGCAACGAGAATACTTTTTGTGCGAAAAAAAACAAACAAAAATAACGACATCATTAAACTATTTCTTCTCTTCCATGTCAGTCTCCTACGCAGTTGACGTACTGAACAGTGTTGTGATGTACAACCCGTAAGCGCTGCACTGTGTTCACTACGTCAACTGCGTAGGAGACTGACATGGAAGAGAAGAAATAGTTTAATGAAGTCGTTATTTTTGTTTGTTTTTTGCATACAAAATGTATTCTCGTCACATTCATTAATGTGTAAGCACTGTATTCATATTGACTATTTTAACAATGTCTTCTTTTCTGGGCCTGAAATGTGTTAGTTGCATAGGCTGTCAGGGACAGAAAGCTTGCTTATTTAATTAAAAACATCTTAATTTGTGTTCCGAAGATGAACATGAGTATGAGTAATTAACATCAGAACTTTAATGTTTGGGTGAACTAACCCTTTAATACTAAACAGTCAGTCATACAGTACTGGTAACACTTTACAATGTTTAATGCATTAGATAACATTAATTGATAATGAACAAATAACGTGTTCATTTATATTAATGTGTTAATAAATATGGTATTACTTTAATGAAATACATTATTTACAGGACCTTAACTAATAATGAACAGTAACTTTGCAAATGACTAAAGTTAACAGATAATCTCAAGATTAAGAATGCTGTGAAAGTAGTGTTCATTGTTTGTTCTTATAAGCTACTGTACTATTGTACAGTGCTACACAAGTACTTGATTTGACCCATTAATTTGCTTCTTAAATGCATTCAAAACAACCAAAAGCTGACAGTCAGATATATGAATGAGCCTATTTTCACCTGCATATCCTCCATGTGCAACCACTGAACATGAATATTTAATGGAGAAGTTATTTTGTGGTCTAGAAGTGTCCCAGAGGCAGTGCTCATAATCGACAAGGCTGATGTCATTTCCCGGATGATGAAAAACTCTGTTGAATCATTATGTGAACCCACAAAGTCAAAGAGGAACCTGAAAACCCAAAAACATTTACCTCAAAAATGTACCGGTCATAAAAAATTAACACACAAATAGAACAATGTTGCACAAGGTTATAGCTGGTTTACTGTATGGAATAAATATCAATTATACCATGGTCTGTCTGAATATTTGACTCTGATTGGCTGAAAGGTATGCATTAAAACTAATTCTATCAATACACAGAAACGTAATGCTGCCTCACACCTTTTAGTCAAAAAATACTTTCGGTACTGAATTGCTAAATTATATTTCTCTGCAAGTAGGGGGTTACATTGCTATTTTTAAGAAATTAAAAGCACAGCTTTGTTGTTGTTAGACGCTGAACAGATACAGGTACGCATCTCTCTGTCTCGATAATTCAAATAAATGCTATAATTCATTCATTCAAATACATGTAATGTAACGCACTACTTTATCTGTGTCTGATTCAAAGCAGGTAGAATGCTAGACGTAACGTTCTGTAACTGACGAAAATAACCGTCAATTTTAGTCTGCAATCATTTCACTGACTCGTCCCAAAATTATAAAACTGAGATGACATTACCGATGTTGTTATTTATTATTATTTATTACTGCTACTGCCTCTACTTTCACTATTATTATTATGATTAATATTATTGTTGTTGATGTTGTTTTAAATTGTATTCATGTCTATCACTCATCTACATGTTTTCCACAATACCAGGAAATGTAATAATGTAAATTCATGAACCTATAGCTTTAACTTACCACAGCACCTGTTGACTACCACATCTATACATCTATAGCTTTAGCTTATGCTGTTTTTTATGTCTGTTAAAGTCTGCATGAAATCAAAATTGACATTATTTACTTTATTAGAAACTTTATTAGCTGGAAAAATTTTTTGGTCTTGGTAATCTTTAATCAAAATCTGAACATTTGCTTCCGCTCCAGAATTGCGTTCCTTCTCTGATTACGTCAGTTTGACGGCTTGGGCAGAATATCTTTAAACACACCCCTCCAACCGTTAGTTTGCTGCGAGTGAGAGATGAGAGGTGCAGCGCAAAAATAAAATCACGCCCTCTATTCAATATTTAGTTTCAGCTGGAAATACGTCACTACACTGAAATAAAGTTGGCAGAAACTTACGGCTCACGTAGACTTTAAATATAGCTTTTACTGGTCTCTTGTTATGTATACATTACTATGTAAAGTTGTTGCTCTTAATTGGTGTTTTGTTCAATAAAAAAAAATCAATTATTGTGCTGTTAACATCAATAACCGCTTTAAAGTTGTCAGTGCTGGAAAATGACCATGGTATAAGCAGTTCTTTGCCTCAATGTCATGCATTAACATTGTTTATTGCACAGCTAGCCGTGGATTATACCTTACATATTAAACCATTCTTACCGCATTAGATCAGATGGTTGAAACCTTCTAATTTTAATTGAGTCATCCGGAAAATTGAACTTTAATGGCATGCCATTAGCAGGTTCCTCAGGGACTCTGTTTTTTCTTTCATGAATTATCTGAAAAAGTTCAGGTTTTTATGTTTTGTATGTCTATGTGGTGTCTTTAATATACTTTAAGACTAACCATGTGCAAATTCAACATCAGCACCATTGCTATGTTGTCCTTAAAAGTAGATTATTAAAAGTACAACATTATGGAAAGTTATTATAAAAGTTCTACCTTTAAACGTTTCTGTTCATTTTCTTCTGCTTCACGTATCCTCTGATCCTGTTATAGGGAACATGACACTGGATTTAAGAAACATGTAATGAATGTTTAGAGACCTGTTTCAAAAGAGTATTGCTGGTAATGACACATCCTATGAGAAATTATGGAGACTATAATAATAAATTAATAAATAATTATTAAACTCCGTGTTTTGTGATAACTATTGGTGCAGGTTTTTTTACAAACCTACTGAGGTCAAGGAAAAAAATTGAAAAGTCATGTCATAAATACTTGGAATGAATCAATGATTGAGTTGTTGTTATTATTATTACAGTTAAAGCCCCAAAAAGATAAACATACCTTTTCTTGATCAGTTCTAAGGGACAGAGCATATTCTGCATCTTGCTGTTGCCGTAAAGCCCTCCATTCCTGAAAAAATTACAATGGTAAATTACAAAAGCATTCAAAGTAATATCAAAAGAAGTTCATATTTTCACATTTCAACAAAAACATGACACAGTACATGAATACAGTACATGACAACAACCTGTAAGGCATCACTTTCATCAGGCTCATAGATCACCGTCTGGTCCTCCTTAAAAGACAAAGTTGCATGCTCAACAGAATGTTTCACTATATTGAACCTTTTTAAACCACTACCATTTCATTCTACCTTAACACTATAGGAATAATACACTAAGAAGTCAGAGTAGATCAATGCATTACATAACCATTCCATTTTTAAAGGGGTCATATGATTTGATTTCAATTGTTCCTTTCTCTTTGGAGTGTTACAAGCTCTTGGTGCATAAAGAAGATCTGTAAAGTTGCAAAGACTAAAGTCTCAAATCCAAAGAGATATTCTTTATAAAAGTTAAGAGTCAGCCACGCCCCCCTAAAACGGCTCGTTCTAACACGCCCCCACGCGGGGCATAGAGGAGAAACAATAATGTACATTATATGGAAAATAATGTGTTTTTTTAAACTTAAACCTAGGGATGTAATGATTAACCGCGAGTCGGTTGAAAATCGATTCAAATATGTGACGATTCAAATCGGTAACCAAGGAAACGCTTTACAAGCTGCCTGTTGGCAGAGAGTGAATCTGCGTCTCGTTCAGCTCGTCTGCTGTTTCATGCAGATATTTTTATGTATAGTTTCACAAAACTGAAGTCAAACCATTCTGTTTTTGCTTCAAATTTC
>NW_015628483.1:19295-22772 GCF_001515625.1 Sinocyclocheilus rhinocerous
TAGATTAAAAACTGCTCGTGTTGCATGTATGCAGCATCTTTGTTTGGATCGTGATTAAAATGCAGTTGTTGCCTCTAATTTTAAATGGAAAGAGCACAAGACAAAGCCTTAGTTTGTTTATATGAAGAGATTTATTTTATTTGTGTTACTTATGTATTTGATTTGAGGCTTGTTTTAAAATTTAAATTTACCCGGTAGTTTTGTTATTTACATTTACATTATATTTAAATTTTGTCATTTAGCAAACACTTTTATCCAAAGCGACTTACAAATGAGGACAATAGAAGCAATCAAAACCAACAAAAGAGCAATAATATGCAAGTGCTATATTAGTATATTATTATAGTGTTATATTTCAATTTCACAAAGAAATGAAATCTAAATCGTGAATCGAATCGTGAGTTGAGTGACTCGTTACATCCCTACTTAAACCGCATAAACACATTTCATTACACCAAATACACAAAATAATGTTCTTTTTAGCAACGTCATATGACCCCTTTAAACAGTAAAGTTAAACTTATTGTTCCACTGTGAATAGCATGTTTTCATGATAAAATGTAATAGGAATTGTACTCCTAGAAGTGGGTCAGCTGAGAGTCAGAACTAACGCTATACTTGATAATTATTTCAATACAGATTACAGATAAAAGAAAAAATGTCACATGCTGTCACAAGTACATGATGTTTATGTGCAATGTTTTCTACTTTGAGCACATTTTACTGAAATTAAAATTGTACTGCAATGTACATGATTAACATGCAAAGGGAAATTTTTATAAGTGAAATACCTGTACTATGACGCTGTCCTCTGACTCTGAATGACTCCCCTCTAAGTCCTCCTTATAACAATGACAAAGAAGTACAACAAGGTAGTTATATATGACTGTAATATATGAGAGTTCAATGCCAAATGAGAGCCCATTAAAAAAAAAACCTGTATAACACTGTTCTCTGGTTCTGAATCACTGTCCTCGATATCAACCTTAACAGTAACATTGTTTGTAAATAAACAACACTTTATTAGCTGTTTGATAAAATAGTCAATCCAACATTACGTGTGCAATCATAAAATACTACAATATATTTGACATTGTAGAGAGTGATAGCAGAAAACTTGTAGACAAGCCTGTATAATTCACTCTTGCTCTTCTTACTTTTAATCAATTTCAGGTTCAAACAAAAAATTAATTAAACCAATATTTCCACTTGCCATCATGTTGCATTTACTACATAAACTATATGGATCAGTTACTTCAAGCTGCTGTGAATGAATGTAGGTGGGGACAAATTTGCATATATTCATACATCTGTGTATACTAAATGAAGCAATTTAAGCATTCAAGCTATTTAGAGGGAAAACTGAAAAAATTTGAAAATACATTTTGATTATCAAATAACAGCTTGAAGGGATAAAACTAATGGTATTCTACCACCCCCTATACATCTTGAGAACAGATTTGAAGCATTAATGAATGCGGGTGAGGAATCCCCAAATGTGATTAAACATGGATCGGATCAGCCAGCAGCTAACATCGCTACTAACAGACGCTCAAGGTCGAGCAGACAGCGGCTTTCAGCTCAGAGCGCAGCCGAGGTCAAGACTCTGATAGTGGGCGACTCTATTATCAGAAACATCAGTAGCAGAAATTCAGCAACTTTCTGCTTTCCTCAAGCAACCGTTTCTGATTTGAACAAAGAACTTCGGAAAATTCTAATGAAGCACAAGACTGCAAATCGAATCATCATCCATGTGGGGAAGAATGATATTCGGAAAGAGCAGTCAGAACTCCTTAAGAAGGACTTCATTGAACTCTTTGAAACACTTCGAAGACTTAAAGTTCAGTCGTTCATCAGTGGGCCACTCCCAGCAAGAGGAACTAATATGTTTTCACGTTTGCTTGGGCTGAACACATGGCTACAAAGAATCTGCAGCTTAAAAGGAGTCAATTTCATCGATAACTTCAATCTTTTCTGGGGCCATAGACAACTGTTTAAACTGGATGGCCTCCACCTAAACAAACTTGGTGCAAGAGTGCTAAAGGACAACATCTACTTCTCCATCCGTCATCCTTCAGTAGTGTGTGCCAAACTACTCAACCTGAATGGCACACACACACCTGGACAGAGTATGAGTGACCACAGGACTTCATATCAGCTTCCGAGTCATCATGTGGTTGACACATCTCTTTTATGTAAAGCACTTTGAATTACCATTGTGTATGAAATGTGCTATACAAATAAACTTGCCTTGCCTTGCCTTGCCTAATGACTACATGATTAGAAAAATTGATGCAGACACTCTGTTCTTATTGATAGTTTTCAGTCACGTGACCGGCTCGAAGACCTGTCACATCCATAGAACTGCAGCACAAGCCTGTCGATTTTCTATCTGTTCCAAACCAAAAATATTTAGATCATCTCTCAAAAGAATAAACAAAATATATATGTGAACAAATTGCAAGTACTGGCCATAAGCAATCCATATAAATCACCCACCGCAATATTTAAATCACTAAAAACAGCATGACATTCTAAAACGTTTAATGAGAAAACACTTAAAGTGCCTTTAAAACGGTGATATTAAAAGATCAAATTCAGTACACACCTTATTGCTGATGCGTGCTTTATGCAGGTAATCAAATGAGCCCAGAATATGAACGCAATGCACTAAATGGTTAAGCGTCTTTTTTATAATGGTTTTCTATGGGAAAACATGTAACATTAAACTGCGCATTGCGTTTATATTCTGGGTTCCTCTGCTTGCCTGTACAAAGTATGCATCATCAATAAGATGTGAACTGAATTTGGCCTTTAAATATCACTGTCTTACTACATTACTCCCCTCTACATTGTGAGTAAATCACTCGCGTGTGTGACTAAATTTGACTCTGGGCGACTAAATTATGTCTATCGTTAGCCATTGGCTAATAAATTCTTATATTTTACTCGACAGTGTGCGAGTTCAAGGCTATTATAAATTTAGTACATATATATTTTCACTCGTTGAACACTGACTGAGCGCTAAGTTCAGAGTTTCGCTCTCTATCAAGCGATCTGTATTTACAGTTCATCTCAATGGATGCGCAGCGCCACTGTATTTGATGCACCGTAAACTCTAGGGTGAAGGCGCACGACTCGCCGTCGCTTTGCTGAGGGTGCTGTGTTTCTCACACATGCAAAGAGAGAGAGCGAGAGTCTTACCACGCTGAATCGACGCGCTACATGTAAACCATATTCTTTGTTGTATTTTCCTGTCAAAATAACAGAGTTCATTTGGAATTATTCAGCTTTTAAAAACAAGCAGAAGATATACCGGTTTCTCCGGTAGTGGGCAGAGCTAATGCACAAACGGCAATCTCATTGTCTGGCGCTCACCTATTATCGGCCCTGTTTTGATTTCAGCAAATCAGTTCGAGCGAACGCTGACAACGTGATTAATATTCATGAACCCAGCAGATAATAGTAGTAGTAGTA
>NW_015628483.1:25925-32818 GCF_001515625.1 Sinocyclocheilus rhinocerous
ATGCATGGATAGCAGACATGAAATACTTTAAAACTATCAGCTTCTATGATCTCACATAAATAGTTTCCCTTACATATTCACCCATATATTTTAACTTAAAATGTTAAGGAAAAAAAAAACCTATAAACACTGTAGATATGCATCTATCTACACAGATTAAACTGTGGTTAAACAAAGTAGTTAAATAAAGAGAAGGAGGTGAAAAGAGGCAGCAGATAACAGCGTGACATTGAAAAATGTGGTCATTAAAACAAAAAGCAGTGATTTTGGCTGATTAAGTCACTTTGACCGATAGCTTGATGGATGGTCAATTAGTTTGCTTGAAAAACCAACAGAAAAGTCTTAGCAGTATTTCCTATACAACCATCATTTACTGTGACTTCGACTTTGTCACTGTGAATGTAATTCTAGTACAAAAAAAGCACTTTCTTTCAACACACAATAATATCTCCCCTACACTACTACTGATACCACTTCAATCCTTTTTGCTTTTCTTAAATGACTGCATAAAACTTTAAGTCCAAAAGTATATCAGTTTTGATGTGAACACTAATGCATACAATTGAACACATATCAACCCTCTACATTGGGAGTAAATCACTCGCATATGCGACTAAATCTTACTCTGGGCGACTAAATAATGTCTAACATTAGCCATTGGCTAATAAATTCTTAGATTTTACACGCTAGTATGTGTGTGAGAGGCGTTCAACACAGATTTTCACTCGATAAATGCTGACTGAGCGCTTGAGAGTTTCGCTCTCCGTCAAGCGATCTGTACTATTTGGATGCGCTCAATGGATCATGTCATGTATTCAATGGATGCGCAGTATGTAGCACGCAGCGCACCTGTATTTGACGTACCGTAAACTAGTGTGAAGGTGCACGACTCGCCGTCGCTTTACTGATAGCGCTGTGTTTCTCACACATGCAAAGAGAGCGAGCGAGAGTCTTGCATACCACGCTGAATCGACGCGCTACATGTAAACCATATTCTTTGTTGTATTTTCCTGTCAAAATAACAGAGTTCATTTGGAATTATTCAGCTTTTAAAAACAAGCAGAAGATATACCGGTTTCTCCGGTAGTGGGCAGAGCTAATGCAAAAACAGCAATCTCATTGGCTGGCGCTCATCTATTACCGTCCCTGTTTTGATTTCAGCAAATCAGTTCGAGGGAATGCTGACAACGTTATTAATATTCATGAACCCAGCAGCTCATCAATCCTAGTGCGTTGTATATTGTTAGTACAGTGACAAATAAACATTCATACATGGTTACCAAGTTTTCTCTCTCTCTCTCTCTCTCTCTCTCTCTCTTTATATATATATATATATATATATGTGTGTGTGTGTGTGTGTGTGTGTAAAATAGTATGTTTGTCTGGCGACTAAACTAAAGAAAGTTCTAGCCAATGGCAATTATACTGCCAAGGTGTGCGTAGAGGGTTGTTACTACTTAATGCAAACATCATAAAAATAACTGGCGGTCAGTGTAGGAAAGCCTTGTTTTGCCCTCCATGTGGGCGTTCCTATAAGGGTGTGACATCATGTGAATGGAAGACACAACAAACCTGTGCCATGACAACACTGCAGTCAGATCCACTATCCTCAAGGTCCACCTTACAAACAGCATAAACATTGTACTGTGCTTACATGAAATCAAAGTCAACACTATAAAACAAACTCATCATTACTCAAACACTTCTCATGTTCAAAGTTAAACAAATGTAAGATTTGAATTTTGTACCTTTGGTCTTAAATACAGTGCAGATCATCTCATGTCAGGGTACATTTTAAAATCCCTTGGTGTCTTCAAATCACAAGGCAAAACATGCACTGCTCCGTGGCGATCTACCCGGCAGAATTCATATTCTTTGTTTTTTAATTGAGGAAATGTCTCTCTTAAGAGGTCATCAAACTTCTTTGCAGGAACATTGAGGGATGTTGTTAATTGCTTCAATGGTAGAACTAAACACAAAAACAGTTTGTTGAAAGAAACAAATAGAAACAAGTTGAAAGTGTTTATACTGTACAATTAGAAAATAAGCTGTTCAAATTTGTTGTGTGGAATTACCCATACGACTGTTGAACACTGACATGTTCACATCCAACATCAGTCCCACTCGAACTGATATTTTTCTGTCCACCTGTAATCCTTCCATTCTAAAATACAACGTGGATCACATTTCTTGAACATTTTATTTATAAGCTATGGAATGGTTAATATAGCATGACTTTTTTGTAAACTGACTGGTCACATAAAAATAAGCAGCAATCATTTTAATTTATTAAGCTTAATTACAAGTTGACACTTTGCTTGATCTTTCTCATGATGTCCCGAAACCTCTCCGACTTACTTCCAGTAAACAGAGAATTCAGGACAGAATGTGTAACTAAGATGAAGATTTATGTATAGCAATGAAAACGGAATGGTGACTCAATCTTAAAATGTTGCCCTAAACTCTTTGTGTTTAGTCTGAGTAAAACCAAACATGTCTAGGAACTATTTAAGATGAGTTAATTATTGAGTTTTTCCATGCAAACCATTTGAAACTGTTGTAGAATACTTATTTACACAAAAATAAAGCCTTACTTGGAAGATGTTGTTGGACTGGAAAAAGGCTCTTCATGTTCAGTACTACACACAATGAAACACAACAAGTGCAAGTTAATAACTAAACACAAAAATAATTTGCTCTTACAGCAAGTTGAATTGCAAAGGCAAATGAACTGTCTTAAAAAACAATCAAGTCTGCACTATAAAAATTAATCATATGGTTTAATAGCTGGGGATTTAAACAAACTGGTTTGAGTCCTTGCTGATCCAGGAGGCTCTCCTATGTGGAGGTTGCATGTTCTCTGAGTGTAAGAGTGGGGTTCCCCCACAGTCCAAAGACATAGAGATTAGCTAAACCTGGAGTGCTAAATTGCCCTTACTGTAGATGTGAAAGTGTGAATGTGTATGAATTGTCATATTTGCATCAACAACCCCATCAACTTACTTTTACTGACACTGGGTTAAATGCCTTTGTAGGTCACAAAGTGGCACCTCGAGGGAGCATTTGTGGCAAGTCTCCATTGCAAATACCTATACATACAGAATTAAATCAAAGTTGTAACTTGTAATTTCCATTCACAACAAATGTAAGGTTGGAAAAAAATATATATATTTTTTGCATTACCTGTTCATCAACCTGCTGATTACATGGCATTAATCGCTGCTGCAAAGGTACTATGTAGGCCATTGCCCTGTTCAGTCCACTTTCATGCCTGAGATAATCTATGGTGTAGCCACCTGATTGATTTGGTATATCCACTAATGATTTGTTTCTAGTGGCTCTCATTATTTTGAAGCCGCCACTATCTCTCAGTGCAGGGAAGAACTCATAGAGAGCTGTACAAAACTCTCTGAAAGAACATTTACTGTCTTTAAATCTAACACGACGCTTTCCAAGTCCAACAGAATGCAAAGAGACTATTTCCTCCGGCCTTGGGATGAAAAAATCATGATACCAGGGAGTTGTGAAAGGCCTGGACCTTGCCCTTACTCTATCCCTTGAACCATATGGCCTGAAGAGTGAAGAGAGCGTTGCCTGCACTCTGTCTTGTCTTGCCATAAAAGTGGACATATCAGGAGCCTGACTGGGTCCAATGAAAACCTGGGCTGCATCCCGCAGCAGTTGTGCTGCCTCACTGGTATTGCTTTGAATACTGTAAAAACAAATCACAATTAGTTACCAGCAAAGAACACAAAACACAAGCTACAGAGGATACAAAGGTGTCATTGACTAAATATTTTATTTCCATGAAAGATTTTCAATTAAAAGTACAAACTCAACACAAAATGTACACATTTTTCTATGTACCCGATGTATATATGCTCAAAACGACAAATTCTTCATTTGTGGCACCTTTTTTTGTACTACAAAGAATCAAATAAAACCAATAAACTACCAACCTGTTATTTACTTGTAGCACTTAACATTAGATGGTTGTTAGCAGTATCACCAATGTTTAAATTTGATTTGTATTTTAATTGAGTGACATAATGACATTACTTAATCGCTGCTGCAAAGGTACTATGTAGGCCATTGCCCTGTTCAGTCCACTTTCATGCCTGAGATAATCTATGGTGTAGCCACCTGATGGCATTGGTATATCCACTAATGATTTGTTTCTAGTGGCTCTCATTATTTTGAAGCCGCCACTATCTCTCAGTGCAGGGAAGAACTCATAGAGAGCTGTACAAAACTCTCTGAAAGAACATTTACTGTCTTTAAATCTAACACGACGCTTTCCAAGTCCAACAGAATGCAAAGAGACTATTTCCTCCGGCCTTGGGATGAAAAAATCATGATACCAGGGAGTTGTGAAAGGCCTGGACCTTGCCCTTACTCTATCCCTTGAACCATATGGCCTGAAGAGTGAAGAGAGCGTTGCCTGCACTCTGTCTTGTCTTGCCATAAAAGTGGACATATCAGGAGCCTGACTGGGTCCAATGAAAACCTGGGCTGCATCCCGCAGCAGTTGTGCTGCCTCACTGGTATTGCTTTGAATACTGTAAAAACAAATCACAATTAGTTACCAGCAAAGAACACAAAACACAAGCTACAGAGGATACGAAGGTGTCATTGACTAAATATTTTATTTCCATGAAAGATTTACAATTAAAAGTACAAACTCAACACAAAATGTACACATTTTTCTATGTACCCGATGTATATATGCTCAAAACGACAAATTCTTCATTTGTGGCACCTTTTTTTGTACTACAAAGAATCAAATAAAACCAATAAACTACCAACCTGTTATTTACTTGTAGCACTTAACATTAGATGGTTGTTAGCAGTATCACCAATGTTTAAATTTGATTTGTATTTTAATTGAATGACATAATGACATTACATCAATTAATGAAACACAGTACAATTCAGAGTTTTAAACTAATAAAAAGTAACATTCACACTAACATAACTTATTGATAGCTTTGTGACTTGTTCGATAAAGATTTGTTGCATTAAATCTATGTATGTATCCATTTACCATGTATCAATATCTGCAACTTACCGATTGTCTTGGGACATGACCGAGAATGGTTCGTCACATTAGGCAGAAGGTGTGTGTATATATATTGCCCCCACAGCCCACACCCCCCACCAAAAAAACACGCGCAATGATAAAAAATGGCATGCCCGTGCCTTAAAGTGTCCGCGTTATACAAAAATGACAGTCAACAATTATACCTATAAAAGTTTAAGTAATAGTCATTAATATTACATCCCTGTATGTATGTTGTTGGTTTTTTTTTTTCATGATAAAAAAAATGTCATGTCTTAAATTAGCTTAGGTGTGACTCTACACCCTTAGTATGGCTATGCAATTTAGTCCCCGCATCCACTCAGCACTTATAGGGGAGAACACGAGTTGGTTACAACATGTTTGTGACAGTACAAAACTGGGACTGTCTTATACACTGCAGTTTCAGAGAGAAAATACTCCTATTACAAACAATACATAAGAACATTAAAATATCAAATACTATCAAAATTACAAACTGTAAAAAAGGTTCCATCACAGAAATAATTTTTATATTTTGTTTGTTTCTGTTGTTTTCCATTAGTATGTAGGCTAGTATTTACATTGTTATTTTTACTGTTATGTTTACATTTGTTTGCCATATCTTTTCCAGTGTTAAATGTTTTGTTTCTATTTTGTTAAGCTGAATCTGAATTAAATAAAGTGAATACTTATTTTTTTTAACAAAAATTGCACAGCTGTAATTTATTATATTTGCAATAAATGGCAAGCCAGCTTTAGAGCATTAAGAATTGGTGTCTCAACAGTACCATGGTACTGTTTTAACAGTACACCATATGGGTACAGTTGAGACAAAAATGCACCTTGTGTTTATGAGCTAATTGTAGAAAATATAAAGTACTTATGGCCATTATCAATTTATGATATTTTAGTATACAAGCAAAAGAAATATAATGTGAAACAATCACTTAATTTCAGCATTTAGTTTTTGTGTAGTGATGAAAAAAGCAGAAAGTGTCTCTACTGTACTCAGTCTACCCCGCATGTTACTCATAGCTTCATCGGTCACACAAAAGTAATCAGAGAAGAACATTGACAGTGCGAACAGGATGGGTGATCGGGTCACAACCTAACGCGAAACTAGTTGTAGCTAATGGTTTATGACTTTACACGCATGCCAGCATGACAACTTTAATGTATTTATGTACTAGTTGCCATATCAACTAGGCTATATCGAGACAAAATGAGCTGAAATAAAAAAAAAAATCTTTGGAGGATAACACTGAACATTTATTTAACCATAGACAAATTTCAGAAGTTATTTCCCTTATCTCTTTTTTAAATTTAAATTTGTCAAATATGATATTATTTTCAATCTTATATCTGTTGTTTACCAGTTGAGATTTTAATGCCATTCTAACCAACACACTAACCGGGTTTAAATCCCAATTGCGCAAGTCACACAACCTATATAGGCCTACTATGCCATTGTAGCTATTGTATGAATTTTATTGAGTAACCATGAGAAAAAGGTGAATAAAGACTGAGATTAAATGTTCATAAATTATTAGGTTTTGAACTATGTTGTAGGCTACAGAGCCGATCCTCTCTATACGCAAAATACGCAAGCTGCGTAGGCATAGGGCCCCCGAAACACCCCAGAAGGCCCCTAGATAGGATCGGCAACGGTAGGCTATAGCAAAGTCCCTTTAAGGCTATTCTATAGTCTTTGGCTATAGCTGTTACGCTATTGTCAAACTCAAAAAAATAGTTTATTTTTAAATATTTAGAAACGCCATCAATTCATAGAAAAAAGTTAATAATTGTATTTTTTTGACAAAATATTTTAGTTTGT
>NW_015628483.1:32860-34085 GCF_001515625.1 Sinocyclocheilus rhinocerous
AGAGAAGGCAACGAGTGTTATCACTATGTCGGAGACACGCTAGCTTTCCCAAAGCAGACAAACTTAGAGTGGTTACAATCATCCGGGTTTAAATTTACGCATTTACACTGAAGCTCGCAATGGTAAGGGGAATGACATTTCCCGACCAGGCACCCAGTGCTGGCAATCACAGCACACACTGGCCCAGCTGACCGATCACAGCACACACTGGCCCAGCTAACCGATCACAGCACACACTTTGTAAAAGAGCATAATATGACCCCTTTATAACTGGGGTTATACAAATAGAAGTTAATACACCCAAAAAAAAAAAAAATTACTTCTACTATAATAAAACAGCGTTACTTTTCGTAAGGGATCAAAGCAGAGAGCAAGTACTGACAAATGATCTGCAAACTAATGTGGTGTTAAAGTAATTTTTCATGTCACAGGTGCGGACTGAACTATGGATTAAAGTATTTTACTTTTAATGACGATGGGGATAACAACACAGACTAGTCATTGTGCGTTTCAATATAGTTTATGTATGCTTACAACAAAACTCAGGGTTTGTGACAAAAACGACATACAGCAATAATATAAAGTATGTAAAGACAGAGAAAACAGGGCAAAAGCTATAATTAGCAGGTGCACCAACAACTTAGCAATAAAACATTTGTAAACAACATTTAGTAATTCATCAATTTAATAATTCTGATAAATATAGCAACTTCATGTTATTGTTGCATACCGTTTTATAATATACTACAATACAGAAGTGCAAATACTATCAGCCACTGCACTTTAAGTAAATAAATAAAACACCCAACTGCCCTGCAAAATACTGCCGTTTTTCCCTAGTGTAAATTGAATATTACAGATCTTGGGTGCAAATAGCATGTAATTTGTGCATTGTTTGCAGAACTATGGGTGTACGTCAAATTAAGATAACAGCAACAAAAGGAAGGAAGCAAAGCTTCAGGAGACGGCCAGACCGACATAAACAAAACTTTGTAAGTGACAGGTGTTCGCATCAAATGACCTATATATAAAAAAAAAATCTAACATAAAAAGCTAAATTCAAATACAAAGAAAGTGGCACCCTCTCCCTACGGCTTTCTAATAATAAACTAAGTATTTACACAAATCAACAAATTAGTTAGAAATATTTAGAAAAATGATCTGCGTTTCCATGCTTTCACAGCTAGCAGTTTACGCAACTTATTCACAAAGTTGAAAAAGGAAA
>NW_015628483.1:34486-41916 GCF_001515625.1 Sinocyclocheilus rhinocerous
AAAAAAAAAAAAAAAAAAAAAAGTATTTTTATAAATGTATCCACATGACATAACACTTTGTATACAAACCAACATGGCTTGTTTTTAATTACCGTTTACACAGAAAAGTAACTATCCTCAAAGTTAGCAAAATTACACCAATCAAAAACCAACATGACTAAGAGGTAAACAGAACTGCCTCACAGAGTCTCAAAGCATCTTGGTATATGTCAGTACCGAAGGCAGTGCTGCTCATCAACGGATCAATACTCTCATTAAGCACAGCCAGCAATGAGTCCTGGAGATAAGTGGGCGATTCTGGGATTTCAACACTCTGCGCATCTTCTGGCTGTGGTACAGGACCATCCCAATCTACTCCCCAGTAGGTGAAATCAGTCTTAAAAAAAAAGACACACATTATGAAATTCCCCTGCGGTGAATAAATGTACGTTTTTTCAGGTTATGCTGAACAAAACAGTGTCAGGCTACTAACTGGATCATTTGGGGTCTCTGTTGTTAGAAGCTGGCTTCCGATCCACAGCTGCTGTGGAGAACGGTTTCCCTCAGAGGAGAGAGGGTGTTGATCCCATGTTCTCCAGAACAGATCCAGGTACATGCTGATCCGAGGCAGCATCACATAATGTAGGCAAAAAGCATGCATTTCATTTTGAATGTCCAGAGTGCCATTTTCTTCAAGGCACTGCAACGCAGCATAATAACTTGAAGTGACAGCACACCAGATGTCCCGCCAAAGACGCTCAATTCTCTGGTTGTGTACACTTCTGCCAGTGATAAAACTGGTATTTTCTAGAAAGACAAAAAAAAAATAAAAAAAAATAAATAAAAAAAATATATAATAATAATAATAATAATAATAATAATACACACACAATTGTTACATTACAAACATACATTACCAGCCAGCGAGCTGACAACAAATTAAAGGCAAACAGAAGGATGGAATCAACACAAGACTTCAATGGGGTTGCTTCAATAGAACACAACACCGGAACATGGGTAAAATATGGTATTGTTGAGGTAAGTTGAGCCAGTATGTGACGTCAATTATCTGACGTGATATAGTAAATGGTCCAATGTATCTGGGACTCAGCATGCAGCAGGGTAGTCAAAGGCTAATGTCCTTGGTTGAGAGAGACCTTTTGTCCCAGGTGGTATATTATTGCATCTACTCTTTTGACATCGGCCTGGCTCTTGTGCTTCCTAACAGCCCTCTGCAGATGGAGATGAGCGGAGTCCCAGACCTTCTTGCTCTGCTTGAACCAGTGGTGTACAGCTGGAACATCTGAAGGCTCTCCGGACCAAGAAAACAGGGGCAATTGTAAACGGAGCACATATTGGAACGGTTATAGACCCTACCGATATAGGGTAGTAGACATAACTGATACTGGAGTGCGTTTTAATAATGATATGTGTGGTTGAATTTGCACTGCACTCACCAGATGTCTTGGAGATGAAAATATTCCACACAGTAGAGGGATCGGTGGTTCTTAATGCACTGCTGTCTCTCTGAGGGTGATAGTCAAAATGTGTCCACTTGCAATGGTTAGGTGCTGGAGGAGAGGCGACCTGGACTACTGGTGGGGAATGCAGGGCCAAAACATTCGGTTTGAAAGCAGAAATACATTTTTATATGTGGATTGAGCATTGGATGAGGTTACCAGACCGATGGCGACATCGCAGATGGAGAACTGCAACCGCAGCGGGGGTGAGAGACCTAGGCGATATGCAGCGATTAGAACTGCCACCAGAGTGTGAAACTGCAAAAAGTATTCTCAGTTATAGAAGACTTTCCTTGATGTAGCTTGGTCATGATAGACAGATCACTTATCAGACTTGCCAAATGGCTCCTTAAAATGGTTGAAGAAAGCATCCTGCGATCTTCTCGAACCAGGTTGATCACAAATAGATTTTGCCCATTGCAACGCATGGCCGGTGAGCAGCGAGATGTACACTATCTTGGCATTATCAGTTGGAAACTGCTGCGGCTTGAAGAGTAGACAGCATTGTAATAAGAAGCTGCTGCAATCCCCTGCTGGACAAGAGAAAGTCACTGGGTGGGCCATGGGACCTGCAGATGGTAGTGCAGTGGAAGTGATGGATGACGATAGTAACACTTGGTGCAACTGTTGAACAAGATCCATGAATGGTTTGGCATAATTGGCGGGGCCAGCCCCAAAATAAATAATTCACTATTCAGTCTGCCACATGAAAGAAGGCACAAGGATGGAATCAACAACAGACTTCAATGGCATCTCTTCAACAGAACACAACTCAGAAACGTAAGACAATGTAGAGTATTCAAACAGGTAATGTCGCTTACAATAACAATGTTTCTTTGTTCCAGGACTGCAGTGGAGACCAAGGCTGCCAAGTGGACAAGATGGATGTGGATGACGGCGGGCAACAGGATTACAGGTAGATAGTCAGGTCAGTAACCAGTATGAATGATGAGACCAGACAATGATTGAAGTGAGAAGTATGGTATTTGTAGCATTCCTTAATTAGTGCAACAGGTGCAGGTGATTACAACTCAGGTTTGTTAAACCAATGTGCACACTTGTAATAGTTAGAGAAAGTCAAGCCAGTTAGTGAATTCAATTCACATGGATTATTTTAACGATGTCCTTGCTATGTTTCTGGACCTTGATCGTGTAAGGATCCTTGCTGTCTATGGGAGGATCAGAGAGCTCTCAGATTCCATCAAAAATATCTTAATTTGTGTTCCAAAGATGAACGGAGGTCTTACGGGTTTGGAACGACATGAGGGTGAGTAATTAATGACAGAATTTTCATTTTGGGGTGAACTAACCCTTTATATGATTTTGTCTTTTGGGAAGCAACAACCAAGTAATTAAAATAAGAATATTACTAATATTAATAATAATATTACAAAAATATAATCGTAATATAAAAATTGATCTAAAATAACACATCCACTTATGGCCTATTCTTTATAATTACCTGGTCCACGAAGAGGGTGTTCCAGCATAAACCGGGCAACCTCCACATTCTCTCCACCCTTGTCGCTTCTTACCCTCACAGGTAAACCGAAATTTTCAACAGCAGCAAGAAAGCAACTCAACACAGTTGTTGCCCGATTGTTGTTGCTGGCTCTGAGAAACATTATTTTGCGGCTGTACCCATCAATACCGCCATGAATTACAATTCGCCAACTGCACAAAAACAGATAAAGAATATATGCATTCCAGCGTAATGTGTAAGTTTGCTAGAAACTTTTTATGGCCAAGTTTGGTATGTTACATAAAAAGCTGCGGTACAAATAATATTACAAGAAAATTTGTAAGAACAACACCTATAAATTGAGTCTCACTTGATCAGTTTGTGATTTCCATCAATGTGCCACAGTGCCAATGGTGCTCCTACACAATATGATCTTCTTTGTATGATGTTGAGCTGAAACCCTCGTAGAGCTGTCCCCAGTGGATCCACTGCTTTAAGCATCGCTAACAGCCGTGATCGTTGTACTCTAGTGGTAACGAAAGTGTTTGAAATAAGTAAAGCATATGTAAAAAATCTGTTGTATAACACTTGGAGTGCAATTAGAGCACAATTAGAAGCTTTAATTGGTATGAGAAGTAAACAAATATTAATAAATGAATATTTTGAAAAACAATAATTTCATTAAAGATATTTATGAAAACATGAATGGGGTGTCTGTATTTGGTGACAGGGTCATTAAATCCCTTCCAGCTGTAATGATTGCTTTGCATCTGTTAATAACACTATATATACCCTTACCAAAAAGTAGTATACTTCAAGTTTATTTTAGTAAGTATACTTAAGTAAAGTTCAAGTATATTTTAAGTATACTTTATGTAGTAAGTATACAAATATCAGTGTACTAGTAGTATACTTGTAAGTGTACTATTTCAATACTCCTTGGGACTAAATTGGCCCACTTTCTAATATATAAAAGTATACTTTTAAGTATAACAGTAGTAAACTTTGAGTACACAACTAGTTTACATAAAAATGTTTAGTTTGTACTGCAACTATACTAAAAGTGAACTTATAGGTATACTGATAGTTTACTAATTAAATACTTGTAGTAGCATTTTTAGTACACTTTGAAGTATAGTCTCAGTAAACTACTAGTTTAGTAGTTTTATACTGCAAGTATACTCGTAAGTTTTCTTTAAGTGAACTTTACATCATACTTTAAGTATACTACTATGTCCCTATTTAGGTATTAATTTGTATATATTTTGTTACATGAATATCTGAACATACAAAACATCAAAAGAACAGGGTATCTGCCTTTAAACAAAAACATTTTATTCTAGCTTTATGCATTCTTTTTTTAAACACTTGAATGTGGATAAGTTTCATAAATAAAAAATAAAGAAATAAACAACATTTTGAACAAAAAGCTGAAAAAAGACTATGAATTGGATTCAGAATGATAATCAAAACGTAGACAAAGTTAAACAACACCCCAAAGCTTGGCAGTCATTATTACCTCTTAATTGGTCTACATTTTATTCCATAATGTTACATAGTTTTGATGCTGTTTTATGTCTGATGATCGTGTTAGAATACATGTGGAAGCGTCTGTTGTTTCGGTTTCTTCTTCACTTGTGTTTTTTGGAAATTCTGTACAGAAGATGTGTACTAGCGCCCCCTACAGTATAACAATGAAAACACGGATTCTAGGAGCACAATTATAGCTCAAATATATTTAGACTTTTTCTAAGTATAAGTCAAGTATACTTAAATGTCATTTTAAGTATATTTCTGAGAAGTACATAAAGCCCATTTCTGAGAAGTACATAAAAAGTAGACTAAAAGTATACTTTCCTATTTTTAGTTTAAAAGAAGTATACTAACAGCACACTTGAATAAACTTCTTTTTCGTAAGGGTAGATACAAACATTGCTCATAAGCTCTTACCTAACACCGCGAGCTCGCAAAAAACCACTAGCAACTCTGTAGCCAGAGTTTGGGAACTGTGAAATGAAGTCTTCAAGATGTTGCCTGAGGTCCTCATCAGAGATAACACTGTAGGCCTGTCTAACTGACAGACTGTACTCACGGAGTCTTCTCTTGACAGTCGATTTACTCACACCCAGTAATCTTGCCATGTCTGGAACTGAGAAATGCAGCTCAAGCAGAAACTCCAGCTGGTCATAGGTGACTATTAAAGTTGGGCGTCCTCTTTCACCAGAACATAGTGCTGGAATTCTAAATCGTGAAGTTGGATCATTCATGTGCTTGTGTAAAAGACCACAAGCTCTGGATATTTTCTCATTTGCCTGGTCAATACACTCAAGAGGCAGATCAACACACTGCAGCAAAAATTCCATAATGTTTTCTGCCTGCCGGAGAATAATTTCAGTTTGTTCTGACGAATTTTGTTCAAGATTTTCACTGAGGAGGTTTAGGAACCCCCCCCCAGCAATTGTTTGATGTTATCAGGAAGTCTATAAAAAAAAAGAGAGAGAAAGTAAGAGAAAGCACACAACATTATGGTTATATAGTAGTGAAGTAGATCTACTTAGCTGTCAACATGTCTGTTGTTATGGTTGTCAAATGGTTTGGGGTTACTCCTGCCTGACTTAATAAACTACCAGTTCTGTGTATTTTTTTAAGGTATAGAACATGTCTAATTATTCAGTATATGTGCAAATTTTTCTGGTACACTTTACAGGCACAAAACTTATTAACCGCACTTAATATTTTGACTCAACTAGTCTGGCCACCAGAAACTGGAATTTGCAGATAAAGCAACTTGGATTCCGTCTCAAAACATTGCAATAAAAATTATAGATATGTCCTATAAATGTTTTTGTTCTCAAACTTGCTTTGACTGATTATTTACATTTCTGAATTAACGTTTTCCATTGTCACCAGCAAATATCTCAATGTATAATTTGCAACACCTGACAACATGTATTAATCATAATATTTTTTGAAATGTCAAAGGAAAAAGCTAGAAAAAAAATGCTTGTCAAGACGTTATGTATGAAGTTCAGTATGAAGGTCTGACCCATTAGGTGGCTGTCTAGCTTGAAATTTCTATTAGTAGATAGACATTTTAATTTAATAATAATAATAATAACAATAACTTTAAATAACATTGCTGTTTGTTGGTTCTCAAGCCACATCAGAAAAGTTGTTCTCTAAACCTAAGCAACGACGACGATTTAGTAGGTAGGCTTGTGAGCCTGATAGCTAAAAAATAATAACAACAAATATGCTGAAAAAAAAAAAAAAATTATAGTGTACAGAAAATATGTCTGAAGAAATTTATGTGAAATCTTCATCCATTCCTGCAACTAACCATCAAGGGCGGTTTAAGGAAGTTACGTATTTTCTGTTCCTTGGACGTTTCCGGTTTGGATTGGGATTGCGATATTTATTGAGGTCTCTGCAGAGCAAAAGTGGGTGTTTCTGAATTTATGGGTGTTTTCAAACTGCAGGGTGTTTCTTAATCACGCAATCAAAATGATCCCCCTTACCTAACCCCACCCCTAAACCTACCCTCACTATGACGTCAGCCAATCAGGAAACATGGTCTAAAAATGCCCCGATCTAGTAACTCCCATTACTTTCCTGCAGAGACCTATACTTGTATTTATTTAATCCTGCTGTTTAAAATGTTGAAATTAATGTAGGATTAAAAAAGTTAACATTGAAGAGCTTGCTAAATGGTAATTTAACAGTGCTTTAGTTACTCTAATAATGCTTTAGTCAATCTAGTTTGATTGGAACACGCCACCCTAGTAGGTGGCGGTGTCATGAGAAATTGACCCCTTGTCCAAATACCCACACTTGCGGTCTTGGCCACTTGAGAGCGCGCGACAGGAAGTAAGTGCGCAAGACTGACCCAGGTCTTAAAAACGCAATCTCAATAAATATCGCAATCCCAATTCAAACCGGAAACTTCCAAGGTGTCCATAATAATAATAATGTATAAAGATTGTAAAGGATGAAGAGAGAAGATGTGAGCTAAACTTCTCCCCTGTTATTGATAAGACGAAGAAAAAGTTAAATCAGTGGTTACTAAGAGACTTATCTTTGAGGGGGAGAGTATTGGTTACAAAAGCAGGGGGCATCTCAAGGCTTACATATACAGCTCTTTCTCTAGCAGTCAACAATAAGATTTGCAAGACTGTTGATAATATGCTTTTCAATTTTTTATGGAAAAATAAAACCCATTATATTAAGAAATCTGTGGTTATGAACACAACTGAAAATGGAGGTTTGAACTTCTCAGATTTTACCACTCTTAATTATACCTTTAAAGTAAACTGGATCAAACCATTAAAAAACAACAACAACTAGTTTAAGGAACATTATTCCACAGGTTGGAGGTCTTCATTTTCTTTTGCTTTGTAACTACAACATTTCTACAGGGTTCGTACGGTCATGAAAAACCTGGAAAAGTCATGGAATTTTAAAACACCAAT
>NW_015628483.1:42295-52503 GCF_001515625.1 Sinocyclocheilus rhinocerous
TCTTTGAGGGGGAGAGTATTGGTTACAAAAGCAGAGGGCATCTCAAGGCTCACATATACAGCTCTTTCTCTAGCAGTCAACAATAATATTTGCAAGACTGTTGATAATATGCTTTTCAATTTTTTATGGAAAAATAAAACCCATTATATTAAGAAATCTGTGGTTATGAACACAACTGAAAATGGAGGTTTGAACTTCTTAGATTTGACCACTCTTAATTATACCTTTAAAGTAAACTGGATCAAACCATTAAAAAAAAACAACAACTAGTTTAAGGAACATTATTCCACAGGTTGGAGGTCTTCATTTTCTTTTGCTTTGTAACTACAACATTTCTAAACTTCCGTTAAAGTTATCCAGTTTTCACAAACAAATGCTTCTCTCCTGGAATTAAAAGTAAAAAGCGTTATGTGGATCGTGCTTCACAAGCTGTTTTATTTACGGTATAAATGCTTGGAAATAATATTTAACGTTTTCAAGTCCATTCATTATTTGTAGCATGCAAGCCACCCAATAATCGCAGCTTTGTGCTTTGTTAAAGTGCCTACTTTAAATTTTATGATAAAATATATAGAATAAAAGTGTTTTTACGCTCTTTAATTTGTACTGAGATAATTCGGCAGTAGTGGCATATGAATCAATGATATTTTCCTCTTTAATATTTGCAGCAAGAAATAAACATGAATATTTGAATGCATGTTAAAAAAATCTGAACAATTTAATACAAACGAATGTCTCATGAAATCGATCAATCAGAGTTTCAAAAAACGTGGCACTAAATGACACTAAGGCTATTTGTACTGAATGCAAACACAATTTTGGCACAGCGGCCAAAAAAACAAACAAACAACAACAAAAAAAGTAAAAAAATTTAATAATAATAAAAAATAGTGAGCGGATATTTGAATTATTTGTTAATAAACTAGTGTTTTCTGAGTCAGTGTCACAAAGATGAAGCTGCTGATCCTGACTCGCCATCTCCTTAACTGGACGCGCATTTAGAGAGAAATTACATAATGAAAGAGTTTTTGTTTTCGATTTGAATTATTTCGTTTTAAAATAGTAATTTAAAGCATTCTATAGATATATTTATCATGTCGGTATGAAACCGCGCTGCCATTCTCAACAACACCGACGCGGAAAACAGGAGAAACACTGTGTGACAACAATGCAGTTAGAATACTTTTCAATCCACAAATTAATATTTACAATGGATTTACTGTAGTAACACTAAACCTACATAATTAATACATTATTATTAAACACTTGTTAAGCAATTAATTTCCACTTTTCCGATGTGATATTTGATGAGAAAAGGAAGAAAAGCGAGTTTGGGAAAAGACGGACTCGAACCCGGTCGATCGTATCAGTCGCTCCTCCCCAGTGCATTAGTAAACAACAATAGACCAAGTTTAGAAAAAAGTTTTTTTATTAAGACTATAAAAAAATAATTCTGCATCTATTTTTAGGTGTGCCAGCTGCCACTGTGGTCATGTGTGTCTTCAGAATATGTTGCTTGGGTTTCTCTGACATTAGTATGTGGGACTGAGTCTTAAATCCTCTTCTGTGTTTGATGAAGCTCTGATCCTCCGAGGTGTAGCTGAGCTCAGAGTCTCAGTGATGAACATCGGAGAAACTCATTCTGACTGTGATCTGAATCTGAGAGGAGACTCATTCTTCATCTTCTCCATTAGATGTATATGTATCCAAACTCTCAACAGCTTCCTGTTTTGTGTAATTTCTCCATTCATCTGGTATCTTTCCCCTCCCCTCGATGTTTACTGTACACTCAAAAAAATGAAATCTGGGTGTTGTTTGATTAAAATAAATAGAGTATGTTGAAACAAATAAAACAAATCAGTTGAAGGTATGTACACACTTATTTCAAATCAGTCTAAACTAAATTCAGGGGAAATAAAAGATCTCTATTAATTTCTGCTGAAACTACAAATATGAATTGAGTAGAGTTGACTACTTATTTTGCGCATGCGCCGAAGACAGAAATTCCACGTGACCTCGTCAATTGCCGCCGACGCCATTAACGTGGTGGAGTTCTGTGAAATCGGTAAGTTTGTAAGGGGTATTTCACTAGATTGTTTCAGTTATATTAAAATTATTCATTCGGGCGAGTGTTGCTGAGCATGCTGTTAGCAAGGTGATATCTCCGGACCAGTAGAGACGAGAACACTGCAAATTCAAGTAAAAACGATTTTCAGTTATATCACTTCACATACAAGTTTAAAGGATTAGTTCACTTTCAAATAAAAATTCTGATAATTTACTCACCCCCATGTCATCCAAGATGTTTATGTATTTCTTTCTTCAGTCGAAAAGAAATTAAGGTTTTTGATGAAAACATTCCAGGATTTTTCACCATATAGTTGACTTCAATGGACTCCAAACGGTTGAAGGTCAAAATTACAGTTTCAGTGCAGCTTCAAAGGGCTTTAAATGATACCAGACGATGAATAAGGGTCTTATCTAGCGAAACGATCGGTCATTTAAAAAAAAAAAAAATTATATATGTATATGCTTTATAAACACAAATGCTCGCCATGCTCTGTTCTGCGATGCGCGTTCATGACTTCACGTGATACGTAATTACGTTGAAAAGGTCACGCTTGACGTAGGCGGAAGTACCGAGTCAGTGTTTACAAGTTGAACGTGCAAATACTAAGTCAAACACCGTTTACAAAAAAAGGGAGTTAAAAGGTAAAACAACGATGTCGGACGATTTTGAACTTGGAGGAGAAGATGAGATGGAGTTTTTCGCCCTGCCCTACCTTTTTGAACCAGAATACACAGAGGAAGAAATTAGGCAGATGGAGGAGACTGCTGCGGCGACACAAACCTCTCAAGCTTCGGGCAGACGAAGATCTAACGAGACGTGGTGGTGCACATGTGGCAAATGCCAACCATTGCCAACAGAGGAAGAATCTCAATGCTGCCACGACTGGACCATTTCAATTCCGCCATTAGAATCAGTCAGTGAGTCAGCTGGTGAGACCCTGTCTCCATCTCGCTGCATTACCGAACAAAATGGGTTTCCACCGCTACTGAGCAACAGCGTTTTAGAGGTGTTTTTTAGTTTGCCCAAAATTAACTGGAGACGCCGTCCGAGGCCACAAGGACCTGGTGGCACCCTAACAGTAGAGTAAGTAGTGTGATTACATGTAGTACAAATATATATATTTAAAAGTTATTCACTGCACACATTTCTTTTATTTTACAGTCAATACAGGCTGGTGGCATACAGGATAGTTCTGGAATGGATGCTGAAAGGAGAGAGATTGGGAAGACGAAACAGGAGGGTTCTTCCATCCTGTGTTGTCAGTGCAATCAGACAGTCATACCCTTCTCCATCAGGACATTATGTGGGCTTCAGAGAAGCAGAAGAAGCTTTTGGTCTTTTGTAGGAATATTAATTGGAATTAGAATTACAATGTTACATTTTTGATAAACATTATAATTTGTTGTGGCTTGGGTAGTATGTTACTTACTGTAATTGCTGTAGTTTTGTTACTTTCATATTCAATGTTATTTGTTGTTGTATATACATCAACACTACATACTTATTGATGTCTCACACAAACGTTTATTTAGAAGAATAAAACCAATTTGAGATAACTACAGTCGTTGATGTGTAATTGCAACTGATGTAGGGTACCATCAGTAAGGACCATATATTCACACTAACACAAGAAATAGTTTTTTTTTTACCAACGGTGTATTCTGTCGTTACCTCAATAAGAAAAAATGAGAAAAACTATAAAACAACATGAGTAATAATAGTAATTGTACATTAGACTCATAACATTTTTAAAGTAAATTAATGTCCTTGACATGGAGCACAACTTTTTGGAAAGTCCTGAAAAACTAAAATTTTAATGATCAAACAATGAAGGAGTGACAATATAGTACATACCAAGGTTAATTTAGTACTTCACGGTTTATTGTAGCAATTTTTTGATTCATGCAAACAACACATTGTATATTCCTATAGGAATAAATAAGCTTTGAACTATGCTGCTTTTTGGATAATTCATGATTAATATCTCTCTCTCTCTCTCTATATATATATATATATAATCTTTCTAATAGATAGCGATCTGTCTGTGGTCAGCACATCTATTTTGATTCCTTGCTCTTGTAGTGAGTTCACAGCCCTCTTGAAACCTACTGGCTCCATGGCCACAGACCTAGATGCTTCTGTAACCTGAAATGCAATACCATGCAAGATAAACAAAGTGTGTGTATTGTCGTTGATGTTCAAAATAACCAACATATTTTATTAAGTATTATTAAAAGCATTTTATATTGATCATAACATTGCATAAACTGCCAGTAATGTTACTGTACTTCACTTTAAAATACTGAACACTTACTAAGGTTACTTATAATTAATAACATACGGGATGTAGAATTATGTCATGTAAACTGACCTGCACCAACTCAAAGTGAGCAATCTTGTCTGTTGTGTCATCCATTAAACTGTAAGTGTTGTAAAAAAAGAAGCACAAGTACAAAACATTTCAGTATTGTTAAAATTTCTAAAATTGTCCAAAAAAATTAATAACTACATTAAGTTGCCTGTCTGACCTCCCATCTCCGGACAATTGAACAGGATTACGGAGTTCAGTTTGCAAATGTAAATCATTAATTGCTGCTTTCTGTTGTTCTTGATATTCTTCATTAACGACTGGAATAAGGTAGGAAGACTGAATGTCATGATAAGTGGTTTTATGGGGTATTTGAAGGTTGAGCAAAGTGGCCCAATCAGCGATGTCTGTATATGTTGCTCCAGTGAATAGTGTGCATGCAGAAACAAGAAGATTATTAGCGGGCATTCCCCTAACATCAGTGCATGAACTCCACTTTCCCTTGTGGTTTTTTTCACATTCCCAGTGAACTCAGTGAACACTTCCCACAGTTGCTTTTCTGGTCTTTGTTATTACTGATCCACATTCTTGACATCTTTTACATCTTTTGAAGACATTGGGCTCGTTGACAATCCATTTTATCTGTTTCCAATGCATTTCACATTCCTCATCTTCTGTGCTTGGGGCAGACGTTGAGGTTGAACTCAGTGGCTGAAAACTAAGATCTTTCTTGTCCGATGGAGGATCTATAGAAAGCATGCTAACATCAAGCTCCAAACTTTCTTCAAATTGCTCTTCTGTCTGTTCTGGTTGATTATACACAGGAGGCTGTGAAATTACATGGATTAAATTTGGTTTATAATATAACTGAATATAAATTAGTAATGTAAATAGTAGATTTAATACATTTATTACAGTATTTGCAGTATATTTTAAGGATACAACATCACCAAATTATTAAATACATTTTTAGAAATTAATTTATTTCCATTATTTCCAATAAAAGCATAATTGACCATAATTTCACTTTGTTAACTGGTCACAAATGATGGTACTTACAGACTGGTGGGAGTGTATTGCAGGGAGGGCATAATATGTCCCAGATGTTGAGGGTTTTGTCCTCTTTCCAACACTTTCAGGACTTGTGAGCACTAAACAAAGTTTAGACTGAGCATCTGCAAACTGTCTCGTGGTAGCTCCTGGACCAGAGTCCTGATGCTTTGCTGGTGTTGACTGTGGAACATTAGCCAAAAACACTCCTGCTCCCTGGACCTCCCTAACAGTAGAGTAAGTATCGCGTGTAGTGTGATTACATGTAGTACAAATATATATTTTTAAAAGTTATTCACTAAACACATTTCTTTTATTTTACAGTCAATACAGGCTGGTGGCATACAGGATAGTTCTGGAATGGATGCTGAAAGGAGAGAGATTGGGAAGACGAAACAGGAGGGTTCTTCCATCCTGTGTTGTCAGTGCAATCAGACAGTCATACCCTTCTCCATCAGGACATTATGTGGGCTTCAGAGAAGCAGAAGAAGCTTTTGGTCTTTTGTAGGAATATTAATTGGAATTAGAATTACAATGTTACATTTTTGATAAACATTATAATTTGTTGTGGCTTGGGCAGTATGTTACTTACTGTAATTGCTGTAGTTTTGTTACTTTCATATTCAGTGTTATTTGTTGTTGTATATACATCAACACTACATACTTGATGTCTCACACGAACGTTTATTTGGAAGAATAAAACAGATTTGAGATAACTACAGTCGTTGATGTGTAATTGCAACTGATGTAGGGTACCATCAGTAAGGACCATATATTCACACTAACACAAGAAATAGTTTTTTTTTTTACCAACGGTGTATTCTGTCGTTACCTCAATAAGAAAAAATGAGAAAAACTATAAAACAACATGAGTAATAATAGTAATTGTACATTAGACTCATAACATTTTTAAAGTAAATTAATGTCCAAATCTTGATAAGCGCTTTGCAATTACTTCTTGCTTGTCAGGCCTTGGTTTTAGGGCTATGTTCTGTGGCAATGGGCGATGAGTCAAATGAGAAGAACTGTCCTTGAAAACAACGTTGGTGTCCAGCCGCCGCTGTAGAACTTTCTCAACCAGAGTCTCTCTGAATTTTTGAGTGGTTTGTTCAAAAATCGCTTTGGCTAACCATTCTTTGGTATGTTTCGGGAAAACCACATTGTACCGAGGTACACCTATAATAAAAGAAAAAAGATGAAACATAACAGAATAAATTATACAAATTGTATTGATTACATTACTATAACAGAACATTCCCATTTGATTCTCAACTTTATGAACTCAAATCTATTGTCATCACCCTACATATTACGCACAGTATGTTGTTTCCCACTTACCAGTAGTGGTTGTGGCTTGCTGACGACCTACATTTTCATTGTGGTCAAGGATAGCTAGTTGTGTTCTTGCAACCATGGACGCATAATGAAAATGCAGGTTCTTTGAGCAGTACTTCAGTAGGACAGAATGAAACACCTCCAATTGTCCTAAAAATAAAAGAAAAATTTGTATCCGGTGTACCTACATGAACATGTGTATGTACATTAGTATGTGTATATAACTATCTTACCAGTGTGTTTGAAAAGAGCCATTTGCCTCAAATCCTTTAGAAGTCCTTTGTCCAGGACAAGACTCTGTAGTGTGTGGAAGGCACGTGAGGTTTTTCCAAGCCATTTTTTTCTTTGTTGCTGTTCCGGACTGAGATCATTGTGTCCACATTTTTTCGGCTTTCCTTCTTCAATCCAACTGTGCACACCTGTAATGTGAAAAAGAATGGACTTCCAATTCTCGATCAGTTCCTGTAGAAATACATGAATACGCAAAAAAGTAATTATAATAATAATGTATGAATTGTAAACAGAAAAATAGATGTTTGTGGTCCAGCAACCCCAATATTTAAAACATTACAAGAACACAATTTAGCTCCCTATAAAGAACAAAGTCTAACAAACCATAGTAATATATTTTTATTTTTTTATTTTTTTACAAAAAATGCAGACTGTCCTGTTGTGGTTCAGGGACTCATTTATAACATTAGTACAGTATAAAGGCTATTATGTCTACGTAACGCCCCCAAAAAAGATAACACAAGTGTGTGTGTATATATTGAGAAATTAAAGTTAATATTAAAACATTAAAGAACTTACGTCAGGGTCACCTCCACAAGTTGCAGAGCAATACCATAGATGGTTGCAAATACTTCGTATCCATGGCTGCAGCTCTCGATTGTCCTTGTATCTTGACATGGAGCACAACTTTTTGGAAAG
Organism: Sinocyclocheilus rhinocerous; assembly: GCF_001515625.1. NCBI lineage: Eukaryota > Metazoa > Chordata > Actinopteri > Cypriniformes > Cyprinidae > Sinocyclocheilus > Sinocyclocheilus rhinocerous. The sequence goes on from NW_015628483.1 coordinate 49,990, forward strand.
TCCTGAAAAACAATAATTTTAATTATCAAACAATGAAGAAGGAGTGACAATATAGTGCATACCAAGGTTAATTTAGTACTTCACGGTTTATTGTAGCAATTTTTTGATCCATGCAAACAACACATTGTATATTCCTATAGGAATAAATTAGCTTTGAACTATGCTGCTTTTTGGATAATTCATGATTAATATCTCTCGCTCTCTCTCTCTCTCTCTCTCTCTCTATAGATATATATATATATACATATAGTAGTATTAAATTGTTGTGAGACAGTTACCTTTGACTACATGCCAAATATCAAATTCGTGGTGAATGTTGGGATATTCGACACGCATAATCTTTCTAATAGATGGTGATCTGTCTGTGGTCAGCACATCTATTTTGATTCCTTGCTCTTGTAGTGAGTTCACAGCCCTCTTGAAACCTACTGGCTCCATGGCCACAGAACTAGATGCTTCTGTAACCTGAAATGCAATACCATGCTAGATAAACAAGGGGTGTGTGTATTGTCGTTGATGTTCAAAATAACCAACATATTTTATTAAGTATTATTAAAAGCATTTTATATTGGTCATAACATTGCAAAAACTGCCAGTAATGTTACTGTACTTCACTTTAAAATACTGAACACTTACTAAGGTTACTTATAATTAATAACATACGGGATGTAGAATTATGTCATGTAAACTGACCTGCACCAACTCAAAGTGAGCAATCTTGTCTGTTGTGTCATCCATTAAACTGTAAGTGTTGTATTTCGCCGAAAATCCAGGGCTAAAAGAAGCACAAGTACAAAACATTTCAGTATTGTTAATTTTCTAAAATTGTCCAAAAAAATTAATAACTACATTTACTTGCCTGTCTGACCTCCCATCTCCGGACAAATGAACTGGATTACGGAGTTCAGTTTGCAAATGTAAGTCATTAATTGTTGCTTTCTGTTGTTCTTGATATTCTTCATTAACGACTGGAATAAGGTAGGAAGACTGAATGTCATAAGTGGTTTTATGGGGTATTTGAAGGTTGAGCAAAGTGGCCCAATCAGCGATGTCTGTATATGTTGCTCCAGTGAATAGTGTGCATGCAGAAACAAGAAGATTATTAGCGGGCATTCCCCTAACATCAGTGCATGAACTCCACTTTCCCTTGTGGTTTTTTTCACATTCTCAGTGAACACGGAGAACACTTCCCACAGTTGCTTTTCTGGTCTTTGTTATTACTGATCCACATTCTTGACATCTTTTGAAAAGCTCCATGCCATTGGGCTCGTTGACAATCCATTTTATCTGTTTCTAATGCATTTCACATTCCTCATCTTCTGTGATTGGGGCAGACATTGAGGTTGAACTCAGTGGCTGAAAACTAAGATCTTTCTTGTCCGATGGAGGATCTATAGAAAGCACGCTAACATCAAGCTCCAAACTTTCTTCAAATTGCTCTTCTGTCTGTTCTGGTTGATTATACACAGGAGGCTGTGAAATTACATGGATTAAATTTGGTTTATAATATAACTGAATATAAATTAGTAATGTAAATAGTAGATTTAATACATTTATTACAGTATATCTGTGCATTTTTAAGGATACAACATCACCAAATTATTAAATACATTTTTAGAAATTAATTTATTTCCAATGTATAACACAAAAGCATAATTGATCATAATTTCACTTTGTTAACTGGTCACAAATGATAGTACTTACAGACTGGTGGGAGTGTATTGCAGGGAGGGCATAACATGTCTCAGATGTTGAGGGTTTTGTCCTCTTTCCAACACTTTCAGGACTTGTGAGCACTAAACAAAGTTTAGACTGAGCATCTGCAAACTGTCTCGTGGTAGTTTCTGGACCAGAGTCCTGATGCTTTGCTGGTGTTGACTGTGGAACATTAGCCAAAAACACTCCTGCTCCCTGGACCTCCAGCTCAGCGTCACTGTCTTTTGCTAGGGGCTCTAGATTTCCACGAGACGGATACTTAGGAGTAAAAAAATACATTTTAACACGTCTTTAGTAATAGGAAGACATTAGTAATAAATAAACATTCACACGTTATGAAACACATACATACATTACGTATTGGGCACAGCCGACGCTTTCAGAAAACGGCGATTTCCTTGCTGGGAGGGTTTGAAGGGTTTGAAGAAAAAATGATCACTGCACACTCTCTTAAATATCAGAGCATGTTCGGGTGTGTTGATATCCAAGTGCAGCGCGAGCAACCACAGCTTCAATCGCTCAGGATTGTGTATGGGAAATCTATGAAAAGTCAAAATTTTCTTTCCTAGCGAAAATTTTCTTTTAGGTTTTTTAATATTAAAACATCCAGGATACGCACACGAAATGACCATTTTAAACAATAAGACATTTGAATTGAACATTCAACAACTTTTGAACGGTCCTCCTTCTCCACGTTTGTAAACATTGACTCGATTGACTCGGTTACGTCAAGCGTGACCTTTTCAACGTAATTACGTATCACGTGAAGTCATGAACGCGCATCGCAGAACAGAGCAA
>NW_015628483.1:56180-58056 GCF_001515625.1 Sinocyclocheilus rhinocerous
GACTGGAATAAGGTAGGAAGACTGAATGTCATGATAAGTGGTTTTATGGGGTATTTGAAGGTTGAGCAAAGTGGCCCAATCAGCGATGTCTGTATATGTTGCTCCAGTGAATAGTGTGCATGCAGAAACAAGAAGATTATTAGCGGGCATTCCCCTAACATCAGTGCATGAACTCCACTTTCCCTTGTGGTTTTTTTCACATTCCCAGTGAACACGGAGAACACTTCCCACAGTTGCTTTTCTGGTCTTTGTTATTACTGATCCACATTCTTGACATCTTTTGAAAAGCTCCATGACATTGGGCTCGTTGACAATCCATTTTATCTGTTTCCAATGCATTTCACATTCCTCATCTTCTGTGCTTGGGGCAGACGTTGAGGTTGAACTCAGTGGCTGAAAACTAAGATCTTTCTTGTCCGATGGAGGATCTATAGAAAGCATGCTAACATCAAGCTCCAAACTTTCTTCAAATTGCTCTTCTGTCTGTTCTGGTTGATTATACACAGGAGGCTGTGAAATTACATGGATTAAATTTGGTTTATAATATAACTGAATATAAATTAGTAATGTAAATAGTAGATTTAATACATTTATTACAGTATATCTGTGCATTTTTAAGGATACAACATCACCAAATTATTAAATACTACATTTTTAGAAATTAATTTATTTCCAATGTATAACACAAAAGCATAATTGACCATAATTTCACTTTGTTAACTGGTCACAAATGATGGTACTTACAGACTGGTGGGAGTGTATTGCAGGGAGGGCATAATATGTCCCAGATGTTGAGGGTTTTGTCCTCTTTCCAACACTTTCAGGACTTGTGAGCACTAAACAAAGTTTAGACTGAGCATCTGCAAACTGTCTCGTGGTAGTTTCTGGACCAGAGTCCTGATGCTTTGCTGGTGTTGACTGTGGAACATTAGCCAAAAACACTCCTGCTCCCTGGACCTCCAGGTCAGCGTCATTGTCTTTTGCTAGGGACTCTAGATTTCCACGAGATGGATACTTAGGAGTAAAAAAATTAATTTGAACACGTCTTTAGTAATAGGAAGACATTAGTAATAAATAAACATTCACACGTTATAAAACACATTGACGAGAAAAAAACGTTAATGCATCTAATATAGTAAAAAAAACATACATACCTTGGTTTTGTCACGGGTTGCTACTGTGAGGAGGACAGAACGAGGAAACCAGGAGTATAAACCAAGGAATTTATTAACATCACGGGGAATCACACGTAGCACGAGCAGTAGACATAAACATTCAATACCGGACAACACTAACTCAAAGGACTCAGACTTTTAAACACAGGATGACGAGGGACTAAGGAGACACACCTGGGATCATTGGAAATTAAACATGGGAAACACCTGGGAAGAAATCAACAGAAACTGGGACACAGGGAGCAAAAACACACACAAAACACGGGACAGAGTCTGACGTAACGTCCCCCTCCGGAAGGTGTGTCCTCACACCATAACATCCAACGGGGAGGGGGGGATGGGCGCTCTGGAGGTCCCTCAGGACAGACACGGGACAGAGCAGTACCCCTTCGGGGCGCCATGCCGGATCAGGGGACTCGGGAGGCCATGGCGGAGCAGGGGACTCGGGAGGCCATGGCGGAGCAGCCTCCGAGGCTGCGGCCCCAGCCCCTGCCTCTACGGCTGGAGCCATAGTACCCCCCCCCAAGGGGAAACAGGAGCCCTCCCTGGGCTTAACGGGGAAACCGGAGCCCTCCCTGGGCTGAACGGGGGAAACGGGGGAAATCCCTGGGCTGAACGGGGAATCAGGAGCCCTCCCTGGGTTTAACGGGGAATCAGGAGCCCCAGGAGCCCTATACTCGGGATCAGGAGCCCTCCCTGGG
>NW_015628483.1:59032-63615 GCF_001515625.1 Sinocyclocheilus rhinocerous
GGAGCCCTTCCTGGGCTATACTCGGGAACAGGATAACGCATACATGGTGCTGGCACTTGAGGGCGCTCTGGAGGAGCAGGCACAGCAAAGCGCATTCGAGGAGCTGGGACTGGAGTGAGGTTTGGGACTGGAGCCGACACTGGAGCGAGCTCTGGGGCTGGAGCCGACCCCGGAGAGAGCTCTGGAAGGCGCTTACGAGGAGCGGGCACTGGGGCTGGAACCGACACTGGGCCCACATGAACGCTTGGAGGGCTTGCCACATTAACGTCCTTCAGGCTTGCCACATTAACGTCCTTCGGGCTTGCCACATTAACGTCCTTCGGGCTTGCCACATTAACGTCCTTCGGGCTTGCCACATTAACGTCCTTCGGGCTTGCCACATTAACGTCCTTCGGGCTTGCCACATTAACGTCCTTCGGGCTTGCCACATTAACGTCCTTCGGGCTTGCCACATTAACTGCTGGCTGACTTGGGGGAGCCGCGGACGGCGGCGGGCTTGACCTCGCCGCTGACGGTGGCGGACTGGTTCTGACTCGGGACCGGACATTCCCCAGACACCGGAAGACACCTTCCCTCCAACTTAGACCAGTGGTGTCTGGGAGGTCCACGGGGCGATGGTAGTTGGACCCGAGCCAGAACAGCTGAATAAGTACGGCGTCATCAAACGCCGTCACCGCGGCGAGCTTGCAGAACTCCCTGGCGTACTCGTAGAAGGGGAGATCTCAGCGGGCTAAGGCGGAGAATCGTGGGGGGGGACAAGGAAAACAAAAAGACAAGTGCATGCACGCTCTGTCATTCGTCGCAGGTCAAGACTGAATTAAAGCATTTTCATTTTGCACAGATTCATGTTACATATTAAAGTTAGTAGTTATGATCTTAAACTTAACATTTATGTTTTAAATCTAACACTCTGTTGTGCGTACGATTTACTACTGTACATTACTGTTACGCTACTGTATTATTGTTACGGATGCTGTTTTTAGATGACAGCTACGGAGACCATAGAAACGTATGCTGTCAGCACTTGCTATTTTTGCATTTATTTCAGATATAAAGTACACTAATATGAAATCCATGCCAATACATATTATGTTAGTAATGAATGCATATACACTTGTGAATAACTTGCGTATACATACAAAGTTGACGCATGCATACACCTATAGACATTTGCTTATAGGTATAAACTCGATCCGTGCATATACACTGTGATAAGATTCAAGAGGGTGGAAGGAAGAAGACAGGGTTGGCGTACTGGGACGCGAGCTTTATTTAAAGTCTCTGGGTATACACAACGGAAAAAGGCGTGCACTGCACTTTCAATCTCTCAGTCAATAACTCATAACATAACTCTACATATGCTTCGTGCTCCAGTAACCCGTCTCCCCGGGTGGCTCGCGTTCCCAGTCAGTCTCTCTCCATTACATGCTCCAGGTGGCCCCTTTTATCCGGTCTCTCCACACCAATTACTGAAACGAGACACAGGTGTTTATCATTTGCGGTTGACCTACTTACGCACCGCTCGCCACACGCACATAAACTTGCTGCATGCAGACTCACCTATACATACTCGCATATACATATAAACTTGATCCATGCATATACACCTATAAACACTCGCACATACATATAAACTCGATGCGCGCATACACATCCATAAAACACTCGCGCATACATACAAAATAAAATTTACTAACGTATACAATTCAGATAAGAAAGACGTATGCTTTAGTTGTGTACATACATATATATGCAAGTGATTTCATATGTGGATGTGCGTGAACTTTTCAGTGCAAACGGAAGGCATTTCAGTGTAAAAGGAAGTCGTTTGAGCGTAAACGGAAGTAACCTGTATAATTGCCGCATTTGTAATCATGGACAGGGATCGTACAACTGAAGCAATTAGCATTTTGTGAAATGTTCTTGCTTCGCCCACTATTATAAGATCAATTGCTAATTCAGTTGAATCCACTCCAGTAACCCGTCTCCCCGGGTGGCTCGCGTTCCCAGTCAGTCTCTCTCCATTACATGCTCCAGGTGGCCCCTTTTATCCGGTCTCTCCACACCAATTACTGAAACGAGACACAGGTGTTTATCATTTGCGGTTGACCTACTTACGCACCGCTCGCCACACGCACATAAACTTGCTGCATGCAGACTCACCTATACATACTCGCATATACATATAAACTTGATCCATGCATATACACCTATAAACACTCGCACATACATATAAACTCGATGCGCGCATACACATCCATAAAACACTCGCGCATACATACAAAATAAAATTCACTAACGTATACAATTCAGATAAGAAAGACGTATGCGTTAGTATACATACATATATATGCAAGTGATTTCATATGTGGATGTGCGTCAGGGCCGTTTCTAGGCATAGGCGAGCTAGGAGGTTGCCTAGGGCGCCACCAGCTGAAGGGGCGCCAATGAGCGCACTTACTGGCACTTTTAGCAGGGTTGTGATAAAGAGTGGCATGGTCACCCTGAAATATGACTGCCGCCCCCACTGGATCCCCCAACATTATTGGGCTAGAGTACTGTCAATCTGACGATGCCTGTATGCCACTAGATCAGAGTGCTGTCAATTGCTGCCTGATTGTTGCATGCAAAGTTTGCATTTGGAGCGCTCAACAACACCATTAGATCAGTGGGCTCTGTCAGTGCTTTGGCAAGGTAACACTTTTTTTTGCCATGCAATAAAGCAAAGTTCAAATGCCAATTTAAAATATTCAGTAAATAAAGTTTGTGGCACATTTGTCCAAAAGGTGTGCGTTTTTTGCGCCAATGCATTGTTAAAGGATCAGCGTGTCATGTAATATTCCCATATATACTTTAACATCCAATTAAAAAATATTTCTATAGTAAAATTCGCTATTTCACGAGATAACCATTTTGAAGGCTCAGGAAACCTTTGCAGGTGTTTTGAGTTGATTAGCTGATTGGCATTATTGTGTTATGTGAAACACCTAATTCAGGTCAGTGCTAAATAAAACAATGTAATTCATACGATCCCTTGTATGAAAACGTGATTCATACAATCTGTCTTTTTTAAATATCACTGTTAGAAGAGATATATTCATGAGCACAACTGTGCATACATATAGATATTGTAGCAATGGAGTTAGTAGAACACTTGCAGCAATAGTGTCACATACAACAATATGCGTTGAAAATCACGACACTAAAAAACTTCATATTGAGATTTGTCTTTATATTGCAGAACAAATGATCATTTACTGCTTCAAATCAATGAATTGATTTAAATTATGATGCACTTCAAATATATTTGAATGAGCAAGCCATGGAATGTTCCAGTTCCACTAATCATTGTCTGTAACTTATTAAAAGTAAATGTGCTTATTAAAAAGGTTACCTTCCACATCCTGCAGGTAGTCCCTCCAGAAAGCAAGTACTCTGTTCTCATTTGCTTGTTTGTTGCTCCCATTCTCTGACCACTGTATTTCAAATAGGTCATCCATTATGTCTGCTGTCAGCTGATTTGGCTGGTGACAAAACACGGATCTAAAAGCTTCTGGGTGTTGTTGGACTTTTGCAAGGACGCCAAGAGCTTTTAGTCCATACCTGAACCTATATTAAGATGATTTAGTATGATTCATAATTAAAGAGAGATTTGAAATAACAACATTGCATTAGTGAATTTTATTAAGATAATAATGAAATAATTGTATTGCATTTTATAATTGTATTTTATTTTAAATACATTTGTTTGATTCAAAAGATTCATCCAATGGACTGTGTATATTTCTGAAGTCCTAACAAACCTTTCAAATGGTCCACAAACACGATTCACCACCTGAAACATAAGTAAGTCTTCAACCAGCCTGTCGCTGTCGGCAATGCTTCTTAATGGCCTAAGACAACTTGCGTTGACAAGGTAGTCCACAATGGGCTCAGTTGAGTGTTGTAGCTCTTCAAGAGTTGTGGCTTCAGAAACCTGTATGTGAGCAAATGGCATGTGCATTTTAAATTTAATTTAGAAATATTTCAGAGAAAGTTTTCTATAAAAAATGTTGTTATACTAAGCTATGGCTTTTATAATGGAACACATTTGTAAGTAAATCTGAGAAAGCATGATGGTATAAGTAAATGAAACGTTTATACTGCAGTTTTAAGCAAACCTTTTTGATTTTATTATAAAGCTCGCAGTCAGCTACATCGTCCAAGACAGGTATGCACATGTCTGGCCCCTGAACTAAACTGTCAAATAGGGTCTTAGAGAAACAACCCGGTGCAGGTCCTCCATGTACAAGGCTGACTGCAACTGCTCTCCCTGCTATGAAATACCTGTTCTCCCTGATGGCTGACATAAAATTAGAGAAAATGATGGAACTGGCAGAGGACTGCGCACCGATGGAACTGGCGGAGAATTGAGCTCTTGTGGGGGATTGAACTCTGGTGGAGGACTGCGCAACTGTATTTTGGCGCTCGCGTCCGGTGTAGACACGGTGTTTAATGTCGATGGTGAGGAGGAAAGCCTGTGTATGTGTCCTATGCCTTAGCGGACAGCAAGAAACCCACAAAAAATAAATAAATAACAGAGA
>NW_015628483.1:63625-63962 GCF_001515625.1 Sinocyclocheilus rhinocerous
CAGGCTTATTTGTGCTTATTTGTTATTTGCTTTATGTTGTCATAATTATTACATGCTTACAAGGTTGGAAGTTCAACAAATCAGTAAATATACTGTGATTGTAGTTGTTCATATCATATATCATATGTCATTCATATCTTCATGCATCACCTAGGCTAATTTCATTGTAACATATAGGCCTGGCCTACAGAAACGAACATTTATGTTTAATCTATCTAATATTGTGTTGGTCATACTATACAATGATTTATAGCTTGTCATTGTTGAATAATACAGAACATAAAGAGCTTTAAAAAATAATTTCATATTAAATCGCAATATTGGTAAAAAAAAAAAT
>NW_015628483.1:64169-64822 GCF_001515625.1 Sinocyclocheilus rhinocerous
TTGGAAAGGGTTCAAATATGCAGAAGATGCTGGAAGACCAAAGAATGTGCAGGAGCTGGGGGATTTTTCAGAAGAACAGCAGGCAGTTGAACTATTCAGGACCAACAAAGAGGCAGATGGGAGTTTTACTTACTCAAACATGTTCTGAGGGCAGAAAGGAAAATGATTGGTTTACAGATTCAACCAATGAAATTGAAGCAGAGACGGGGTAAGGAAATTTGAAAGTGTGGAAGGAATACTTCAGACAGATACGTTACATTACTGACGCTTTGTGGGAGGCATTTATTGCAAGGTCAGTGAATTTACCATGTATTATCTCTAATGTTTAATAAGATAATTAGCGAACAAAGATGCACAGAACAAATAATCATGGACTAAATATAATATAGCATGCATTTTCACTTGACTGCTTCATCAGTTGATTGCACCAAAGCCGTCTATGTGGTAACTGGAGTAAAACATGCTTTTCCAATGCTACTGCGCTGTCTGTGAAACCGATATGAGCGACAACAGAACTCGTTCAAATCTCTGTGACATTTCATCACTCAGTTAGCGTTAGCATTAGCATTAGAGCTGCTCACAGGGCTGGATCCACAACAATAGGTGGTGCCAAATACGCATTAAAACGAGTGTGCCATGAAATACGTAATGTA
>NW_015628484.1:0-533 GCF_001515625.1 Sinocyclocheilus rhinocerous
GGGACTGGAGAACACGGCGGACAGGGGAGCGCAGACGGGAAGGTCAGACTCGGTAGACATCAACAGTCCAATAAAGATAAACAAATCCAGAGGAAAAGGCAAGCGCAGAAACCAGTCGGCAGGCACAAGTCAAAACCAGGCAGACAATCCGGGGACAGAGAATGATGTGCAGCAGGCAGGTAAAACTGGGCAGAGAACAAGACGGAGCAAAATCAAATAGCAAGCCATTAATATAGGAGGACACAAATAGGATCTTGATACGACAGGACAGGACACATGTATGAGCAGACAGTACAAAATAATCTCTCAACGAAACAAAGCACACTATAGCAGAAAAATGAAAGGAAAGAGCACACTACAGCAGAAAAATGAAAGGAAAGAAGAAACATAGCGCAATCAGCTGAGCGCAGCCAATAGAAAAAAAGAGCAAAAGTTAGAAAAGCGAGACAAAGATCAAACCTGACTCCTGACAGAAACATCACATTAGTGTATTCTTTTCAGTCTTTTGATACTTTTATTTTAAACAGTTAAAT
>NW_015628485.1:0-1149 GCF_001515625.1 Sinocyclocheilus rhinocerous
ATTGTTTTTTTTTTCTCCTACAGGTGACTTCCCGGGCTCCGTACTTATCAGTTTGAGCCGATTGAGGAGCAGAGGATATTATTGAAGAGGATCCTGCAGAACCTGTGCAAGCACGGCTTTTAATGGTAGGCCTATGTTTTTTGTTTGATGTTGTCTCATACTTTTAGATACGCTGTTATTTGTAAATGCTACTGCTTATGTTAGCTTTTAATATACAGTTTTATCCTGATTAAAGCTTTAATACAGTACGGCAACTGCACGCGCGTCCATGTTTAACGCTTCTCATAGCTATGTGAAAATAAGTGTATAATTGTAACAGTTCATTGTTGGAGGTGAGCTGAATGGGAGAGAGAGAGAGAGAGAGACAGAGAGAGATGCAGAGCAGGGGGACGTGTGGAACAGTATTAAAAACTGCTGCTTTAGAACATTGATTTTGAAACTTGTGAATCCATTAGAATCGTTAGAAGACAGAATCGCGATTCATATATGAATAGATTTTTACGTGCACCTCTAGTTTTCTCTTCCTCTTTATTAAAGCAGCGCAGCATGGCCTCGCCCCCTTTGCTGCCTTTTCCCGAGGGCGGGGTTTATCAGGGTTTGTGATGTCACAAACCCAGGAAGTAACTTGTTGTAGTCCCTACCAACCGTTTTTGTAGGCATTAAACTGCCAGAATTTTAAAAGACGATATCTCCGTTTGCATTGAACTTTCAGCGTCGTAACTTTGCAGATATTGTTTATGCTCAAACAGCAACATTACACACTAAATAACATTAAAAAAGTGAAATCGCAATCAACCACCCCTTTAAATTATTTTTCCTGCAGTGAAAAAGTTTCCTGTTGCTTATTCATTATAAATATACATTTTACTATAAATGAAAATGTTAGTGCTTAGATAGCAAAAAAGGTGCAGCTCACCTGTCTCATCATTTGCCAAACACAGTCTATGAACTGCACAAATAGAGGCGAGCGCTCAGAGTTTGCATGATTTTCATCTCCATGACCAACACGCTATGAAAGTAAGAGATTTTTTTTAAAGAAATGAACACTTCCATTCAGCAACGACACATTAAATCGTTCAAATGACAATAAATGCATTTATAATTTTACAAAATATTTCTATTTCAAATAAATGCTGTTCTTCTGAACTT
>NW_015628486.1:0-556 GCF_001515625.1 Sinocyclocheilus rhinocerous
TAAAAGTACTGCTATATGAACAAAAGTGCAATAATATTTGGTTTGAAAACACTTTAAACCTTAAAGTGTAGAGACTCGTGTGTGCGGGATGCGGGAGAATAAGGGTGTACTCACACTAGGCGTTTTGAACCGTGCCCGAGCGCGGTTGACCCCCAAAGCCCGGTTCGAGTAGTGTGATTGCTTCGTGCCGCGCTCGGGTGGAAGAGGTGGGCCAGAGCGCGGTTCAGTTATATATAGATCAGAAGAGGTGGGCCAGAGCACGGTTCAGTTGGGCTCGGGCGCGGTACACATGTAGTGTGAGCGCTAACCGCGCCGGAGTGCGGAACTTCTGATACGTGCAGCATGATTGCGTGTACATTTCTGAGACCTGTAAAGCAATATATTGTGAGAGGGCCGTGTGTTACCGCATCCCAAACAACTCAAAATAATAAGCCACAAAGTTAACAAAACGGTGCACTCCACTGTGCTGAGCAAGAACGCTTCTCTGCTGTCTTCACGTGCTATCGGAAATTTCCTATTTCCCACTTATGAAGTCGTGATTATGAGCTCGTTGCAT
>NW_015628487.1:0-989 GCF_001515625.1 Sinocyclocheilus rhinocerous
AATTTGCAGCTAGACGGATGTACTGTTACTTCCTCTACAGTCAAATTTCTAGGTGTTATATTAGACTGCAACTTGTCTTTTGAAAATCATATTTCCCATGTTACAAAAACAACATTCTTCCATCTTAGAAACATTGCCAAGCTATGAAACATGTTACTTGTTTCTGATGCAGAAAAGCTAGTTCATGCATTCATGACCTCTAGACTGGACTATTGTAATGCACTGCTAGGTGGTTGTCCTGAATCTTCAATAAACAAGCTACAGGTGGTCCAAAATGCAGCGGCTAGAGTCCTTACCAGGTCAAGAAAATATGATCATATTACCCCAATTTTACAGTCTCTGCACTGGCTACCTATTAAGTTCCGTATCAGTTACAAAATATGATTATTTACCTACAAGGCCCTTAATGGTTTAGCTCCTGCGTATCTCACTAGTCACCCCCTAACTAGTAAAACTCTGGACTTTTGGTAGTATCTAGGAGAGCAAAGTCCACTAAAGGAGGTAGAGCTTTTTCGCATTTGGCTCCCAAACTCTGGAATAGCCTTCCTGATAACGTTCGGGGTTCAGACACACTCTCTCTGTTTAAATCTAGATTAAAGACACATCTCTTTGGTCAAACATTCAAATAATACATCTCATAATCTTGTACTGCAGTTATATCTGATCAAATGCACATTATTATTCTTCAGCTTGGGTTAAACAAAATGTGCATTATTATTCTTTAGCTTGGGTTAAACAAATTAATTTTACTTGGTTGGAACAGCAGCTACGCTAATTATGTCTCTATTTGTTTTTGTGTTTTTGCCACGGGATTGACATCCCGTGGTAACTAGGATTTACACAAGCTTCAGTCTGGATCCAGAACACCTGAGAAGAGATGATGCCAACCCCTCAGAGGACCACAGAAGATGCCAACCATGAAACAACATACAGAACTACCAAACTTTACTATAAGTTTGATTGCATCATATAATAATTGCTGTTAATAG
>NW_015628488.1:0-187 GCF_001515625.1 Sinocyclocheilus rhinocerous
TGAACTGTTGTATAAAATCAATATCACATTTGTAATCATGCTTACGTTTGGAGAAAAAACCCCCAGAACTTTTCGTGTGATATTAACTAAATGAAATGATATAAATATATACATTTTCTGCCCCATATCTTGAATTATGTGATAATTCTAAATGCATTTTAATAGACTGATTCATGCAGTGAAAGAA
>NW_015628488.1:269-849 GCF_001515625.1 Sinocyclocheilus rhinocerous
TACTAGACTTCATCACCTAATGTATGCGTGCACTCTGTAGGTGTTTTATTTGCTTTTCGCGATATACTCGATGATATCAAATCACACATCGTTAAAACAACAATTACGATATTATCGCAGACCATACATATCGCACACCCCTGTTCTGTTTAGATTTTTATAATGCAGTCTTCTTATCGATCCACCAGTTCACATTTAAAGCTCTGCGTGTTTGCAGGGTAAAAACATGGGTCGATTTTTGCATTTGTCTGAACTCTGAACAAAACATCAGTTTTATTGAAAATGCTCATTCATTCTGACACAGCAGGTGGAGCGTTTGGTAGAAATATAACTGTTTTCCCGGTAACGGCAGAACACAAAGCAGCGCAGCACCGGACTTTGAACGTGCAGTGCTCATGCTTATTTAATGAAATCATAGCCTTTTGAAGTTTAATCATCACATTCAGCCATATCGCAATTCTGGTCTTTCCGTCCCCAAATTTAAGACCTCTTGAAATCATGATTGAGACTTTCTTGTACAATTTAAGACTTTTTTAGGCCTTAAATTTGATACAACTAAATTTAAGACTTTTTTAAGACC
>NW_015628489.1:0-540 GCF_001515625.1 Sinocyclocheilus rhinocerous
TAGATAGAACGGCCGGCATTTCACCACCAAAAACTCTGTCTGTGGTGAGCAGTGGGTAGCGATTGCAGAGGTATTAACACACCAGTCATTGTTTATATAAACACAGAGTCCACCACCTCTGCTCTTACCGGAGGTCTCAGTGATCCTATCCACACGGAACTATGTTAGCCCCTGTAGCTGGATGGCTGTGTCGGGGGTGTTGCTTTAGCCCCTGTAGCTGGATGGCTGTGTCGGGGATGTTGCTCTGCAGCCATGTTTCCGTAAAGATAAACACACAGCAGTTTTTTGTTTCAGACTGGGTGGTCATTCAGAGTCTGAGGTGGTCCATTTTGTTATCCAGAGAGCGTACATTAGCCAGTAGTACTGACGGGAGAGCTGGTCGGCTATGATTAGCTTTTAGCCTCCAGCAGACCCCGACTCATTTGCCTCGCTTCCGGTTTCTCTCGCACCGCTTGCGGTGCCTCTGTCCCCGGATAGCTGGATCGCGCGACACCATGGTGAGCTTTTGTCCGCTTAGTAATCCTAGGCCACGTAGTAATT